>NC_089519.1:23266511-23586511 GCF_963924715.1 Thunnus thynnus
TAGTGTGCAACGTTTTCAAATAAATGACAAATTTTATAGTATATACTGTATATAGGACAAAAGATTTTGGACATGTGTCCATGTTCAGTGACCTCCATTACTATTTTGGAAACTCAGCCCTGCACTGCACGTACTATCAAACATGTATGATATTTACAAACCAGCATCTTTTTTACCGAAAGGTAGATTGATGTCCATATTATTACTTACTGATAAACACCGGACTGCTCAAGCCCTAATGAGATCAAAGATAACATAATGTCATTTATCATTTATTTTATCATTTTTGATACTCATCCTTAACTCATCATCTACTGTGGGTCTAGCTTGAGTGCATTTATGACAGAGACAAAAGAAAGAGAGAGTTTTCAAGTTTTTGAGCTGAACGTGAATCAGTTAAAATTTATAAGAACAAAGGATTCATTATGAAGCATGCTTACTGATATCTGAAAAGAAAGTTTGGGCCTAATGCACTTTCATCTACATCAGTGGTTATAAATGTGTCAACACACGTATATGTTTACATTATGGCAGATGGAAGCTAGCACTCTAAAAGTGTAGTTAAGCCTCAAAACAGACAGTAGCAATACAGAAATATTTCACTGTGCAAAAATAATTTCTTCAAGTCATTCAGCATTCTCCAGTTCCAACTTTTCAACTGTGAGGATTTGCTGCATTTCTTTATCGTATGTGATAGTAAATAGTGAATTTCCTTTGATTTTGGACTATTGGTTGGACAAAACAAACAACCACCTTAAACCCTAAAATGTGACATTTTCAGAAACCTTCGCTATCCTCTGACATCTTCTGGACTAAATGATTAGTTGATTAATTGAAAAAAAAATGTTGTCAGATTATTTGATATTAAAAAGAAATGTTAGTTGCAGTCAGTAGTCATAACAACTTGCATATACAGGGAGAAAATATTCATGTTAACTTTTATTTTACTCTAAGTAAAAATAATCATAAAATCCATTTGGTGTTCAAATCTGCTGAAAATTATTGTGGCTTTCAAAATGTTTCGTTTCAATTCTTCAGATAATAGGCCGAGAATCTGAAAGAACCATAATCAATAAGCAGAATCAGAATCAAAATTGATGAAATCTAAATTATATCTCTGCTGTTCTTATACTATATGTCTGAGAGGGGAACCATACCATTGCTGCACTTCTCTTCACTCAGACAAATGCTAGGGCTGCTGCTTAGTTCTGGTCAAAGATGAGTCTTCTGTGTGTAAATGTGTGTGTGTGCTGACAGTAGGGTGGGTCTGCTGGCAAACTGAAGCCTAGTTCTCACCCAAACTCCTGTGTGCCAATCTTGAGGACTCTTTTTTTTTTTTTTTTGTTCTTTTCTTTCAGAGTCCCTGGAGGAATTTGGGAGCATCTCCTTAATGATCCTGAATGGTGCAGCAGTGGCAGTATGTGGGCTGCTCGTGGGTAGGCGATGTGAGATAGAGCAGCAGAGCTCCACAGCACCTCATTAGGCCCAGGACTCCCGAGCTGGAGCCACATTAAAGAGCAGCCATGCCTTTCAACATGTGCCGGCTGGTCTCCCTTCCTCTTTCCCCACTGCTGGAGCAAGTCTCTCACATTTCAGATGCATCCACACATACACAAAATGTAAGGGGGAGAAGGAATGATATAATGCAGTGAGGGGAAGATGAGAAGAAGGGAGAAGGCAGGAGAAAAAGAGGAGGCAAATTAATCTTGACTGTTATGGTGTTTGCTTTTACTGTTTTTGAGTTTTACAAGGCGGGCTGCAACTTGTAGGATGAAAACTGAGATCTTACCCATACCTGTGGCCAATGAAGCTCAAATTTAAATCAAAATGTACAATAAAAAGTGACATCAGGAAAACAATGACGGCAGTGACGGATCCTCACTTATATCCTGACTTTCGGCGCCGACGCTCCCTTGCGTGTGCCAGCCAGGCAGGGATCACAATAATCCACTAAAGCCCTCCACCTCTTCACACACTCAACAGAAGTGGAGGGAGCTCCTCCTCCCTCTATGAAGTTTGGCTTTGGCAGCTTCATGAGGTCAACCCCGTTGTTATCATTGTCATATTGATGAAACACTCGGCTGGCAATCGGTTCGCAGCCCGCCCATATTTCAGTTGACAACCCGGCTCGCCTTTAAAAGGAGAGAGATTAAGTTGCTCCCTCCGCAAGAGCATAGAAAGAGTAAAAGGGTGTTTGCCGAGGATTGGTATTCAAATTGCTGTGGGAATTTTTGCATGCATATGTTTGCTATCTGTGTTTACGATTTAGACGGGTTTCGCTGTAAACAAGCAATCATGAGAGAGCTGTTTGGGTGATGTGATAAAACGCACACATCTCTTTTAAGTGCTGGAATCAATATCTCGTATAATCATAAACATGAGGGCATTAGAGAGTGATGTTCTTCTTTGGTTGGAAGGACATACACTATGTCATATTAATGCAGTTTAATTCAATTAGTTCTTTGCTGGGCGTGCCATGGAAGCCCAGAGGGATATTTTGTTGATGGTATGCAGTGAGCAGAAAAAGTGAGCCGAGAGAGGATTGCCAGTTAATATGATGATATGATGGGAACATTTGGTGCCATAACAAGCAACAAACTGAAAAGTTTTAATTAAGGGCAAAACAAGTCTGCGATCTTTCACACAAAAAGCTGGCTACAGTGAGGAGAGAGAAACTCCAAGATTTCATAATGGGATGAAAAAGGTTTTTAGATGGAAGTAAAAACTAAAATCACGCTCTCAGTCTGTCTGTCTGTTTCTCTGACTTACGAACAAAGAACAAATTTTAAGGATGAAACTCTCCGTGCAAGCAAATTTAAGAAAAAACAGCCATTGTCACCACAACGAACAATGTTTTAAAAATACGAGAGAGCCAAAAGGTTTTTCCCTCACGAGTGAGTCCCTGTCACGAGTGACACAAGCAGTTATTTTCCTATTTTCACTGTATTTCATTTAAATTTCCATTCTGTGTCTTAGAAATGAATATTTGATCTTTTCCCCCTGAACCTGTCACCAATGGGCCTTTGAAGCTACGAGACACTGCATTGTGTTTGTGACACTGCGGGATATACAGGAGAAAAAGATCAAACTCCTCTGCGGAGAGAGAACATGAAAAGGTAAACACTGTGTCCTGGCGGTTTACCTGTTTAGAGGTCCTCTTTGTTTCAAATGTTCTGACCACAAATGTTTTGGGGCAACAGTCTTGTACAATGTTTGCTTTTCTGGAAATGATTGTCTTGCTTTAATGTTTTCTTTTTTTTTTTTTTTTTTTTTTTTACATGGACTGTTTGTTCTGTGAATGCTGCTGTAGTTAGCAGAAAAACTTTCTCTCTGAGATGTTCACTTTTTTATTGCATTCTGGTGACTTTTCTTCAGTGTGTTTTTTAGCTTTGTATGTTCGTGTATGTGCATGCATGTGTGTGCTTGTATGTGTATGTGTGAAGCAGCAGCAGCACTGGAGGTCTGTGCACTAGCAACTTGTGGAAATCCCCTACCTGAGATCAAATGGAAAAAAAGATATATGGCCTCTCACTGCTTTCCAATTAATACTTCACCTGTGTCTAAGATAAGATGAAAAGTGATAACAACAGAGATGGGGACAGATGGGTTGGAAGAAAGAGTGAAACAGAGATGGAATGAGTTTAATAGGTGTTTTGGAAATCTTGGATTTGCTCTCATGTTGATCAGCACACTCCAACATAACAAGTGTGGAGAAAATATATACTCGAAGGTGTGTAACAAAAATGTTGATTCTATGCTCCAGATTATAGGTCTCTGTAAAAATAGAGAAAAACATGATAAGCATGGTCTCATAAAAAAGTGGAAATTGAGCACCCTAGTTAGTCATAATTGGCTAATTTTGTTTGTAAGGTCATGATAGCACTTAAAGCCTCTCTGGATCCCTTCCCGCAGAAATGCAACATGCAACACAGGCAGCCCTTTTGTGTGCCAGCGAGCACTGATGTGCTTTCTGTTTCCATGCCAACTCACTTTCATCTTTCATCTTTCTTACCAGCTCATCCTACGCTTCAGATGAATTAGGTTTGTTACAAATTCTTTTGAAGTGCACACACAACCCCCCTATACCACCCCACTTCAGCGAAACAAAACAAAAACACTGAGGAGCTACAAATGTAAGCCAGTAATCTTGCTCGTTTCGGCTCCTTGGCTAACCAATGGCACCACGGACAGGATATTTCCACTTCATTTCAATTTGGAATACGTCCCTCGCTCCTTCTACCTCTTGGCTTCCATTTTCTGCTGTTGTGAGCTGCTCTGCGCCACACAATTCATTTCCATTATGGAGACGGTCGCTGAGAGGGTTGCATTGTGGGTTGGTAATGATCTTCAATTACACTGATGCCAGTACCTAAGGGGTAAAAGGAAGGTGGGGGTCTCTTAAGGATCAAAGGTTTAGACCTGAAGAGGACTTCTGTGTCCTTGCAGATGCATTTTCTCAAGATGCTCCACTGAATTCTGCCTCTGGACACAAAAAGGCAATTTCCAGCCTTGGGCTGTGTGTGTCAGTAATAGAGGTGCTGGAAAATGTGGTATTGGCTGGAGCCCTGGCCTTTGAGATATCAACGATAAACACATCAACTTTGGTTTCTTCTGTTCCTCATCTTTTTTAAATTTAATTTTGAGCTCGAAGTTAATAATCTTAAAGCTGAAATAATCAATATTTTTATCTTAAAGGTGCAATATATGACATTCAGGCACACTAGATGTCAGCAAACAACTATTTGCTATGTAAAGATATAGTAGAGTAATCACGTCCTTAGCAGAGAATGAAGTCACACTCCCTCTGTGAGTGTTGTTATTCGAACTTCACTGTTCTTTGTTTTGGAAGCTGGTCCAGGCGCGCGTTAGTGCATGTGATTGTGCATGTTAGTGCATGTGACAGTGCAAGTTAGTTCATTTGAGTCCCTCCCTGTCCTCCCTGCGACCGTCTTCAACATGGTGGCTAGGTCACAAAGTTTCCCATATTACAGCTAAACAGTACACTAAAATATGTTTCTGGAAACATTGCAACAGGCAATGCAGTTAACAGAATCTTGATCCATATTTGATCAGTACTGCCTAGTTTGACAGTTTGAGCTGCTGTTGCTCTAGTGCAACATCTAGTGGGGCTGAACGTCACACATTGCACTTTTAAAGTTACTTTAACTTTCATTTTGTGTTGATTTTGGCGGCCCCTGTGGACAAAAGCAGTTGTGTTTTCCCAGAATGAAAACCTGCATTTCCCATGAGCACCACCGCCTCGTGTCGTAAAGATCTTGATCTGGCTAGAACGTACATTTGTTTTGGAAGCGAGAGAAAGAGAGACGCAACTTATTTTTAATACTATTTTTCTTTTCTTAAGCACAGCTGATGCAGGATGCATAGGGATGAGGTAATGTATCAGTTTATGGCTATGTAAGATTAATAATTGTAATAATTGTAATTGTATTGATTGAAAATAATTGTAATTGTAAGACAGAGCTAAACGGAGAGTGAATATTGGACTTACATTTGTTGGACGGCCAGAACCACAAATCCAAATGAATGCTAATGTTGCTTTGCATATGCTGGATGCATAAATAATTGACTTGTTTCCTAACATGTTCGCCATAAAAAATTCGTAACAATGTTGTGTTTACAGCTTGTTCCCCTGCCCCCAAGTGGCCAAAAAATGTTTGTTAGCATACACACATCAGCCTTAAAGCTTTGTTATCCAGAACCTGATTAAGAGTAATTTAGAAACTCTACACATGTTGTTCATAGACCGTTGTAATTTACAGCATCATAAAAGATAATTCAGTTCAAGAATCAAAATGTGAAACTTCAGTGGCTCCAACTGATCAAATCTGCCTTTGAACCAGTGAAAAACTTGTGGAAAACAATTAAAATAGCAATTAAGAGCCACATACCAATAACTATATTTTATGTCAGTTCAAATAGGAAATCTATTGCCAAAAATCCAAAGAACTCTCACAGTCCCTTTTCCTGCATTAATCATTTTGAGCTCAGTCTTTACAGAGCTATACAGTATGTCAACCGCCTTTCTGATGACAGTGACTGTCTCAGTTGACATGATGTCTCAAAAAAATAGACAAATGCTTATTTGAAAAGTCAATTCAGCCATATTATAAATTGAATCCAAACTAATTTCAAACACAAAGACACAATTTTGCTCTCCCCCAAGACATATACTGTATAGTAAGTCTCATATTGAGCTTTTCACCTCATCAAACTTTGCAACAGTCTTAGCTGCAATATTTGTCCCTGGTGACATCAAACGTGCTTCAAACTATCTCAGTGTCCTTTTGAAGTTCTCTCAACTCAAGAAGAAAATAGAGAAATAAATAAAATGCTATCTGGAGTTTCACACCCAGTATATCTGGACTTGAAGGTTCTGATTTCTTTTCTTGAGAGAAAACAGAGAAGATGCCAGCTTTGAACAACTGGAGTTTAGGAGAGAAGTGAGCGAAAGTTTTCGGGTTATTTGTGAGGTTGATCTCTTAGTGAGAAAAAAGTGGGAAAAAAAAGGGACTCGAAGAAAAAAAATCAGACTGTCAGATACTTGGAGAAGAAATATTTTGTTATCTTTCAACTCATGCAGGTCAACAAGAATCACAGCGCACACTGTTAAAAAACATTTACAATCTCCCAGCCAGAGATACTTCAATCTGTTCATCAATGTGAAATGCAAATGTTGGCAGAGCAGTTTGCATCTTGGTTGTCATTATTGTCTGTGATTTATCCTACCCATGATGCTTAGCGTTTTAGCCTCTAATTATTTTCCTATCTGCTTTAAAACACTGACAGGATATGGACACAAGGGTGAAGCAATCAACATGAGAGAGGAGAGATATAAAACGTCACGGTGATGCCACTGCCAAAGCACGTCAAAACGCAAACAAAGGAGATGCATGTAAACCAGCAAGATGCATGTAGACCATGTTGTCAAAAGATCAGCTCATTTAATGCTTGATTATGCCTGGTAGTTTGCGACGAAAATTAGAGACACTAAAATTCCTTGGTCAGCCTTTCAAAACTGGGATGCTGTGGTAATTTACTTGATTGGAATACAATTTTGAGGTTCAATTAATTCCAAGCTGATTTAGAATACATTACAGGAAGACTGATTTATTTAGGTTAAGCTTCCATTGGTGCCGTGCGGAAGAGTAAGGAGGCTTTAACAGAATGATATTTCATAGTGCAGAAGTGAAAAATATTCAAGCCCGTTGAAAAGGCGTTAAAGGAGCATGAAAGGAGCCAAGGGTGATACTATACCCCTACAACATTTGGTTAATTGGAGATTGGTCACGGGCTGTAATATTTGACTGTAATCTGAAAGGCCTGTGAAAGCAGGAGTGTGCAGTGAGAGAGAGAGAGAGAGATCAGCACAAGCTGTGAGGAGCAGCCAGTGATAAGATTAAACCCATTCACATCCCATAATGAAAAAATGAGCAGCACTAGCTCCTTTTTATCAGCCTCATTTCTTACATCGTCGCTCCTCTAGGTTGTTTTCATGTAAATAACTAAATAAGAGACTCTACAACAAATGCAACAATACCCTTCTCCCTTGCAAAACATGCAATAACATACATTCAATATGGTGTCGAATACCAGGAGGAATCAGAGGTGGAGAAATAACAGCATAAATATCAGCCCTGGCCTTATTTTCTCCCTGTTCCTCCACGTAACCAAACTGACTCATTATGAACTTCAAAGACACAGATAGGAGTTTTAATTAAGAGAAATGCTGCGGAGCAGTGGAGATAAGTAACATCCCCCTCCCCCATTTTCCCCTGCTCCCCCCTCGCCACCCCCTACATCCCCACCCCTCAGTGCTCAGACAACATCATTAGGACAGTGTAGAGGCTGGTGGTGTGCACCAGCCCGCCATCGTCCCACCGCATGAAACCAAAAGCGCCGTGTGGTTTCAGTGTGGTAATCCTCACATCACAGGTCTTTTGTACTGATGTGGAGTGACACTGTGCATGTTTCAGTATACACATGCAAACATAAACACGGGATTATCTGGCACCAGCAGAAGCAGCAGTGCCACCGTTTCCACCGGTGCTATCAGTCAGCTGTGCTATACGTGAAACAGAACCAAGAGGCTTGGAAAGCAGAAAGGTGCATTGTTTCCCAGAGAATCATCCTTTTTTTTTTTTACTCCTGTTCAGATTATGTAACTCTGTAAAGGTCATTTTTCCCTCTTGCACAGCTCATCCATAAAACCAAAGCAATTTCTTTAAACAGAGAGGGGTGATAAGGTCAGATCACTGATATTTTAGCCTGTGGAAAGTTAATTTTAAAACATTTTAGACCTTACAGTTCTCAGTATCAAGCTACTACTGATACCATATCATAAGAATGAGAGTAGAGCTGAAATGATTATATATATTTGCTGGTTTTCAGGTCTTCAATGATGATAAAATCAATACAGTTGCGTTTTGAACTGCTGGTTCGACAACAAAAGCAATTTAAAGTTGTCATCTTGAGCTTTGGGACCCACTAATAAATTGATTAATGGAGAAAATAATGATCATGAAAATCATCGTTAGTTGCAGCCACAAATGAAAGCATCGCCTACACGTATCATAATAGTAATAATATAATAGTTTTACTTATTGATTATACGCAACTGCAATATTTTGCTCAATCTCATTTTGACTCTCTACTTTTAAAAAATGATTATTTAATTCTGTAGACAGCAATGCTTTGTCAAATGTGAATTTGTGTGTAATTTTCAAAACATAAAAGATATAATATATACAGTACAAAGATGTACAACTGGATTCATATTTGCTCTTACAACTGTGTCTTTCATTGCTAATGTTTAAAAACTTTGTTTTGAATAAATCCAATCCTGGTGATTCTCATGTTGTCGGATCATTTGAAGGAAACGCTCAAAGTTGAGACGCCGTCAAACTGGAGGGGTTCATAAAAGCCTTTTTAAAACCCGTTGGATAATGTCAAAATGCATTGTCATCAAACTAAAATCTGGGCTGTTTGTCTTAGCTTCTGAAAAAAGAAACTGTAAGAAAAAGAAACTGAGAACAATTTGTATTTGTACTTCAAACATAAAACTTTCGTTTAAACAAGCGGGTCAGTTAAAAACCATAAAGTTAAATGACTCGTAATAATGAGGAAACTAAACATGTCATGACATTACTTAAATTGTTTTTTTACACTTAATTAGCCAACGATTAAAACTAATCTTACATCACACTATCTACCATGCCAAACCAGGTGAGCTCTGCCAATGCTCACATCTCAGGTGGATCTCCTCCTGCCTGAGTAGACTGGGTGAGCTCTCAGACCGCCCACACGCCCCCAGGCCCGCTGTGCGGCGGAGATCAGTAGCAGCAGAGAGAAATCTGGCCCCCCTGGGGGAATGCCTGATGTCGGAGAGATTAATTGCAGACTACGGAGCTGCAGCATGCTGGGAGCACACATCGCTTGCAGGCTCAAATATATTCATCTGCGTGCGCACACACAAACACACACAAGCCCAATCTCCCTCTCCCCCTTACAGGCAGGATCCATCAGCATGTTGAATCCCAGATGAACATCAACCCCCCCCCAGAGGTGCTGCTCCTTTGTCTCCAGGTAGCGCTGCCTGGCGTTCTGCCCACCGCCTCCCGCTTTCATGTGGGCAAGGGAATTATCTTCCCTTTTGTGTGTGTGCGTGTGCAAGTGTTGGTGTGTATGGTTTGCACTAGAGTGCGACGCCTTCACAGGTACTAGCTTTCATATCTGTTTTCTGTCCTGGCAACAGGCCAGCCAGCCAACCTCACAGGTGGCTGGCTGGCCTGTTTTCCCGGAGGCTCCTGAGCAAGGCAGCACTGCGGCTGAGGCTGCAGCCAGCTGACGATTACGAGAGAAGCAGTCAGAGGAGGGACATAACTCTCAGGTTGCTACACTCTAGTTAGCGGTAAAGGGTTAGGAAGCGGTTTGCCATGTGTATGTAGTGTGTGTACATGTGTACATGTGCAGTAAATCAGAGGTTTTTCCATGTATACAATGTGCCCCTGAATCTAAAAGAGTTTTCCTGTGTGCTCATGCATGGCTGTGTGTGTTTGCGTTTCCCCCATGTTTAGTTTTATTTGTACAAGGAGAAAAATTGAAGGTACAAACCCACAGTGTGCCTCGCTGCTTATTTTGGGGAAACATAACAACTGGTATTTCCCACTCTTCAAAGAAAGCTGTATAATACTCGGTTTTGCTGTCTTCTGAGCGTGCTTTGTGGAGATCCCCACTGTGAATCCAGCTTAAATGCTTTTCCATCCCGCAAAACTCCTCTCTGAGCACAGCGGCTGACTGAACCTTGAAGATGGCTATAGAGTCTCAGCTAACTTTTCACAACAAAGATCATCAGGAGCTTTGGTATTACTATTAGATGTGTGTGCTCATGTTTGTGTGTGTGTGTGTGTGTAAAGACTCGTCATCAGGGGCTTTAGTGTTATCTTTGGTGCTGTTACGTTTTTTTGAGTCTAGCTCTCTCCGACTGTGTGTGTGTGGTGGCACTAGTGGTGGAGATGTGGAGGCGGCTGCAGTCTCACCACTTTTAATTACCCTATAAACTAGTTCAGGTGATTCATCAGTTGCTCAGGCAAAAGAAGAAGAAGAAAATGCCTTTACTGCCAAGAAAATTGCTGTTTTTGATAAAACCATTCCATGTTAATTGTTTATACATATATATATCTCTATCTATCATAATCATGACTTAACCTTTAAAATCACGTGTTGGCTAACTGCATGTTAACAAGACGAACACTACTGAGCTGCCAATTCAGTCTTTCCTGGCAGTGTGTGTGACTCACCACAGCTCCTCTCACTGAAGTCTTTACTGGAATCCAGCGAAGCAAATCCTTGTTCTGACCTAAGCAATCAGTAAAATCAGCACCTGTAGTCCTCAAGAACTGGTTCTGTGCACTGCATTTAGTGTGTGTGTGTGTGTGTGTGTGTGTGTATGCAGCTTCTCCCTGATGTCCCGGTCCCAAAGCAGTGCAGGTATGTTTATGCTGCAGCAGAGTGGGCCTGCAGGATAAGCAGCAGGTGGCCTCTGTCTCTAGTGACTACAGCTGGGTCCCGTTTGTTGATACTGGGCTGCAGGAGGAGGAGAGGCCAGCTCAATATTCCTCCACTCTCAATCCAGCCTCTCAAACTCCAAATCCTGACATGAAAAATGTCAATGTTTGCAGGAAGGGTGTCTACATGAATATAATATCTTTCAGAATTAATTTCTGGATTCAGAGTTGCAGGAGGTTGGTTTTGGTTATTCAGATAAAGATGTCTACTCAGAGTGTATGTAGAGCAAACTAGTGCTGAAAGTTTTAGTCGTTTGATTGATTTTGTCGATTGACACAAAATTTCATAACTGCCAAATATTTGTAGGTTTTAGCTTCTCAAATGGAGTGGTGGAAAGTAGTTGTACTTTAATTAAGGAACATTTTTAGGTACTTGAATATTTCCATTTTCTGCTACTTTATACTCCATTACATTTCAGAGGGAAATGTTTACTTTTGGCTACAGAACATTTTTTCTGACAGCTATACTTACATGATACTTTGCAGATTTAATATACAAAACATATAATATCATTAAACCGAAATGTGGCATTGTTAAAGATTAAACTGCCCAACAGTAAAACAATGTTCATGCTCCATCTCCACAGCACAATGCTGTTTACTTGTTAAAGCCATCAGTAATAAGAGCCAATAGTATAATATATAATAATGTAATACAAACAGGGTCCTTTTGATACTTTAAGTAGATTTTCTTGATAATACTTTTCTGCTTTTACCTCAGTAAATAACAGAGTATTTTTACTTTGTAAAGGATGCAAATATGTCTTTGGTGGGGGTTTTTTGGTGGTACATTTTTTTCATCTTTGTAAACTGAATATGTTTTGGATTTGGACTGTTGGTTGGCAAAATAGGCGATTTAAAAACATCTTCTTGGTGGAAAGTGTGAAGGACATTTTTCACCATTTTCAATTTTTAAAAAAAAATTATGACGTCTTCGCACATCTTTCATCTGTCTCCCCACGGCACTGTGGACTGTTAAAATGATGAATAAACCATATGAAATAAACCAGAGCACAAAACTCCAAGCATATAAAAACAAAATAAGCGTATTACTGGTCTTGATCTTACATCCATCCAGGAGAAATTGCCAAATAATGCAAAACAGATCCAATTCGTGTTTTGGCAACCAAAAACACTGTACCTTCTCCATGATAGTTTATGATGGTTTGATTTAAAGAAAAAATCAATTTTTAGATTCTGTAATATCACATAGGATACGAAAAGCTGGATGCCTCATCACTTCAATGCCTAAAGTCAATATTTCTTCCAAAATAGAAGTCCATTCTCCCACCCCCCCCGTTCCCTTTGATGTGTGGGTGTCTGGGTCTTACATCAGACATCAGGGTCAAAGCCTGAAAAGGCAAGTCAATTTACAGACAGACATCAGAGGGAGAGGCTTCTCCTGCACAGGTAGGGCCAAGAGAGCCAGGGCTGCAGCCTCGCAACCTCCTCATCTGTCAAATTTGAATGGAACAGACAGCTCGGACAGCTCGGATAAAGCAGGTTCATTGTTGGGTTTGTTGCACACATCGATTTACGAGCAGGAGCGCAAACACTTGAGTCCTGAAGCGTGGGTTGACTAAGGTGGTGTGTCCACCAGCAGCCATAAAGGTTTGTATGTCGGCACATCAAAGCCTCAAGAGAGCATGGTCCAAGCCAGTAAACTGCTTCATGGTATTAGCAATTTAGCCATGTGCCTTTATCTTCACGGCTCTTAAATATCACTGAGCTCATTCAGAGAGACATGAGAGGGATGACAGGAAGTGAGAGCTCACTATAGCAGTGGCTACTGGTCCAGGAGTGGCTGATTTCTAACTTGATGTAGCATAAGCTACATTACACGAATAAAGCAAATCTTGTTTAGACGCCTGCGGGTGTACTGGAATTTGAGTTTGACCAAAGTTAAGATTTAACTTTTCTGTTTTGATCTGCATGAGGAGTATTCTTTCCACTGTAAGCGAGAAAAAAAAATTTTTTTTACTTTGAACTGCGTTGAAGTCAAATGTAATATACGTCTTTGTATGTGGAGTTGTCAGACATCAAATAAATGCAGAAGCTAGTAATAATACTTTTTTTTTTTTCAAATCAGCTCCAGTAGAGTGTTTTAATCTGAACCCCACAGGAATGGAAGCTGTTTCAGAGAATTAATTACTTTGACTGTTTAAAAAAATATTTAATTTCTTGACCAAAGCTTGTTCAAAATATTAAATGTGAATGCACGAAATCGCTGAAATGTTTGGCAAGATTTAATTTCAGTGCACAAGAAAACTCAATCACACACCCCGAGTTAAACGTGCAGCATTTCATATTGCTGTATTCATTCATAATTTGTTGATGCAGCCAAAATGAGACTGCATTAACATTTCATCGATTATGAGCATACATGTCTCTTATTTTGAGTAAACTCTTGTGTGGAATTTTAATGTTTGACCTGACCTCTGTGTGATGCAGATTACATTATACTCAGGAGAGCAACACATCCACCACTAAAAGGCAACACCTCAAAGCCAAAAACAACTCTCCCTGCAATATAATGATCTACTGTAGCAAGTACACATCAAATACAAACATGGATGAAAGACAGAGGCAAAGCACCTCCAACACAGCTCCTGTATGTGCCATTACATGCAGCAGAATTCATTAAGCTGAGTATGTGAAGAGAGATAAAGGCCCCTGTACTGGGGGATTTCCCCCTGCTAGCATACTGTCTGAACATGACTGCCAGTGTCTTTGAATACTGTACAAATGCATGGCTGAGGGCGTATTCTCATCAGGCCTTAGATCCCAGATCCTGTCTTCTTTCCACACACAGATGGAAGTTCCTTCTTTTTCTGTCCTTTTTTTTTTTTTCTAACTTGCATGCTAGTTAAACGGTACATACAGCGATTGAAATATGCCTTTGATAAGGCTGAAAAATTGATTTATGGCCGTACTTTTATCATCACTCACTCATAACCCGCTGCCCCCAAGCACTCTATCCTGTGGAGAGGTTTTTGGGGAGGAAACCACCTGCTTTGATTTATAACCCTCACGGATTGAAAGTTGTAGTCTGGACTGCAGTGTATGAAATCCTTGACATCTCTTCTAAGTTCAGTCGCGCTGCTAGTCTGCGAGCAGTCCAGACTTTGAGCCTGATGGTCTAAATTATGAGTTAGACTTGAATATTGACAGTTTCCTTGGCTAAAATCTACAAAGGAGACAACTGGTAAGAATTAAAAACAATGTGTGATGCACAGTAAGGTGGCAAATGGGTTAAATAGGACCAATTAAAAAAATCTATAAACTGAATCTTTATATTATAGGGCGGGTGAAAAAGAAGCGTGCCACAAAGGGATAAATCAACATGATCTTCTCACCATCTGAGGGCACACATGTAGCTATATAAGCCAGGAGGTTTAACTACAAAACATAAATGTTTCAGAAATTATGGCTACAGTATATCCCACAGAGGAATTCCTGCTGTTTTGTTCAAACAGATGCAGGCTGACTGAGAGTGACTGTCCAGACTCCTGAATCGCTCCGACATTTAGGAATGAGACAAGTTGTATGTTGAGATTTGTGAAAGTGGCTGTGAATTTAGTTTCAATTTGTATTTGTATGCATATGATGTACTTTCATATCATATATGAAGGGTGTTAATGATGATCCAATAAAAATGTCTATCTTTTTTCATTGTAGCTCAACTGGAAATAAATCTGTTGCCAGTGAGAAATGTGCTGCAAAATCAGGATATTTTACAGCAAACCAGACATGCACATATCTATATTATGTACTATGAGTAAACACACACTTTTCCTGTACTTTCGATGCATGCAGAGGTGCAGGGATGTGCATTTATTTACAGTATATGTGTGTATGTGTCTGCATGGACTCATAGATGCTATATAACTGTATCAATATCTGTGATTTCTCTCTTTGCATGTTTAAAAAAATATTGTCTGGACTTTTTTGCCTTTATTCAATAGTTTGCAGCATAAAGGAGAGATGGGAGAAAAAGATAAGGAATGACATGTAACGTCACCAAATCATTTTCACAGCTGCTATTATTATGGCTACTGATGTTGTTATTGTTGCCATTATAACTGTTATGCTTTCATGTATTACCTACTAATTATAGTTTTTTAATTTATACTGTGTTGTGAAGTCAACAGTTGTCTGTAACACGGTGTTACAGATGGGACTTCCTCCAGTGAAACACATTGGCAATAACCTCGACCGGGGCTTCCGATACTCTGCGATCTGCATTGGAAATGCTGTTTGTCTCCTAGGGCTACAGGCCCTCCTCCATTGTTTCACGGCTATCTTGACACCCACTCACCAGAATGGAGGCATGCCGCAATGAACCCTGGGATCTGTGATCCTGCCACCGATAGGCACAGCAGTGCCACAGATTCCATTAAGCTCCAAATTAAAGCAGGCACATCAAAGAGCCTGTGAGGAGGCAGCATGGAGATGTGACAGGGAGAGGGGGAACGAAAATGAGTGAGGGGAGAATAAAGAAAAAAAAAAAAAGAAGCCTCATTTACGCAATCCCCAAATGTGACAGAGCCTAATCCAAATCAATATCTATGAGTGGTAGAGTGTTGTTACAATGCTAGCGTGGAACATATTAGCAGAAGATGAAAGCATCAAAGTGGTTAGCTAGATGAAATTATGTCTTTTATATCACAAGAATAATTGGAAAAATCTAGGAGAGCTGGCATACATTTTCGCTAACATGCAAATGTTCTTATATACGACCGTCCACATTTGAACTGGGAGCAGTAGCTTTCTTTGGCCCGAGAGACATTTCACAGCCGAAGCTTCGATGACACCTGACTGACAGCTCAAAGAAGACTGTTCTCCCACTTTACCAGCCAAAGCAAACAGACATTAAGTGCAATAACATCAACAAAATCACTTGACTGAAAGACACACCCACATTCCCACACAAACACAGTTTTTGACAGCAGACCGAAACAGCTATACAATGCTATTAGCTTTGACTAGAAGAACTACAGTACATCCATTTGCATTTACAGTACATGTTATCCATCTCAGAAGTCTACATTTTTTCATTCAATATCTGAGAGGCTTTATCTGTGTCCTCCATGCAGAGGGTAGAGTCAGGAGGGACCACTGGGATCATATTGTCTCTAAAGATAATCTCTATTTATTTTTCTGTCCAGGGTGGAAAATTTGCAACAAATCTCTTGGGTTTCTGTAAGTGTTTTATCACTTAGAGATTCTCCTTGAGATGTTACTCGTGATTGGGGAATGGGAAGGACTCTACCGTCCGCATAATTCCCAAGGCCTGTCTAGGAGCCTCCGCTCTGCAAACACCACCCATGGAGCCTCGGAGCACTCTATAAGCATCTCTCTATGATTTCGAAAAGCAGAAGAAGAGCAAAAGAGGGGTATTGGACAGGAGGAGAGGGGAGTGGGGGGGTGGGTTTGCGGCCCCACAGCAGTCTGCCTGATTGCATCGCCACACAAGCGTGCCTTCAAAGCCTTCCCCTCCCCACCGCCCAGTTTGACCAGATAAGGGCCCCCTCATGCTGTGGTTCAGCTAGGGGACAGGAAGACACACGGAGGGGTCAACGGTAGTGCCATCTGCTCCCCATGTACAACAAATACAGTACGTCTACATCAACAAACTGCTTCACTGTCCAAACACATACCCTGTCCTGCATATGGACTGGCTCTGCAGTCTGTAGCTTTGATCACTCTATAGGCTGTATATTGAAGCATATACTGTGTAATACATCCAGGATGTTTACTTCATACAAGTTTCATGAGGACAATACTGATTGAGTCAATATGTTTGTTCCCTTATTTTGTGCCTCAAACAAATACTGGTGGACGGTTCTCAAGCAGCAGAGAAGGCAGGCCGCTGCCAGCAGGCTGCCTGAATATACAGTGTTAATGATCTGTATTAATGGCATGCTGATAGGTCAGCTACCCGTGACATCACATTCCTGTGTGTCGCTAAGTGCCATGACAGTGACTGACAGCGGGTACAACACAAAAGAAGTCTCATTCTTGGCATGAAGGGCACGTAGGAATGCAATTCAATCTGCAAGTAACAATTCTAAAAATGGAGGACGGTGTATAATTTGCCTTGCGGCATTTTTGGATAAGCATGCCAACCCCGACCCCACACCGCCACAACACAGACACAACTATCTACACTCCCATAGTTCCTGACTGGTTCCACAACCTCTGAGTCTACATATCAAGCAGTGTCAGCAGCTGTCACAGAGGTCATATCATGTTGCACACAGACAGCTAGACCAGTGCCTCTAGGTTTACTGCTCAGTAAGGCACCTTTTCATTTTTTGCTTTCCTTTATACCTTCTTAATACGTCTATCTGTCCTTTGCTTTTATTCACCCTTACCTTCTACGTGTCATGATCGGGATGTTGGCTCCAGTGCTCCCTACACACCCCTGTAGCTAACACATTATCAAGCCAATCAGGAGATAATAACAGTCATCTGGATCTATGCTTAATTAAGTACTTTCCAGTACGCTCTAACAGCACACCTCTATTTCCCCTATCCTCAATCTGCCACCGCAAAACTCCTCTCTCATGACTTCACCTGAAAAGGTGCTTTCCACTTTTCAGCGTGTAAGACCTGAGGGAGTTTGCCTCTTAACAGCCAGGGCCCCCCAGAATCAGTGATCGCACTAAAAACTTCAATTACATCTGTGGTTCCAACAATTTGATGAATGAATGGTTTACTTGCCAAGACAAAAAGGAGGTAGCTGGATACAGTCACCACACTGGGTAATAAAAACGAGGAATATCAAAGTGTTTAGTCAGTTTAAAGACAAGCATGAACTCCAGCGTATAGTATGAGCTGTTCCCCAAGCACCAATCTCTGCAGTGAGTGAAACTGTCATGTGGGGCCTTGACAAGGAGCCAAAGAAAACAGAATCAGCTTTGCATAAAGGAGAAAAGTTACACAATAGAACCTGTAATACCTGGTCAAACAAACCTGTGATTGATGCATTTCAGACAATGGAATAGTTCTAGAGTGAAAAGGATCATGGGACTGTGACCAAATAGTCTTTAGATCATTTTTCTGGGAGAGGCCTAGATGCGGTCCAGGCTTTGCCCAATGATTATCATGTTTTGTTTGGAAAACCCTGCTTTACATTACAACTAATGGAAAACAAATTGCCTGAGCATGTTGTCCCCTCAAACTGAGGAATTCCCTAATCCAAATCCACAACCGATAGTAAGAGAGAGACAGCTTTAAACCTCAGAACTTCCTCTGTTTGGTTTGGCGTGGGGGGATAATGACAAGGAAGATCGAGCGTTATAGGCCTGTCTCTTGGCATGGGCACGGGAACCCCCAAAAAATGAATAAGTCAAATTATAATCCATGACACCACAAGGAGATGAGATGAAGAAACACTAAAGAGGGCCAAGCATATGGCTGCAAGAGAGACTGAGCGAACGAGAGGAAGAGAATCAGAGAAACTGAGAGACCACATACAGGCAGGAGTAGAACAATGAGGCTCTTTCATTGGGGCTCGATGAAGAAGGGAAGATGAGAGGGAAGACGATGGATGAGGGTGAAGTGTCAGAGCAGCTTTCACATTCGGTAGAGATCCTGGACCCTGAGACACAGCTGAATTAATGTCAGGCATGGATTTGGAAGCAATGTATCTGCAATCTTGCAAATTTTTTGATGTGGTGAACATATGTGCGCGGATTGATGACGAAATTACTCTGACTGTGTATATGCCTATGTATGCATACACGTGCAGGAGTTTGTGTGTGTATGTGTGTGTGTGTGTGTGTGTGTGTGTGTGTGTGTGTTTGTGCGTGCGTATGGTGAAAGGGTGGGGCATTGAACAGAGGCCCCTCTAGCCCAGACTTGAAAAGGCATTCTTTCATCATTGCTAATCTCCCAAACATAAACATGAGAACATCCACACAGTCTCTCTCTCTGAGGGCCAAGGGGTGACCCTCCCATGACTGGAGTTGAGGGACTGCACGAGTACAAGACTGTGCGTGCTTTGGGCTGTCTGACTGTTTGTGTTAGGGAGAGTCGCATCGACTATCAATCAACATCAGTTTTATAACAGTTGTTTGTGATCGCGTTTTGAGTTTGTGAGCATGCGAGAAAGAGCGTGTGTGTGTGTGTGTTTATGAGTGAGAAGGATGCGTGTGTTCCTGTGCTGCTGCGTAAATCAGGCTCCAAACCAGGGCGCGACTTGACATGTGAGACAGTTTCATCCCCGACAACCGACAATTAGTTATTTTTCCACAATAACCGTGTAAACCATAATTGTATGTGGTTTCAACAGGAAAAATTATGTCAAAAGCACATAAGTCTCAGATATGAGGACAAAGGGAGATTTGATATCTGTGTCTGGAAATCGAGAAACCGTATTCCAAGAAGCAAATTGGTCGCTGTGCCCAACCAAAGTGGGAGAAATGGAAACTGAATCACTTGGGAATGGCTGTCAGGTTACAGGGAGCTGGGAGGGCCAGGATATGAACTAGCACAAGGTGGCACTGGGCGTACTCCTCTCTATAATAGGGACACTTATTTCTTAGGCCTGTATGGCTGGCATGAAATAAGCTCAACTCACATGACACACATACGCCTGCGTATACACACACATACTGTACATCCAGGCTCATACACAGCACCATTCCCTGTGTACAAGCCAAAGCTGTTTTTGCACAGCATTTAAGAGATAAGGCCAGTGAGTTAATACAGACGTACTGCCATAATCCAGTTTCTTCTCCCCCCCCCACCCTTCTGACTCTCATCCCCCTCTCTGCTCTCCTCTAACAGCTTCTCTGCGCTTCAGCTGCGTATCTGTGACAGATTAGGGCAGATCACCAAGGATTACCTCCACCAGACACAGACTCTACACGCTGACCATAGACACCCCCTCTACTCCCCCACAGGGAGAGAGAGAGAGAGAAGGAGAGAGCCAGATTTAAATTTAATATTGAGTAGCTGAATTTATTGATCATGTGTTGGAAGGTGTTACTTCTCAATGTTTACAAAAGTAAAAAAATACCTCAGAGGATGATCATATTGGCTTTAGTGACAAGTCTGTGCACTCTTCACATCCTATAAGGAGTCAATGCACTGCTAGGAGGGTGCATGATGCCCCGGTACCTGTCGTTCCTTCAGGATGCTGTTGCAGAATGAATATAGGTCAGACCTTGTTTTTGTTGTTATTTGCCTTTGATTGCTGGATAAAAGGTGTCTACAGTCCCTGTTACTTGTTAATGATCACCCTTTACTAAGAACATGAGCAGCGCTCAGTACCCAAAGCCAAATATCTGACAGAGAAATCATTACTTTATTGTCTTTGTTCCAGACTCAACAACTTCATTTTCATGTGGCGTACATCTCAGCATCACCCAGTGGTCTGTTTTCAGTACTACAGCACACCCTGGAAGAGGAAAGCTGGAAACATGCAGTGAAGGGTTTATCTCATGGATTTGATGTGAGTGTGAGATAAACTGAAACTGATATCTTACCACTTTCAAATGTGTTGCTTTTGGGCATTTTAAGGGCAACTTTTTACATTTGAAATGAATTTAAAATGAGGGAAACTTTCTGCCCAACTTTTGGAAGTTGTTCAGTGTTACAGTCCAGAGAGAATATTTTACCAATTTCCATTAGAAGACAGCCTGAATAAATTAGCAACATCCTTTATCCTTCTTCATCTAGCTACAGCACTTGACAGCAGTGATGTTGTTTATGATCAATTATATATGGATTTAATTAATATGTATATATCATATGTATATATTAAATACAGCTGAGTTTTTATACAACTAAGTTTTTATTAATAGTTTTTGTAAAGACACTTCTTATCCTCAAAATACCTTCTCATATGTTATTAAATTGAACCAAGCTGATCAAACAGAATATTTCAGTGTTATTAACATTATGGAATGGTAAATTATTTTATGGGCCAAGTCAGATTTGGATTAGATGCAGCAGTCCTGATCCAAGACTGATGTTTAACAACTCATTTTGAAAATGCTTTAAATGAAAAATATTACATAAATGCAATTGAATAGCAAAGGAGCCCTTACTGACTCTTTAATCAGCGCTTCGATGCCTGGAAACAAAAAGGTGTGTGCATGTGTATGTGTGTGAGTGATGGAGCAGGTGTGTGCGAAATAGGCAGATAGGGGGGGGGGGGGGAGCGGGAGGGGACTGAGACCCCACCTGGACTCAGAACAAGCGGGGGACCAACTGGGGGGCGCGGACACTACACAACACACACTACAAAGGGCTGGCGGGGCGAGGTGCACGAACGCCATAACACAGCCAAAGTCCCATTGTTCTATACCCGTTTCATCTCTCCTCCTTCTCTCCAAATATTTGGAGGAACGCTCTGAATAACATACTGGTACTGAGAATATTGCACTCTGTATATTGTTGAAAGGAACTTAGGCAGTCTGAGTTTTTCGCTCTTCAAAGACGTTTGCTTTGTTTTGTTTGGGTTTTGTTTGCTCCTGTATTTGAATTGTGTACCATGATTTCGTGGATATCTCATTGTTCCAGGATTTGAGATTGTTGGACAGAGAAGCACCCACTGGCTCATTTATTTTCATTGCATCATGTGACTCATTGTAATTGCAACACACTGGGAACGTAGACTGAAATGAGGCAAAAAATAACAACTGGCTCCTGCTTCCCACTGCCACTACTGGGGAGCTGTTTGTGAGAGAAGTTTCATTCTCCTTCATCATTAGAGTTGCAATAAGACTGTTCCTATATAGACTTCCAGGGTGCACATTTCCATTCCCGAGCCAATGGGAAGTCAATGATTAAAAATACAAGACCGCAGCTTTGCATCAAAGTTCAAAAACATAGAGGCCAAAGTGTGGAGCTGTGCTATTAATCATGTGATCAGTGGGGGATGAGCGTGAAACTCGGCAATGCAGGTTTACAGCATCGTCTTATAGGGCCGTTTGATGGCGCTTTCCTGGGGACCCCAACATTGATTGGGCCCTGAGGGTGCCCTGAGGCGCTGCCCCGTCGCCAGGGCCTGAGTGACAGCTCTAATGAAGCCTGCCATCATCGGGCAAGGGACCGCTCCAGAGCAGGCACTGAACTTCAATCGGCCTATGTGACGTCCAAAGAGTTTTGATTTCTCAGCAGTGATGAGGGGGTAAAAAGGAGACCCCTGTGGGAGACAGGCAGCCCCAGCCTGCCTTTGAATATTTCTCCGTTTACCGCATGTCAGTTCTCGGTGTTGGAGACGCACAGAAGAGAGACGTAGGGGGGTGGCTGTGGTGAATTTTTCATAAGCAAAAAGAAAAAAAAAAAAAAAGAGAAGGGCCTCCACAGTCCCATGGGATTAGGTTTGGATGCTGTCATATGAATGCAGACTTTGTCATTCTGTGTCGCTGTCATTGAGCCAGTTTACAATTACAACTGTTTTTCGAGCAAAGTTTTGGTTATGTGCTGGTGCGTTTTACTTGATGAGAGAAAAACATGTCAGGTAACTTTAGTTTTCGTCGTAGTTTAGTAAGGACAGACGGAGAAGTTGCAACTATCAGTGTTCTCTCCAGCTTACTCTCTCTCAAACACACCCCTTCTCCCTGCGATGGAGGGATGTTGAAGAGCAGTGGAACCTCAGAAGACTCATCCTCACTTTGTTCTATTATTCACCATCTCTGGCTTCAGAACTCTCTAGGATCTCCATGGGGTTACACTCTCTATCCTGATGGAAAGACTCATGTGCCGCTGAGAGCCTGTTTACTCCCCGGCCCCGGCCTCACGGTCCACTGGAGTATACAACCAGTCCCTTCACTTCCATGCTCACATCAGGGCCATCAAAAATAAATCAAAAACAGACTGGTGCAAGCCATTTGTTAATCTCATGTTCGCTGGCGCTTTTTGAAACCATTTGATGAATCAAAAAGCGACATTTCGGAGATTGGCAGCCCTCTTAAATCTACCAGCGATGATGACGTTCCGGCTAACGTCACAGAAACAATTTACCCTGCTTCACACCATCTTCCTTTTGTTCTTTTCAGTCAGCACAGATCTTTACATCTTCACCCCATATGATACAATATGATCCCCTCTCAGAATGCTCATTTGTACCAGCATAAATAGTTATTTGAAAGATAAAAGCAAACATGTTTGTTTTTTGTTTGTGTTTTTTCGTCTTCTCAACTCCCCAAAGGCATTTATGAGCACTTTGGTAATAAGGACCAGAGAAGGATTTAGCTGGAGAAGAGGAGCAGAGGATGCTTTGATGTACTCTTAGATTAAGTGAAGTCTACAGCGATGTCTACAAAAATACATGCTGCGTACACATTGAGCTCGGCTAGACAGATTCCTCTCTGCTGGCCCTTCCTCTCTGGTCCCAAACCACCGCAGCATGAAAGACAGTCTGTATGCTCCATGGTAGCAGGAGACTTGTATGGACCTTGTCGACAGCTTCAGATGAACAATTCCCTACAGAAACACAAACTGGGGAGATTTTTTTTTTTTTTTTTTTTTTTTTTACACCAACTTGTTTTTTTCCCCAACCCAGAAATTTCCCCCAACAAAAAAATCTAAACTTTTAAAAGACTGGGTTCAGAGTTGCTTTGATTTTTGATATATTGCTCTGCTTAAAAGAGATTTAGCAACTAGGCAATGCTCAGAAGACGAGCATTGCCCAAGCGACTCGACACAGTGCCAATGCTTGAGTCAGAGGAAGACAGAACAGGAGGAAAAAAAAGAGAATGATTTTGTAACTTGTTATGAAACAGTCGGCATTTTCAATTCTAAGATTTATCTTAAATTTTAAACATTGGTTTCAGTGTGATGAGCTATTCAGCCAGAGGCTACGAAAAGTCTAAAATCTAACCTTTTCATATTTTATGTATTCTAATCACTTGCAAACTAGTTAGTAAGCAGAAAGCGAGAAGAGCCGGCCAGTGGATTTGGTGAGGATGTGTGGTTCTTAGTAATAATATACAGTAAGCAGGTTTACAAATCAGCAAGCAGGCATTTTCTTAAGAAAACATTCCTTGGCACAGTGTGACTGCTATGATTCCCTCTATGCCGTGCAATTTGTATTTGTTTAGGGTGTTAATGAAAGGTTGCATGAATAATTTAACATAAACAAAGCATGTGATTCCAAATTAACTGCAGCTCTGCAAACACATGAAGCAGCCCCACTGTTTGTGGTAGAGATTCTGGTGATCTGATGCTGACCTCTACTGGACGGCTCTGCTGCTGAATGTATGATTGTTACCAGAACAGCTTCACAATAACCACCACATGCTGTTCGTACTACTATAAATATATGAAAATCTCATGTTGTGATTACATTTTAGTTAATGATTTATTGGTATTTATTTTATGACAGTTAATTATACTTGTATCATAATTGTACATGTAAACAAAACCAACCATCATCTTATTATAGTCCAATTTATACTGTATTTTTGACAATGATACTGATATCGATATTTTAGAGTTTAGAAAATCAAAGAAGCACCTCAACCCCATCATCAAATTTATGCTTTTCTGATGATGGCTTGATCACTGGATGATGTAATTATCCTATAGGATGCCTTGTATGATGTGTGAAAATGTATATAAAGTTGTTTTCAACACATTATTCCTGTTTGGCCCCTGATGAAGGCATAAACTAAAACATTTGATTAAGATGATTGAGATTATGAAAAGGTGTGTATGATCCTCCTCCTTTAAGCTGTTTAGAAAATCACCTAATGATATAGCAACAAACATTTCTGAGGATCCCTTAAATTTATCAATTCATTGTGACCAAAGTATTTACTGACAGGTACATTGTACTGTTGAAAAATAAACTTTTTAGTACTTTCTGGTAGATTAACTATCTACTGTTTCTATATTATCCTAAACATATATTTGGCATTTCTGTACTACAGTTTCTTGTTTCTTATTGTAGTTAATATTGTTAAGTTAATATAAGTTAATATTGGCATTTAGCTGTACTTTATATTCACTGTTGTATTCATTTATTAGTTTTTACAAAGTCTTTGTGTACAATTTTATGCTGTGCTTTCCAGTGTGGCTACAACTATCAATTCTTATGAATTATACAGGTTATTTTCTTGATTAATCAATTATAAAATATTGCTTTTTTAATTAAATATAAAAATAAGGGAAAAAAAAGAAAAATGGCCAAGTTGTCATCTTCAAATGTCTTGTTTTGTTGGACCAATAGTGCAAGACCCAAAGATTTTCAATTTACAACAGAGGAAAGCAGCAACTCTTCACATTTGAGAAACTAGAATCAGCAAATTTGACTAATTACTAAAATGATTAATCGGTTATCAAAAAAGTTTCTGATTACTTTCAATCAGCTAATCATTTCAGCTGTACTTTCCGGTAAATTCCAAATGATCAAGTATTTATGTGTGAGTTGATGAACACTCTAAGAGTCTAAGAGCTTTGTCACTTCAATGCAATGTCAGTTAAATATTAAAATTAATTTATTAACCTCCCTTCCTACCATTTACATACAAAACAGGCCCTTGCTTCCAATCATAATAAACTTAAGTGATTCATTCCCCTCTCTCACTCTCACTGAAACACACACACACACACACACACACACAACTGTAGTGTCCATTTGCCCCGAATCTCCAACTCTATTCACAACAAAACGAACCTCTTCCCTTTTGTGCCGCCCTACAAGTTGAGGAAGGCCCACTTCCCTTTTCCTCCCAAGTTTTAAAGTCCCCCCACATGCACCCACCCACCACACTGCCAACCCACCCAGCTCAATTAACACTGCGGGTCCAAGGGTGTGAATTATTTAGAGATGAATTATTAATAAATAATAACAAAGGGGCTCGGGGGAGACGCGGCCCGGTCAATTAGGAGAGAAGGGAAAAGTGAAGATGAGCAGTGGGGGGTTGGAGGCAGGGGATCTGCAGCTGATCTGATCTGCGCCTCATCATTATCACCACCCGTCAGACACAATTACCTCAGCTCAGCGCTCTCAAGCACTTCAAACAACAGCCTTACACTTTCTACTGCCTCTGCTCAGCCAACACACACACACACACACACACATAAAAATGCACAATACACATTCTCAGCTATATCATAGGTTTGGATACTAATCTATGTTGTAACGTGGGCACATAAAAAAATACAAATTTGTGAAAGGCAGGTATCCAATAAAACTGTATATAAGGACACCTCAAAAAAAAGTTCAGGTCAACACAAACAAACTGAAATTTTGACCTGATGAAAAGTCTGTCCTATACTTGCTGAGACATTTCACTCAAAGCCACAAATGTCAACTTCATGATGGCACCAGAGAAAAACATCAGGGGATCAACAAAGTCAGAATGACTTATCATCCAGAAACCATGAATGCTTTTGCCAAAATGTTGTGCTGATCCATCATGTGGATGTTGAGATATTTCACAGGATAAGTGAAAACCCTCACCTGCTGGTGTCACTAGAAGACAAGTCAGGTGATCACCTAAGTCATTAGGATCCATCCTCTGGGCATCACGGATATCTGTACAAAATTTCATGGCAATCCATCCAATAGTTGCCAAGATATTTCACTAAAGGCAAAAAAGTTCACCTGATGGTGGCACCAGAGGAAAAGTCAGGGGATCAACGGTACGATTCATCCTCTGGGAATCATGAATGTCTGTACAAAATGTCATGTCAATCAGTCAAACAGGTGTTGTGATTTTCAGTTTTTCACCAATGTGGTGGACTGACAGATCGACTGACAGGTCGAAAATGCCATCCATAGAGTCATGTCGCTAGCATTGCTAAAAAATGGATGGCTACTATCCAAATACCACAGGAGACCTCATCCTGTACTGTTGTTGAGACATCTGATGAGGTGACTTTGAACACACTAAGTAACATACTGTAGGTACAGTATACTGTAGGTGAACATGTATATGAGTATTACAGCATTTTGTATTTCTCTCTATGTGTTTCATCCTGTCTAATTACCTAAGATGGATTTGACTTGTCATGGTTCATCTATAATTTTTCACATGCCTTTGATATTCAGCCTGCAGATGTTAAAAATTCATGGTTAACTCGTCTCTGAGCCTGTGTCTGTCTGTGTGAGTAGCACAATCTCGTAACATTAAATCCAGGAGGTTGGATTTAATCTGATATGTAGAGCTGCAACAATTAGTTGAATAATCGATTAGTCGATCAACAGGAAATTAATCGGCAACTATTTTGATAATTAACCATTTAAGTCTTTTTTAAGCAAAAATGCAGAAAATGTGCTGCTTTCAACTTCTCAGATGTGATGATTCAATGCTTTTCTTTGTGATACATGACAGTAAACTGAATATCTTTGGGTTTTGGACTGTTGATTGGACAAAACAAAATATTTGAAGACTTCACCTTTGACTCCTTTGAAATTGTAACATGAATATTTCACTATATTTCTGATGCTTTATAGACCAAGAAATTAATCAACAAATCAAGAGAATAATCAGCAGATAATGAAAATAATTGTTAGCTGCAGTCCTAGTGATATGCAGATAAAATTGCATGAAGTGTTTGTCAAAACTGGTATTTGAAATATTATGACTAAAATTCAAAACTTAAATTAGTTTGAAACACATCATCCTTTTGTAGCTTGTAATATATTTGGAGCTAACAACATGCTCCTTAAGATGTAAGATATGTTTTGACAATGAGCTGTGTGTATGTGTGTGATATCAATAAAGCATGACTGTTACTACACAGTCACTTGGTCAACCTGGTATTTCAGGTATTGTTACATCATTTCAATGTCACTAAAATATATAATTTTCCCAACGTGTGACTGTTTGATACCACAAGATGGTGCCAGATATCCACAAGGTGCAAGTCGTATTATGAGAGTACTGTAGGGCTGCTCTTTCAACCATTCCACTAATTTAAACCATAAAACTTCAAAAATATGGCTTTATACTGTATTTTGATTTTATCTTATATATGTGTGTTCAGTACCTCTATATTAGATGTACAGAGTGCTTATTTTTGTAATATTTTTCATCATTATCATTGTGCATATGATTTTGTTATGCTAATTGAAGGGCACAAGGTGGCAGTGTAATCACAAGTTCATGAGGGTGAGGCTTGTGCCATTAAAAATAATTGATGTATTAATTTAGCAGATTAAGGATTGTCTGTTAAACAATAAAGGCCAACCACATGATAAAGTGAAAATGACAAACTCACCAATCAAGCTGTTTGTCTCAGTCTGCTGTCAATCCCAGCAACCCAGGGAGTCCATAAAGCTGTAAAGAGACATCCAACCTGCAATATAGATATTTGATTCTTAATCTTTATAATCCATTTAGAATTATAATTTGATTGACACTTAAGTCTACAGAAAAACCATACACAGTGAAATAATTTAGATTTAAAGAGTTCTGTCATCACAGATATAGATTTACTGCATGCATCACCTTGCTATTCAATAATTAACTTGCACATAAATCTCTGTGCAAGCAGATTTTGTTATTCAAGTATAGCTTTTCTCATTGGCCTAAAGCTCACTAGCCAACTCATTAGAAAAAGAAACTTGGCACACTTCCCAAAAATAACTTTGGCTGGACAGCTGAACGCAGTCTTACTCAGTCAGCCTGTGGCCAATATGAGGATAAATCTGGCATGGGGGTGATGGATAATGGCTGACCAGAAAAAAGAAAAACAACAGTAACTGGGCAGAACATCTTGTCTGCAGTTTCATTAGTTTGTCTCTATCAAGGCTAGCTTGCATGTGGTGACTGACGCTCATTAATACTAATAAGACACTGTTGTTTAGACATTATTTTGTTATATACTCACTTTTCCCTGTAAATAAAAAATGATACACAAATGTAAGTTTGTAAAAGAATTGGTTAGTTTCCAAAAAGAAAGAATCTAACCTCCCTGCCAGGAGAGTATTGATTGCATCCAGCCTTTCATTCATCGCTCTCCTTCTTCGTCTCTCTGGGAGTATTGATGACTTTCAGCAGCTTTACAGGACTCAGTACACTGGTCTGTGGAGTATGGCATAAGGACAGAAATCAGACAAGTGAACAACAGCTCTTATGAATTATCACCCTCACCTTTGTTTTAGAGAGGTATTTTTTAGCCTAGGTAGACTCAGAGGAATATTCTTATTATAGTCCTACTTTGCTCCAGTGCATTGTGGTACAACTACTCCTTTCAGTCCCTTATGAGGGTTTACAGAAACACAGGTTTACAAATAATTACTTCCCATCACAACATACATTAATAACAATAGATTATATTGCAGTATTCTGTATGTATGATAAGTTACACAAAAGTATACATAATTATGTGTACAAGAGTGTATTATCTTAAATGTCCACTGTATGATGACTGGTCATACTTTGGAATAAGACATTAGCAAATTACTCCTTTATTGATCACACAGCTGAGAGTTCATTGATTAGTGTGGAGGCAAAGAACTAATAAGTCTATACCCATGAATCAGGGAAGGTTTGTATAAAAAAATTCAAGTCACCAATCAGACTGACTAAATGTAATGATGCATACACTCTCTGCTAATGAAAATATTTGTTTGCATGCTATAATCAAACAAATCATTTGAAAACTTTTTTCTCCATCTCTCATACGCTTAAATCATACACATAAGCACAGATACAGGCACTTACATCTTAGTACAATCAATCAAATATTTAAATAGTTATACAAGTAAAATAATAGTTATACAAGAAAGCTTCATTAATACACAGATGATGTTTTGGACTTTGTGTAACAATCAATTCAGCTCCTTTTGACACACACTTAGAGATAAATTTTACCCTATGAACTCATTCTTGAGAGTTAAGTACGGTAAGGTCAGTCTAGTTCCTCCAAGGTGAGGTCCAGGGACCAATAGGGGTCTTTGAGGGAGGAATAGTTACTTTTCTTCAACATATGATCTACAGTAGGACCATAAAACAATGACTCATGAATGTTTTGATCACAGAGATCACTTTCCCATTGAGTGATGTAAGTCTCCATCTAAATCATATCAGCATCTTCAGATTTAGGTCCCATGGACAACTTTTTTTTGAGATATTATACTTTGTTGTGTCTTGCACGTTTTTAATTTCAAAAGGGCCCCAAAACAAAGCATAAGACGTCACTGTCTGACAGGTTTTAGTATAAAGCTTGTGAACAGCAGTTATCAGACAAGAGACTGAGAAGTGAACTTGGCAAGAAAGAAGCCAAAATCTTTTTCTTTGTCTGTTTTTTATGTTCTATAAAGATGCTTCTAGGACTTATTGTTTTGGTTTCACAGTCCACAACTTTCTTTTTGGTTCTGTCTTAATAGTCTCATCAACCTTATTTCCAGCAGCAGACAAAGTGATGGACAAGCTGGTGAACACAGTGGAGCATTTAGCAGCTAAAAATATTCAACCTTGGAAGTTGGTGGAGACCACAACAAAGCTAAAAGGTGAATACATTTTCTACTGACATTCGTTCATCAAGTTGCCAGAAACACTCAAAATGAATACCGTGTTGCTCTGTCTGCTGGATGTGTATTTGTTTGCTAACATGTCTGCCACAACTAACGTTACTTTACTAGGTGATAATATGTCAGTTGTTTTTTCTCCTTTTAATGCAGACCCTAGTTGGCCAAAAAATCCATTAGGCCTCTCAAGCCTCTAAATTCAACTGATTTCATCGTGAAGTGGAAACAGTGTAGTCTGTCTTACCATGTTTTTCTGTTTGGCTAGTGAATCACCCATTTTAGACGTCTGGTGCTAATTTTCTCAACAAATGTATATGAAAATTCAAGCTGACGTAACGTTTGAGTGCATTCAGACACAAGACACAACTTACCTTGGTTGAATGCAGGTAAATTATTTCTGTTTCTTCCCGGCTATCTGAAATGTTGCACTTGGGCCTGCTTCCACTGGCGGCTGTACTGCAATATTATGTGCTAAATGTTGACAGTTTTCTTAAATCATGTATTTTGTGTGTTTAAACCATAGACTGTATAAAAATAATGTACGTAAACACCGTGATGTCACCCATTAGTGTGTGTAGTCGTACTTTGAAACCTCGAGTTTGGCATTTTGACCGTTGCCATCTTAGATTTTTGGAGCCAGAAGTGATGAGAAGTGACTATATTTGGACAAAACGGTGGAGCTGACTGTAACGCCTGGGACACACTGGATGCGTGAGCAGCGCGTGTGCGTGTGTGTCGCTGAACTGCTGCGTCTCTCACGTTTGCAGCGTCCACACTGGAAGCGGTTCAGCAACGCACACGCACTGCTGAGGCTCACGCATCCAGTGTGTCCCAGACGTAACACTAGCTGATAGCTTGGTTAGCAAAGTGCATTTACAGTCTATGGTTATCTGTGATAATGCTAATGGTAATGCTAATTTTCGCTAGCGAAAAATGGGCTTAAGACCATTAAAACAAAATGTACTTACTGGAAAAACTGAACGCCCTGAACTCCTTAGAGGGTCTTTTAGTACAACCAAACACTGACCAAGACTTTTTAGGTGACCAAAATGTTACAGTTAACTTTTATGAACTGAAAACACACTGAATAACGACAGCTACGGCCATGGCTATGCCTACACTTTGTGAATCTGGGATTATGACACGTTTACGTTAACTAATCAACGTAGTCGCCGTCATAGCGATTTGTTAATCACAGCATAGCCACGCCCTAAAGCATACCCTGCTTTATTATTAACTAGTAATTCAGACCATAAACTCATTAGAGTGTGTTTAGTGAGGTAATAAATTAAGTGAGAAGTAGGGTCATTTTCTCATAGACTTCCACACAATCAGACTTCTTTTTGGAGCCAGTGGTGTAGCCCCCAACTGGCCATTACAGAGAATGCAGGTTTAATACTCCTATAGGATTTTGATTATTTATAATCCTACAGGATTTACTATAAATAATTATAATCATATAATGCTACAGGGTTATAGGTTTGTTTGTCTTATTTAAAATCTTATATACTTTTTAATTTAATTTATTGCTTCTTAAAGAAATCTGGATTGTCCTGTACCTATCATTTCTAGATATAGCATTTTTTAAATTGTGACAGACTGGCTCAGGAGTGTGATAAGAGGGGAGTCCACACTAGAGTATACTTTAAAAAAATATAATGTATTAAAAGTAAAGCTAACAAAACAAGGTGTTTAGAACAAAGTGCAAAACCAAAAATCAAGTCAAGTCAATTTAATTTATATAGCGTCAAATCACAACAGAAGTTATCTCAGGGCACTTCACATCGGTCTAGACCGTACTCTTTAATTTACAGAGACCCAACATTCCCCCATGAGCAAGCACTTGGCGACAGCAGCAAGGAAAAACTCCCCTTTAACAGGAAGAAACCTTGAGCAGAACCAAGCTCTAGGTGGGCAGCCATCTGCCTGGACTGGTTGGGTAGAGAAAGAGGGAAGGGGAGAGAGAGTAACAGACAGCAACAACAATAATAACAATAACAACAACAATAATAATAGTATACGCCTAATAATAATAGCAGTAGCAGTGGGCAAAAATGACTAATAATAGCAGCAGCAATGAGGCATCGGCAGTTGGTCCGCAGCCAAAGGTCTCCTGCGAGATGACAAAGCACAAAACTACAGGGAAAATGCCAAGTTAGTAACATGCATGAATGGTACATGAATGTGTACAGATGGAGAGGGGGAGGAAGAGAGAGGAGCTCAGTGCATCATGGGAAGTCCCTCGGCAGTCTAGGCCTAGCGGCATAACTAGGGGCTGGTCCAAGACAAGCCTGGGACAGCCCTAACTGTAAGCTTTAATAAAAAGGGAAGTTTTTAGCCTAGTCTTAAACATAGAGAGGGTGTCTGCCCCCTGGACCCAAACCAGAAGATGGTTCCACAGGAGATGAGCCTGATAGCTGAAGGCTTTCCCTCCTATTCCACTTTTGGAGACTCTAGGAACCACAAGTAAGCCTGCATTCTGGGAACACAATGTTCTAGTGGGGTAATAGGGTACTATGAGCTCTTTCAGATATAACGTTGCTTGACCATTAAGGGCTTTGAAGGTGAGGAGAGCGATTTTAAATTCTATTCTGGATTTTACAGGAAGCCAGTGCAGCAAGGTTAAAATGGGAGAAATCTCTTGAAATTTTCTCTTTTTCTAGTTTTTAGTCAGTACACATGCAGCAGCATTCTGGACCAGCTGGAGTTTTTAGAGACTTGTTAGGGCAGCCTGATAATAAGAAATTGTAATAATCCAGCCTAGAAGTAACAAATGTATGCAGTAGTTTTTCTGCATGTTTTTGAGACAGGATGTGCCTGATTTTTGCAATATTATATAAGTGAAAAAAGGCAGTTCATGAAATATGTTTTATGTGGGAGTCAGAGGACATATCCTGATCAACGATAACACCCAGATTCCTTACAGTGGTGCTGGAGGCCAGGGCAATGCCATCCAGAGTAGCTCTATCATTAGACAATGTGTTTCTAAGGTGTTTAGGGCCAAACATGATAACTTTAGTTTTGTCTGAGTTTAGTAGCAGACAACTGCAGGTCACCCAAGTCTTCATGTCCTTAAGGACTGCTTGGACTGATTGGTTTCATCTGGCTTCAGTGATATATATATGTTTGGATGTCATCTGCATAACAATGAAAATGTATGGAGTGTTTCCTAATAATATTACCTAAAGGACGCATATATAAGGTGAATAGTACTGGTCCAAGCACAGAACCTTGTGGAACTCTGTGTCTAATTTTTGCATGCATGGAGGATTCATTGTTAACGTGTACAAACTGAAACTGATATGATAAATAGGACTTAAACCAGCTTAATGCAGTTCCTTTAATGCCATGTGATGGTCAATTGTGTCAAATGCAGCACTAATAAAGGCAGATTGATCATATCTAGTAAAGAAGAACTAACTAAGGGTAAAACTTCCTTAGGCAGCCTAGTTGGGATGGGGTCTTAGAGACAGGTTGATGGTTTAGATGAAGAAATTGCTGAAGTTAATTCAGGAAGGTTGATTGGAGAAAAGCAGTCCAAATATATAACAGGTTTTACAGCTGTTTCTAAGGTTCCTGTGATTGGTCATAAATGCCTCGGAAAAGAAAAGAAAAGATGATGCAGACTGGATGTCAGCAGGAGAACGAGAGAGAGAGTGACCACATGGACTAGCTTTTATAACTTGGCAGGCACAGAGGAACCATATTACACTGACGACCCTCCAGCCATCCACTGTCAGCAAATATCCAGAAGACAGGCTCCAAGGCAGTGGGAGAGGCGTCACATGAATAAATGTGGTATAAGCAGAAATACACTCAAACAATAAATCAGTAACCTTACTTTAATATAACAAAATCTTTACAGAAACTATAAAAAAAATAACATCTAATACTCAATCCATCCAAAGAAAAAAAGAACATTTCAAACTCCATCTTGACACCTGGGGAGAGGTCATGAAAGAGACACATGGAGGGAATATTGGGTCTTTATTAGGCTACTACTTATTACATTAAGCAAGTTATATGGTTACCATGTAAGATATAACAGAAGTTATAGCTACTGTTTTACCATTTAGCACACCTTTGGACAGCTAATCACCGAACCAGGGAGTAATGTCAGTGGTGGACTCCAGCTGTCTGAAGGACAGGGGCGACAAAATATAAAGGGCACCTGATACAATCAATAGACCTCCATCAGCAGAGAATGATGCATGTTTGGTAAAAAGGCTACAACCCCAATTAAGACTAACATTTTATAGGGTGGTTCAGACCATACTCTTCATTTGACAATGTTTTTCTCCCATACATTGCACCCTACAGGGCACCTTTGGGACACTGTTTTTTATTCATTAAAAGGGGACTCATCATGGCATCATGTTTTCACACATGTGGGGACACCTAGAGGGCACTTAATTGTGGGGTGGGGTGGGGAGGGTTTCATTGAAAGGGCACCCAATTCTGCACCTCAGTATTTTAGACTTAGGGTACCTAAATGGCACTTCCTTTTTTATTTATTTTTTTTTCTTAGCAGAAGGGAACCCACACAGAACCTCACCTCATTACAACAGCAATTCATAGGGCAGTACATTACATCCTCTTCAGGTGCAGTGTGTAGACTTAAGTGGCATCTAGCGGAACAGACTTGGCAGCCCAATATTCATAAATATATTTTATTTGCTATATAGTCACCTTAAAATAATGCTGCCTTCAAATGGGGTCATGTTTACCATGTTCATGATAAGAACGATATGAACACTCCCCTCTTGTGGTATTCACGACTTTGGAAGTGGAAATTTTCTGAAATCTCAGAGTTCACAAGCTGTGACGTGTAGGTCGTGGAAGTTCATTTTTTGGTGGATGGTAAGTTAATATATTGTAATTTTAGTCATATAGAGTTTTTCTTAGTAATTTTATAATACACCCAGACTTTCTAGCTATATTTAGTAATGGTTAATTTATATATATATTTATGTATGTATATATATATATATATATATATATATATATTTATATATCTATATATATATGTCATCTTTGTTGCCTCCGCATGGCGTTGAAATACAAAGCAAGTCAACATTTCTTGGAAAGAGGCGAAGAATGACAAGAGAACAATGAGGAGTCTTTTGGTGTCCATGCAGCCTAGCAGTGTTCTCACAACTTAACCATTTGAATGCCAAGCATATCGTGTACACAACCTCCCATGTCGTAACCACAAGCTCACGAGTTCCGTTTGAAGGCAGCACACGAATCATTGTTTTTCTTGCCTTAGAATGAGCCCTTTATACCAACATATGGGGTGGGTCCTCTTCCACGGAGCCCGCCATGTTGCACAGCCATGTTTCTACAGTAGTCCAGAACAGAGAAACCAAACTTTGGCTCCAGAGAGGGCCTTTTGCGTTTTTTGTGAGTTTTGCAGCCATCTTAGCTCTCCTCCAACATACTTGGAGGGAGAGGGGGAATTGGCTTTGGTGCAATCAACAAACTCAGCACTAGATGCCACTAAATCCTACACACTGCACCTTTAAAGGGCAATCATATTTTCTTGCTTGTGGGGGTACTTTACAGGGCATTATCGCACTTTCTTCCACTGAAAGGGCACCAATAATGGGGACACTTCATTCCAGACTGTCATATATATATGTACTATAGGGCCCTTCATCCTGATATACCCATAAGACAGGCATTCATAACTTTGGTATGTTTTCTCCTTTGTGCAGGCACCTTAGTAGGCATTTAAACATGTTTGCTCATCTGTGTGGGCACTTTTGCTATATTTTTTGTCCTCGGGTGCTTGGTTGCAACGTCTATTTTCACTCACCAGGTCTGAACAGCAGAAGTCAGTTGTTTGAAGTTCCCTGCTGGCTGATTCATGCAAAGCAGATCAACGACAAGAAAAAAGGGGGAGACAAAAGAAGCGGAGTGCTTGTTTTGAGGAGGAAATGGTATGCAGCTCGGGCTAGGCTCTGGGCTGCGCCTCCCTCTGTCCCGCAGCCGTCGTCTCGTCTGTTGATATTTACACAGACAGCAGCCAGTTTGCGCCTGGTTCATCGGGCTCCGACGCACACGCATATCGGAAGTATCTTCACCCGGAATGCTTCAACCATACGGCTAACACGGTTTAACTGACGGCTGACGATGGCTTCGGTTCGGATGGTCGGCAAAGTTGCGTCGAGACTTTTGGGAAGTCTTCAGCCTCTTCACTGCACTCTCAAAAGTACTCGTCCGGCTACATTTCTTCAAAAGGTAAATTCATATTTTGGCAATCGTGCAATTCGTCGTTAGATAACTATACAGTATGCTATACAGCAGTTTTAGGCTGACGGGCTTTGCCTGGTGAACTAATTTCCTGCTTTTTCGAACATAACACACTGTACTTTGGTGTACTTGGTCGGTTTGAATAGCTAACTTCAGACCATTTTTCGCACTGCTGAAAGAGGGCATTTTTCTACCTATTCTCTGTAACAGCAGCCTAGTTTTCTAACCCCAGTTTCTAAAATCTTACATAAACCTGATATTATTGTTTTTATTTGAAGCTAAATGTTGGAGAAGTGCTTGAACATGGTAAAAAAAAATTCCACACTCCCTCTGTCTGTTTAGAGGTATTCATGGGTGTGGAGAAGGGTGTCTGTTTCTGTCACTATAGCTCCATGTTTGTGTCCTGTAATTTTCACTAAGGATCAACTGAAAAACACATTAATTATTCAAGTGCATTACCCAACTCTACTGTGGTTTAGGTAGGCTAAACATGACTACATGACTTATCATTACAACATTATCTCATCACTAACTCCTGTTACTCCTGTGGGGATGCTGTTCAGTCAGCCATTTGGAGGGAGCGACCATGATTAAGTTGCTAATTATACTTCTAAACTTTAAGCAGAGACTTGCCTTGCTCTACACAATCCCTGCACACATCACCAGCATTGCTATACTGTGCAGCCTTCAGCATGTTCAGGATAAAGATCAATATCTTATGGTATCCTATGTCAGTATTGTGCATCATCAGATCTGTTTTTATTACTTCGTCACTAAAGATACAAGGCAAATGTCTTTCTGCACGAATCAATAAATGCATATATGCATGTGTGAATGTATTGCAGGTGGGAAAATCTACATAAGGTGACTCCCAAATTGTGTCAGAGCATGATCATGAGGTTCTTGTGGTGTGGCTTGACTCAAAATTTTTATTGATGAGTAGTTAAATGGGTCAGTTTAAATGACCAATTTTCTTTATTTATGATCAATTTTATCATGCATGGCAAGAAATAGCAGAGGTCAGCTAAATCCTGAGCAGTACGATCCCCACTGGATGCCTCAATTGCCTGCTAGTGCAGAGAGAACAGGGTATATTTGCCATGACAGTTTTCAAATATCGAGTGGACATTGGCGTACACTTTGAGGGGAAAAAAAAAATCTAGATGGGTCATGACTCACGCCTGCATGGAAGACTGACTAAGATGAGTTCTATTTTTAGGCTGGACCATATATAAAATAGGAGCTGCAGTTTTCTTCTTTTCAAATGGCATAAGCAAACCTATACGTACCCTGTGAGCAGTAGACCCTTGTTAGACACATAAAAAAACACACCAAACATGAAAAATGCTCATTATGTCCCACACACATTGTCATGTTCCCATGCAAGCTGAGCTAAAGACGCTGCTTTTATGTTGTGCATTTTATGTGGATGTTTGTGGAATATCGTATTAAAACAGTCAAAAAATGGGCTGATTCAGTGCCTGTTTAATTCCGTGAATCCAGAAGCTGGGATAGTCTTCCTAGTGACCTCCTCTGCACACAAAATGTTAGTTTTAGATATTTGACAAAATACTAGTAAGTGCAGTGTCCACAATCAGTTTTGACCGGTTTGAATTGTGCCTTCACAGATCTGGTTAATTTGCCAATCCTTGCCACTTCACTGGTTTGATACCTGCCTTCAAAACATCAGCTATAATCCAGTGTGAGCAATATTAGGCTGTTTGAGCAGCTGATGTCAGGAGCTGGTTAGAAGTGAGATATGTTCTTGTGAGATATGTGTCGGTAGCCAAGGCAATTCTCCTATGTCATATTTCTTTTATAAAATTATAAAATGAGCCAATTACGCCCACTGAGAGTTCACAGGAGATAAAGCGCTCTAACATCTGCAGTAATTTTTGTGCTGCCTTGAGCAAAAGATTGCAAAGGCAAACACTTAAATCAGATAAAGTATAGAGAGTTTTGATTTTATGCCAGTAAGTGGTGGTGCTGTTGATAATTTGTTTCTTTTGTACAGTCAATGCTGTAATGATATACTGTTAAACATAAAATGAGGTTGCTTGAAATATGAAGCAGGGCAAGAGAGATAAAAGAAATTTGACTGACCTGTAGTAGATCAAAGTGAATAGAGGATGCATTGTGAGATAAAAGAAAAAGTATGTCATTTTGAGAAATACATTTATTTGCAATTTTTGTCCTGAGTCATATGAGAGAATTTATATCAATTTCATCTTTGTGCATCCAGTATGAGGTTCAGTACTAAATTAATGAGGTTAGATAGGATGAAGGTTGGGAAACTACTATTTATGTCCAAAGCTGTCTTATACACAGTATGTGCTGTGTATTGAGCATATGCAATACCTCTTAAAAATGGGATGTCATAGTTTCAGGAGCAGTTATAACTTTGGGCCCTTTGTGCAAACCGCTTGGCAAGATGGCTGCACTCATGATATTAAAACTTCTGCTCTCATTGTGGGGTTGCCAGGTAGGTGACTATGTTGGCATCAAACAAGACACAACATGTGAATAAGAAAGCTTTAGAGTTTTTCCAGTTTTGACAGAGCTAGGATAGCAGTTCCTCCTACTTCCAGTTTTTGTTTAAAGACAAGGCAAGGCAGCTTTATTTATATAGCACCTTTCAAACACAGGCAATTCAAAGTGCATTACATATGGCGATGAAAACACATGTTGTTTTGGAGCAGGTTAAACATGCTCCAGACATACTGTACCTTTTGGACTTTGATGCACAGAGACAGTTGATGTGGATCATTTAATTTGTCTGGGTTTGATGGCAAACATGCTTATTTCCCAAAATATAATTATTCTTTCAAGCAATGAGGTGGGTTTCCACACAGGAATCAATAAAAGGAAATAGTTTTGCTGTTATTGCCTGTCTTTTGCATTTATATTTGGTACTGCGAGTGTGCTGAAATAATAAGAACATTTTATGTCCCAAATAGAGAAAAATATCTGCTATTCCAGAGCAATGGTAAACCACAGAATGTCAAGACAGCTGCGACAATCATCACTTTGTCACTGAAAGGGTTGACATATTTGTCTGACAGCTCGTTCCATCTGCTGTCTTGCACCTTTCATCATCTGGACTGGCATTACACTGTAAGATGGAAGAGGTTTCATTCTAGCAAGGCCTGCCTATTTCCCAGAGTCAATCATAACCATGCCAGGTAGTTTTTTATTAGGACAGCATCCACAGAAATAGAATAGACTGAACTCCCAGAAGAAACACGTGGATATAGCCTAACCCACGGGGAGTCTTTCAGACTAGTGTTTCACTCAGTAGATATCAAGGTCTTGCACTGTGGACCAGTGCTGCTCAATAAAGAAAATTCTTCAACAGAGCAACAGTACAGTGAGATACAATTTAATTTTTAATCCGCCCAACAAGAAAAACTCTGCATTCTTCCTGCTATCTCAAGCAAAAGTTACAGACAGCTCCTCCTCAGAAATTGAAAATTAAGCAAACCCCTCAGCAGACTGAGAAATGTAAATGTTTGTGTCACATGATCTGCAATTGACCGCTGACTATGACAAAGTAGGAACAGCTGAGGAAGCCATAATGAAAAATGTGTCGTTTGCTCACAGATTTAAATGTATAACAGAACTAATAAATGAAGACAAACCAGTCATCCCTTCTATATTTTCCACATTATTCCTGCTCTAGCTCAGCACCATGCTAGATGAATGAGTCTATACCTGTCCACAGGGTTGTCATCTGTTAATTTACAAGAACCCACAACAGCATCGCTTCCCTTCCATCAACTCACCATCTCCACCCATCTAATTTGCATATAGAGATAACAATAATGCTTATTAACACCAGGTAATCCAATGTAATAATTCAGATAACATATCCAGATCCAGGTCGCATGTTAATACCAGGGCCCAGATGCATGAAACTCTGCGTAGAATCTTGACTAAAATTGTATGTATGCACAAAGCCAGAAATATGCATACGCATTCTTTTCGTCAGATTTATAAAGCCGTGCGTATGCATGGTTCAGTTTTATGAATCTCAGTCACTGGGAAACTGGGCGCACGTGCACGAGCCTCTTTTCCAGCCCTGAACCAGCCATTTTCATATCAATTTGCCTGCTGCCCACCAGTCTGCACAGCTGCCAATGAAACAAACGGGAAAGAAGAAGTGCACTTTCACAGATTGTGTTGCAAAGGCAAGGTTCTCCAACAGCCAGAATAGCTGTCATTACACGCAGCTGTGCGAGCTTTTATAGCGTCCATATCATTCATTTATCACATGGACCTGTAAACCTTCATCGGCGGTGTTATCAACGATTTGTTTGTAGCACTCATATCTAAACTGACTTAACAAGGTGTGACACAACTAAGGATAAAATAAAAAGATTATTAAGAGCAAAATAAAATATTGACTTCTGTGTAAATTAAAATAATGATAAAATTAAACACAAAAGTAGTTAATCAGTGTTAACCTAAAATGTGCTTTTGATTGGTATTTTACAAATACCTGTGTAAATGCCAAAAAAAAAAAAAAATCACATAGTCAGTGCAGCTGGTTATCAACCTAAATAAACAATGTTTTACTAAAAGATTCCGTTTCTCACCTTATAGTTCATCTCCACCTCATCGCATCACCCTCAGATCGCTTAGGAAAAACATGTGTACGCCTAGTGCTGGGCGATATGACCAAAATCTCATATCACGATATAGGTCATTTCATATCCTGATAACGATACACATCACGATATAGCACATTTTCTGTAAATTCAATGAATAATTATTTTATATAAAGTGACCACATGGAAAGGCCTATTTCTTATCACATTTTACATGAATCCTCCTGCTGATGCTAAGATGCTGGTATAAAATGCATCTTGCATTTATCCCATTTATAATTGGTTAATTTAAATTGATAGACTAAGCTTTAAATAACATTTGTGACAACTGGGTTTAGGAAAAATACTGATTTGTTTGGTAGCAAACAGCCCACTTAAAACGAGATTTAATTAGACTGCACCCCCATTCATCTAAGCTTTAAACAGGCACATCACATAACAACATAGACATTCAAGACAGCAAAATTCTACTATATGGTTTATAATTAGAGAAATATATTTTTACGTTGTTTTAGACACTCACCAATGGCTAAATAAAGACGGTGGCCAAAACACTGTAAGCGTGTCCAATCATTCAGCTGAAGTGCAAGGATGTGGTTCGTGGCGTTATCTGTGGTGGCACAGACTAGGTGTTCCTCACGCAGACCTCACAACTCGAGAGCTTCCCTGAGACCTCTGGCTATCATTTCTCCCCTGTGGTCATCTGGGAAATAGCCTGTCTGTAAACACCGACTGCAGAGTGTCTCGGATGAAGTGTATAGTCAAACTCATATATGGATGTGTCGTTCAGCTCGTCCACATATCTGTAGTTATAGCATAGTTAAACACCTTGTGGATTTCCTCCTCTACTTTGGCCCGGCACTCTTGATATAAACGAGGCAACTCGACTTGAGTGAAGTGTTTTCGGCTTGGCGTTGTGTACCTTGCGTTGACTCACTAAACCCCCGTTTCTCAACCATGTAAATTGGGGCCATGTCTTTGCAGATGTAGGTTGTAATGGCAGCCGTTATTTCCTTCCATCTCTGTGAATCTTTGCTATATGGTGTGCCGGGGGCAAAAGCTTCTTGCAATGTCTCAGTCTGGGGTTTCTTTTAAGCACTCTGCTGTACTTTCGTGGCTCTCATCCGTAGACTCTCCCCGTACTCTTTGATATGACTTTTGCGTAGGTGGTAAAAGAGGTTAGTGGTGTTTGAGTTTGACGAGGGGACTGGTCTGCGGCATAATTTGCAAAATTAGTTTTCTGGTCCGTGTCAGACTTTTCATACCCAAACCACGTCCATACGACAGAACTAGCCCCTTTCTTAGGTACGAGCTCCACAACTCCTGTGCACACTCCTCCATGTTTGTTTATGTTGTCTTGCCTTCGTCCTTTGCCTTTGCCTTACATCCGACTGTGCGGAAGAATGCAAAGCGTCGTCAAATGACGAAAGATATTGCCGTAAAGAGTGTGATTTGTGACACCACGATATAAACGATATAACATAAAATGAAAAGATATACGTTTTTCTATCGTCAAACGATATATATCATCATATCGCACAGCCCTATGTACACCTGGTCTAAAGTAGGTCTGAGGTGCGCACATTCTGTGTTTATAAATACCACTTTATGTGCGGGAAATGGCGTATGCATGGTTTTTGTGCATACGCATCGTTTATGCATCTGGCCTCAGATGGTAATGGACACTTGGTTCTCTGTCTTTCATAAATGTTTAAAATGATGTTAATAAACTGATAGTCAACACAACATAACTAAACAGTTACATAAATTATATTTGATCTGTTACCTGTTTGTTCTATATCAGCAGTCACAGAGATATTTAAATATGTTGCAATGTGCTTGAGCAAAGTCATTATTGATCCCATGAACACATATGCAAAGACATTTCAGTTTATTACCCTTGTGGTTGAGATAGATACATAAGTAAGTCAAATGCTGCCTTGTCAACAACAGGTTTGACACAGGTTAGACCAAAAATGTGTTGTTGAATTCTTCAAATTAAACAACTATTACAACCATACAGCCACAAGATATTTACACAAAGCCTTTTGGCAAAGGAATGTTTTAATATGCGTGATAATAATGAAACTGAAACAGTGTTTTAGTGATAAAAATCCTACTCTAACCTTGTTAAGGTTCATAGCACTGTAGTGTGATAAGAAGTAGTGAGAGTATAAACTTCAACGTGGCAAAAAAACAGCCTGACAATATAACTGTCAAACAACACAATTGCATGTATTTTGAAAACCTTTCCTTACTCAAGTTCAAGTTCAAGATCTTAATCCTACAAACTAGTTATTCATTGAGTGCACTTCTTGTCCCAACCTTGCAATGATGCATTGTTTGACTATGTGTGACCAAAGGGGAAATATGATTCATCCAAGTTGGCAGAAGAAATGTTTTTGTGGCAGTTTTGCATTTTAATTCAGGAAGGGAAGTTGTTATTTTGCTTTGGAAGTTGCTCCATTTAAATATGCCTGTTTTGAGTCTTAGCACCACATGAATTCCTCAATCAGTGTCCCGCCTTTTTGTTCCCTCCTTTCAGTATTCAGCTCCCTCTTTGTGTTACGCTCTGCTGCAGAGTAAAGTACTGTCTGCCGACTGAAGATTGATTGTCTCAGTGTGTTGCGAGTCAGTAATAAATATGGCGACTTGTGATGAACAATGATTTACTGTCTTAACAAAAGTTGTACTCTCACAAGTGCAGTATAAATAAATAAAAGTCCCACCTCTGCCTGCACCACCCATCCTGGCTGCAGTAAAGTCACAGATCAGAAGTTCTTTCAAACAGACAATTATCTTCATCTCATGGCAGAATAACTACTGTATTTAGAAAGCTTTCAGGCTCTACTTATCAAAATTGCTTGACTAAAGGCCATCCTCACATTCCTGGCATGCATTAAATAAATTAAATCTGGCTCATTTTTTAGGGTAATATATCCATGGTTTTTGTTTTTTTATCCTCACATCTCTATCCAGGTGTTTTTTCCCCCCTGGTTTATTTCTCATCTTCCTGAATTTACATGATGCTGTGGCATACTCATACAAACGTTGTCTTTCCAATACCTTCATGCCATTGTCCTGCAGTCATCTCCATCCCCCTGTATTTTGTCTTTGCCCTCCTAACTCAACTGGACCATTATCTGGATAACAGAAGACAAATGCTTCAATGCAAATCATTTTCATGATAGGCTGCTGGCTGTTCTTAGCCATTATGGCAGCAGGCAGGAAGTAATTCAATTTCTCCTCTTGGCAACCTTCGTCTTTCACCCCTTTAGGACGTTTATCACATTCTTACATTTCCCATTCGTCCTGCTTCGAGTCATGCCAGCAAGATACTGTAAAGCCATTCTGCTAGGATCACATTTGCGGAAAAGTCGCCTCCTCCTTGCTTAATGATATCAAACCCTTGACGAAGGTGGGAGCAGAAATCTTTAGGAAGTGTAGATGCAACAGGCCATGGCTCAGTTGTGACAGAATTCGTAATGGAGCAACCTGCAGGGAAAAAAACGAGGCTGCTTGTCACCATGATAACCCTGATCATTGCTCGAGCAGGAAGCCCCGGGCTGCTTTACTGCGGAGGAGGGCGATGGCAGTTTGTCACCATATTGCTCAGTTTTCACTCCATGTCTTCTCTCTCTCTCTCTCTCTCTCTTCCTTTTGCTTGTTGGCATGGCATAAATAAGAAATGCATACCTTAAGGGGTAAATATACCTTCAGCTGATTGTTTTGAATGATGAGGAGCAGGCGTGCTGCATTTTCCCTGCAGCTCCAAAACTGCCTCCCAAAATTTGCGAAGGGCAATGAGATAGACAGCGACCCCTCTGAATATTGATTAATTGTGTAATCGGGAAATTTGCTTTATTTTGATAATAATCAGACAAATGCTCAGTTTAGAAGCTGTGGTGATGTTAGTCATCATGTGATAGGGCCCTCTCCTATCCGCAGGCTATATGAGTATCTTGTGACGAGATTGCATGTTACGTGTGTGTTTGTCGTGTATGGGCTTGTTCAGGCGGTTCAGTCTTTAACCCATTATCTGTTATCTATGATCTATGGGTGTGTCAGTTTCCTTTCATGGGAGTAACCCCCATGGAAAATTAGATTATATGTAGCTCAGAGGTTGGACACTTGATTAATTATGTTCTGTGCTATTCCAGTAATGGATAGTTTTATAACAGTGTCAGAGCTGAGCTTTTCTTGCTTTTATGTGCAAGTCTTGTAATGTCTGTGTTCCTCACATCAGGTGAAAATATTAACTAACGCACAAAATTTCAGTTAAAATTAGCAGTAAAAAGGAATAGGAACTGAAACTTAAAATCAGGGTTGCCACACATTTTTAACAATACATTTTCAAAACATTTCCACAATATTTTACCCCATTTCCATGACTTTAGTTAAGTAGTTTAAAATAGGTAGGCCTATGAAGCAATCATAGAGTGTAACAATGAGGCTCTTGCTCCGGTCTGATATGTCCTAAGACAGGAAAACAAGCAGTGTAGCAAAAATGTGGCATGGAGCCACTTCACCACATGCCAGAGTCTTTTGAATCCAGTGCTAGAGCCAGTGGTCTCATGAAACAGAGTGTCCACTCTATCTGAGGTGGGATCAAAAACCCTGGAGTGACCAGAGAGAAATCACAGAATGCTTGTACTCTCTCAAGAAATCATCACATACTGACTCCTGCACTTGATTTGCAGCGACAAGGGTTTTCAGAATTGCTTCATTTTCTGCACACACTGCTCTTTGTTTGCAAGCATTTGTCTCGGATCTAGGCATTGCATGCTGCTAACAAGGGGGTATTGCACAGGTGTCTTGTTAACAAGCTTGAGCAGGAGTGAAGTGAGGAAAGTATTACAGTCCATTTTTATGTCATGCATCTGCTTTTCTGAGATATTCTTCTGACTTTTCAGTTTGCTGAGTGCTGTCTCTGCTGCAAACCCAATTTCCAACTTAGAAGCATCGTTGTGTTCGCTTGCTTGATAAAAAGGCACCTGAAGGATTTTGTTAATTGAGGTAGCCTCTTTCATTTTCTTCTCCATGATGAAACGGTCCATGAGCCCTGCAGACAGAATAAAGCGTAAGACAAAAAATATTTAGTGATTGCTGACTAGCTCATCATAGGTCATTATAACATTATGTTGTCACTGGAAAAAGTGAATCTGCACAGGCTTTCTTGACTTCCTTGAAAGATTTGATCTTTGGCTCTGGTAATTCTCCTCTTGAGACTGCATCGATGTAGTTTATCACACGAGGCCACAGCATCAGTCCTCTCTCACAAACGTTCACACTTTCAACCTGTCAGTGTTGGCAGAATTTAAGCATGGGTGTGTTGCACCCTGTGACTTTTATGAAGTCTTCTCTGTGTGCAGGGATGTTTTTAAAGAGCCAATACTGCATGGAGAGGGTATGGTCCACTTCCCATCAGCTTGCCCTGTATCCATCCCGGAATGAATTATGGAGAGTGTGCAGTCAGCATGAGCATGAGCAGATATTTTTTGACTTGGACAAGCTCAGATTGAAGTAAATCAAAAACACACACAATTTACATTAGGCCCGTCCATTGACAACTGCAGAAGGTTCTTCATTCTGGTTTCAGAGAGCATATTTTGCATCCACTCTACGATGTCCTGAGCAATTGCTAGGAACTAGGAACTCCGAGCCTACATACCAGGTTTTCACCTGCCCCCCCCAACATCTGGATGTGCAGATCCATCCGTTTGAGTGTGAAAGCTTTGTGCAGGCTTTCATCGAACATCATTACGTAACCAGTCTGTCCGGACACCTCACCGACAACAAGCAGTTTTTAGGGCGCAATTCCAAATGTGGAGAGGAGCACACACTTCATTTCCCCACAACTAAATTTGGCCGCTATTCTGCTGTTGGGAAACATAGTTCTGAAAAGCTCACCTGTGTTAGCACATGAGCTGTACGAATAATGTGAGTCCATCATCTTCAGTGCCCACATCACTTCTGCCAATAGCAGATCATTGGATGTGGCAATGGATTTGTTGAGCGTTGGTTGAAGTTGTCCTGCACCTACACCAAATACCCGAAGAACTATTAACATTCCCATCAACGTCAGCTGTACTTTGTGTTTATTAGTAAATGTGACAATATTAGAAGATGTTAGCATGCTAACATGTTTGTAGAAATCGTTTGCTAATCATCAATATATTAACTGTAATTGTGAGAATGTTAGGAGAGTGACGTTAGCACTAAGCTCAATACACTGCTGTACCTAAGTAAGTACAGCCTCACAGGGCTGCTAGCATGGCTGTAGACTCTTAGTCTTGTTAACACTTTACTTATTTTGCTTTTCAATGCTCGAAACTTAACGCTAGAAATTATCCTTCACATAACACTCCTCCCCCTAAATATGTATAGATTTTGCTCACTATAAATATAGAAAATATTGCTGTAAAGTTGTTCTTTAATATAGTTGTTCTGCTCTCTCTTATTTCTGTAATAGCACATTTAACTGCTGCATGTGCTGTTGATGGAGAGAACCAAAGGGGTCAGTATTTATAATGCAGTGTGTCACAGGCAGTAATAACTCAGGATCAGGAGTATGGCATTGGAAATGGACTGTGATTCATCACAGAGGTCTCAAGCTGCATTATGTGCCACAGTAGCCAGGTGCTGTTGATTTACAACGGTATTGGTACGTGTGCACATAGCATATAACTAAATGGCCTGGAGTCAGTCAGCTGTTGAATTGACTCTGGTCAATGATCTTACATACACATATACACACACATACACACACACACACACACACACACACACACACTCCTATTCAGTAAAGAGACAAATAGTCTGGCCTCTCCCTTGATACTTAGCTCCAGATCTGCTGTTTTCCTAATAGGGCACCAATGTGCACAGTGCAAATGTTGCTCGACTCACTCCACTGTTAAACTGCTTCCGACATGAATCGTTTGTTAATGACAGTGACATGGCATAAGCATTTTATTCCCCGCCAACACTGTATTTTGGCAGCCAGCGCTTGCACCACTCTGTTTAATGAAGCGCTGAGGCTGCAGCTGTAGGGGTGGCATATATTATGCAGTTCCAGGCCGTTTAACACGCTGGTAATGTGTTTGCTGTCTGGGTTCAACTATGAGCAGTCACAGACTAACAAGAATCTTTCAGGTTTCAGGGACAGCGTGGATCTGTTCTCATTTATTTCCCCTAAAAATTTCCTATTCTCCGTTGTCCATGGAGAGCTGGTGTACTGATGCGTTGATGGTAAAGCTGTGTGACAGCTTTCCTCTGTATAATAACAACTGGAGATCTCATGCAAGCTGAGCTGCTCAAATTTGTCTCATTGGGATCACTATGTTTGGCTCTTTTGGGGACATACAGTATTTATAAAATCACGTTGTCCTTCACAGTCTGATGCGCTACTTCATTAGCAATCTAACAAAGACTTTAAATCCAAATTATTATGTAATTCCGAGGTAACAAAAACTGTTTTAAGCTGCATAATGTTTCTTTCTGTTTCACCTCCTGGTTTTAGCCACAGTCGTTCATAGTTTAGGTTACCACTCAGGCAAAAGCCTCCTGTGGACAGTTACTCATTGTTGTATGTTAATGTTGTTTTACCTGTTAAAGCCCCATCTCCAGAACAGTGGAGTGTGTGGGACTGCACATCTGGATTCTTCTCCACTACTCTCAAGGCTTGTCTTCCTTTTCTACCCATAAAAATGGACGACTCCCTTGGCCCTTCTTTTAATGTAATATTGATTGAACATCCTTCTAGCTGGAGGACAAAGGGGCGGGAGTGCTGCCACACCTCGAGATGTCAGTTGGAGAAAGGTGTTATCAAGTGGGACCTCTCTGACTCTCAGCTAAATAAGAAACACCAGAGTCAAATCTGTTCTTGGTGGTTGAAAGGCCTAAGTGTTGCAACAGGAGGATGCAGTGCGTGTTCAGAGCTTTTAGTAGGAAACTACTAACTGGATGTGTTTGACAGGGAGGATTGATATTCTGAATATTACTATTTTTATGCCTACAGCTTCCACAAATGATTAATTTGATTAGCAATTTATCTGTTTAGATGTTCTTTAGATTAATCAATGAACCATTCAGTCTATGAGTCATCAGAAAATAGTGAAAAATGCCCTTTATAAATTTCCACATTCCCATGTCTTGTTTAGCCCAAACAGTCAGAAACCCAAAGATATTCAGTTTCAAAAACAGAAAATATTCCTATTTGACTGGTTGGAACTCGTTCTTGGCATTTTTGCTTAAAAAATGACTAAAGCTAATTAATTGATTATCAAAGTAGTTGCCAATTTCTATTAATCAACCAATATTTGCAGCTCTAGTTACGTCTAACCATAGCACTTCATATTCTGAACATATAAGTATCATTGTTGCTGATATTATAATTACTTTGGCCTTTTTAAAATTTTTTTCTTTGTGTTTATGGCTTCATGCACGTCCAAGTGGGCGTAGTTATTGAGTAGAAAGTAAAAGGACTATGCCCAAGGAATGTCAAGTGCAGGACAGAGAAGTTCTCCTGCTGACTAGAATAATGAGCTGTTCCCTTTAGATGTGTTTCTCCATTATCAGGATTATAGTCGTGACACGCAGTCTTGCAGAGTGATAGTACTGTTTATAGAGACACACTGGCATTTCATTAAGCACCACATGCCACAGCCTAAAATTTCATGATAAGTCATACATCAGCAAAAATAAGCCAGTTTAATCAGCAGAATCTGCACTAACGGTGGTTCATATTACAAAAGGTTTAAGCAGGGGGATTGAAATGCATTTCAAAAGGAAGTGAGTGTAATAGAAGAATTTCATATTAGCGTAAAAGCACTCTCAGAGCTGAGCCAAAGCCCAGAAAACTCAATTGATGCTGCGTGTTGGCAGACTTGTAAGTGATCCTTTGTCACAGCTTTCTTTTCAGGATGTTTGGGCTCTGTTTACCCTCCGATGTCTGCTAACATGACAGTTTACCAAGGGAGGGGTGCACTTATGAACTCTTATAACTGACAAGCTGATATTTCTTTTCTGTCTTTCTTTCCTTCTTTTCTTTCTTTCTCTTTCTTTTTTCTTTCTTTCCTTCTTTCTTTCTTTCCCTTTTTGTCTGTCTTTCTTTCTAGGTTCAACAGACGCGGCCTCTACTTGGAAATTGTCAAGCTCTTTTCTGCAGTACACTCCCACCCTCCAGTGGTAATATACCGTTACTACATCCACATTAAAATTAAACCTCTACATGTCACATGGCTACGCCCTTTATTGACTTTTCATCCCTACTGCTGGATAAAAGACAAATTTAATGATATGTACATATGCCTTGAGACATAAAAATGCAAGCTCAACCCTCTGAAACCCCCCTCTGATTTGATTGTTTCAGATGTGTCTTTGAAGTACAAACATGGCCGTTTGGTTCTTGAGGTCCCGTTGCCATCCAGGAAGGAGAAGTGTCTGTTCTTCCTCAGGCCTATGCTGATGAGTGTGGGAGACCTGATCGATGATCTGCAGAGAGAAGACCCTGGAGCCGCCGCCTCTGTGCTCTCCCAAGGTAGGACGCGTGCTGCCTGTAAACACACCAGTTTGATTACATTCTGTGGGTGTTGTCAGACTGGTTGAAGCTATTTATGTTGCAGACTGGTTTGGCAGGTTAGGTGTAAGCTGGGAAAGCTGAGTAGTTTGACCTGATGCCTGCAGAATATCATTTAACAAACCATTAACTGAAGTGTTGCTAAATTGCTCAAAAATTAACCCTAAAGGCTTTAAAGAGTTAATTGACTCTGAATAACAGACGGTTCAGTGTAGCAGCAGTAATCTGCCCACTATAATATGTTGTATTTTGCTTTTTAGTACAGAGCAGTTATTGGAAATGTGCCTTTATTGTCAATTGTTGGGGACATTTGTAGTAAAATGGGTCAGCCTTTTTTAAATGAAACAATGTCTATTTTTGACCCCTCATCACAGGTTAAAGCCTTAAAGGACAGGTTCACAATTTTTCAAGTCTGTCTTAGGTTTTGCTTGCTGTAATCATTTCTGCTGCTAATACTGGCCAGTAACAGATCCCTTCATAATACACTTTCAATGTAAGTGATGGGGGACAATTCTACAGCTCTTGTTTTGTGCAAAATTGTATTAAAAGGTTTATCAGAAGCTTATATGAGGCTTCAGCAGTCTGAGTTAATCATTTCAAGTGGATATCTGCCACATTTACAGTCTTTTTAGCATCAAATTCCCTCTTTGTGTTTCCTCTGTCAGTGTTTCCCAGTTGAGCTGCAGTGGAAGCATCGTTACAAAAACAGGAACTTTGGCACTAAAAGGACTGTATTATTGACTTCCTCTCAGGCAGTTGTGATCCGTTTTGCATTTTATTGTGTTCTATGATTATTTTTTTATGGTTGGCTGTTTGTTGGTGATGTGAGTTAGAAAACCATTTTACTCTGCTATTAATATGAAGTTATGTGATTGCAATAAAAGTACTGGGTTGGTCATTTGTCCTCTTCTTACAGATGGAGAGCGTGTCGCCAGCAACACACTGATAGATGCTCTGCTGGACAAGGACTTCCAGCTCGTCATCAATGATGCAGTTTATAATGTCTCCTCTCCTGAAAAGGGTACAAACACATTTCTCTCCAGGCGTAAATGATCCTCATTTTGTGCGCTTCTCAATTACATGTAGTCCTGCTGATAAATAAGAGGGATTATCTCTCCAGGCATGACTCCTCTCACTTTCTCATCCTCATCCACCTTGTTGTGCCCTCTGTTGCAGTGTGCACATCCAGTGAACATGCCATGGAGCTGGAGGACATGAAGCATGTCGTGCATCTGCTGCACACAGCGCTTCACCTGCCTGAACACCACCTACTGCAGGAGAGGCAGCTGCTTGAGAGAATGGACAAACTCAAACAAGAGCTGTCACCTCTGGAGAAGGTGTGTGGTTCAGTTGTTAGTTTTATTGGACAGGCTTCTACGAATTGGCTGCTAACCTGACTCTCCTTATATTATTACTGTACAGATGAAGGCACAGCTGTCCCGTAGAGCAGAGTTCCACACATCCAAGGCTGTTTGGATCGGCATGGCCCTGTTATCAGTGCAGGGCGGTGCTCTGGCCTGGCTCACCTGGTGGGTCTATTCATGGGACGTCATGGAGCCCGTCACTTACTTCATCACCTACGCCACCAGCATTGGAGCCTTCAGCTATTATGTCCTTACAAAGCAGGCAAGTGTCAGGGACATGAGACCCCCCTCAGCTTTGTTCTTTAGTTGTAGACAATTTGGATTTAACAAACTGTCCAGTTAGCTTTAAGCTAAAAATCATGCATATGTTTGCATATATTTTTTTTATATCTTCCCAGATTTATAGCAATCCTATTTTTTTCTTTCCATTAGGATTATATATATCCAGATGCTAAGGACAGACAGTTCCTGCATTACTTTTATAAGGGGGCCAGAAAGAAGAATTTCAACGTGAACAAATACAATGAACTGAAGGATGAACTGGCTCAGGTTTGTTTGTTCACTTTACATTTACATTCCCACATTAGCTGAGTCATTAGCTACAGTTACAGGCAGTTAAGAGTCACAGTGCACTTTACTAACATGTTTGGAAGCACACAAACCCAAGAGGAGCATGTAAACTGCACATGTGCTACAGTTTAACTGTGAACTATTAAGTGTAATAGCAACAAGATTAAGAATTTACAGCCATTCTGGGACAGCAGCACTTTGAGCTAAATGCTAATGCTAGCAGGGCTGAAAAGGACAATACTAGCTGTAATGCTATTAGCACAAAAATCCAACTCAGGCTAATGGGACTGTCAGAAGTTTTGCCAGTATTTAGCAACACAAAAATTGATTACAGCTCATTTTCAAGGGAACATGAATGTGTGCCAAATTTCATGGGAATCCATTCAGTACTTGTCGAAACATTTCTCTCCAAGCCACAAATAAAAACTATATGGTGGCACTTGAGGAAAAGTCAGGGGATCAACAAAGTCAGTAGGATTCATCCTATGGGGACCCTGAATTTCTGAACAAAGTTTCATGGAAATCCATTTAATAGTTGTTGAGATATTTCGGTCTGGACCAAAGTGGTGGAGCGACAGACCCACTGACATTGCCATGTCACTAGCACGCCTAAAAATGTAAGCTAGAACATCTGAAATATTCCAGTGACTCACTTTCCAGCATTCATATCCAGTAATGTGGAAACTTTCTCAAGATAAGAGCTATGTATAAGCAAAAAACAAGTTCTAATGAAACGAGAAGTGTTTTAAAAAAGTGCACCTTCATTCATTCATCATTAAAAGAGGCTATAACAATTATGATCCACCGCCTTCTTGAAATCCTAGTGGATTATTTGTTAATAATGGAGTTCTGTGTGACTGTCTTTCTGTCAGGTGGAGGACGACCTGAAACGTCTGAGGTATCCAACTCAACTTCAGCTACCACTGGAACAGATCCAGCCAAAGCCATGAACGAAGCCAAGCCATGAACACGTCGTCACTCACACGTAGATCTCCAGAGCAAAAACACTTTTTCTGCTTTATTTTAATAATGGCACATTTTTAAACAGGAATCCATATCATTTGGTGTTTTGTTTACAATCTTGATAATGTTGCCAGGTGTATAACACTGAGAACTATTGAAATAAAAAGTATTTCCTGAACACTGGGAGACTCTCCCGTCTGCTTGTCTTATTATGGAAATATCAAAAGGTGTTTTGACTTTACCCTAAGCTGACTGAGAATGATTGAGGTTTGTATCCAGTTTCAAAGCACAATTGAAGTAAAAACATCACATAAATATGTTTGCCAGAAAGAGAATTTTTTTTTTATTTTTAAAAATCACTCCACAGAGAGCAAAACAGGCACTCAAATATCACAAAGATTTTATTGTACAAAGACACAACAGTATGACTACAAAAATACAGGATCAGTGTATGCTGGTAGCTTTGTTTTTCCTGAGTCATGGATCATGTGACACAGTTTACAAGTGTTTTAGGTCCACAGTACATGTTTAAAAAAAAAAGGACACCCCTCCTCCCTGAGGTACTTTCCATACTGGTGTTTGTTGCTGTTTTGGGTGCAAATACGCATTTTTAAATTTAGTACTGTAAACTGCTACATCACAAAGAACAGCACAAACATGAATTCCCTTTTTGATGGAGCCTGAAGACAAACAGCATGTGTGGTGCCTACATTATCTGTTGTGAGAGATGCCTGATCATTGGTGTATTAAACCCTGATGTAAACAAAATCGTTACCTGGTCATCATGCTGTTATGTCACCTGCCTCGCAAAGTACATTGGAAAGTATTTGTCTGGTTTATAAACATACAACTGACTTTAAGACAGACTGGCCTGACAAGGCTACCGGGAAATGTCAAGTTCTATTGTCTTCTTGGCTTGTTAAGGAAAAAGAAAATCAGCTACAGAACAAGAGAACATTTGTGATTTGTGTGGTACCACTGTAGTTTTAACTGGATTAAAAATGACAAAAGGTAATGAAAAGTAGCAAACACAGAATGTGGTCCATGATAATTCTTCAGTTTAAAAGCAATTGCATGAAAGTGCAAAATGTGTACTGATCATCAGTGGTTGAACAAAATAACAGGAACACCTCACAACATAATGTAATCCAATCCAATAACGTAAATTACAGTCAACACCTCTCTGGCACAATTAACAAACATTATACACTATTGTCTTTACAAAGACAGTATTTCATTTTTGGGGGCCAATTCTGGTTATTTAGGAAATTTTAAAAAATGGTAAATATTGGTCTGTTTATTTAAATATGTAGTGTGCATTAACTGTTTAACTGGAGTCCTAAACCACCCAGATCCTGCGTTTCCTCTCATGATCAATTTAGTCAGTAGATGGCTTAAACAATAGTTTATATATTTAACGCTCATTAAATACATGGAATTTGCTGTGTGAAATGGCCCCGCTGCACATTTCCCTTTAAGGGTAATGGCTGACTTAATAAGTAAAGTAACTTTTATGATGTTGCTGAGGTGACTTTTGTTTGTCTTTGGAAAATCTTTTAATGTTCTTGCTATACTACAAATGCTTTGTACCATATTTCATATATCAGTCAATTCATACATATAGATGTAATGAGCTGATACTGACCCTCCACTACACTGGCCTAACTTTGAATTATTGCTGGGCTGTTGTATTGAATTGCATTATAACTTCTGTGCTTACATTCATACATGAAACAGAGTGATTGTGAGAAATCAGGTTGAGGCAGCTAACAGATAAGATAACATGTTAACATGCAGATGGATAGTTATCAGAGTTCCCCTATACCTTTTACTAATTCCAGTCAACTTTCACTGTCCTGATTCTCTGTCATGCAAAAATGCCCAACCGTTAATAAAAAAAAGACTATAAAACATAATTAAGATATTGCTTGGCCAAGAAATCTGGTTTCTCCAGAAGAAACTTACCATGACAAATGAAAACAGGGTTTCGGATTACATTAAGTTTCAGAGAGAAACTGCCTGAAGCCAGAAATAGTCACATTTCCACAACTGCATGTGAATACAGGTTGTCCCTGTTATTTTATAACCACAGACTTTCTGCAAACATTAAGGCTGCCAATTAGCTGATTGTTCAGTGCACATGTAAATTTCTGTTCATGAGCAACAAACTTTTTTTCAAAATCTCCCTTGAACAGCACCAGTTTCCCAAGTATTAATATAAAACCAGCTCATTTAATGACTGAGGTCTGAAACGGTTACTTTTTTTGTCGGAAGTATAGTTTTTTGGTCAGCATTGAAGCAAAGCAAGGTACTTGCTTCTTGCCAATTGCACTCGGGTCCTTACAGTTCCCAACGCTCCTCATTGACACTTTCCTATTGACCAGCGTGAGCAATTCTGTGAATTCAAGGGAATTCCCATACTTTTGAAGCAGCTCACACAGATCCTGGATGTACCAGGAGCCATTGAGGGTCTCCCGGTGGGAATAGTAGCCTTAAGAAACGACACAGGACAGGACAGTTAATATGGACGTGGAGTGTGCAGCAAAAAGGACAATCACAGAGATTAATATATCTGGAATAAAATAGTTTAAACATCCCGGCCGGCTCACCTTCAGCCACAGAGTAGCACATGATGAAATCAGCTCCGGCGGGGAGGGTGTGGATGGCGCTGGCATCCACCACCACCTCATTCGTCTTCAACTCACTGTCCACAGCATCAAAAGCAGCTGTCACTGGGTCATCATGCTTGTCTCCACGGCATGCCTTGTGATGGACATGTCGACAACTACATTTTTAAGAACTATGGATTTCCAAGTAAAGCATTTGACAGGGTTTGAATTTTTTGCACATACCTGTAATACAAAGATCTTCGGTTTTCCTACAAGGCTCTTGCACTTGTCTCCTTTGAACAGAGACGTGATGTCCGGGATGCTGATCTTGCCATCGTAGGTGAAAACGTGGTCATTCTCACCGTGGCTCAGGAAGATGAGCAAAAAGCAGTCCGCATCTGAATGGTCGGCTTCTGCGGCTGGTGGGATATCAGATATTGTTGAATGAGTCAGATTGGACTATACTACAGCATATCATTTGTTGGATCTGGCACAGTTATCTTTGCATATGCAGGACAAAGAAAATATGCAAGAATTTAAACTGTAGTAACGATTCTGTAGTGCTGCTTCCTAAACATACATTTAGTGATTTGAGTGTTGTAGGTGATCATGAATGTGCTTACCTTCACTGATTTTCTCCCAGACTTCCACCTGTTTGTAGTTTTCATACACCCTCACGTCAAAGTTTAGCTCCCTCAGCCTAAAAGAGAGGTGAAATGAGTTGTAATAAAATGTAAATAGAGGAGGATTGAAGCACTGGAAATTCTTAGAAAAGGTTACCAGTCATCGCACAAGTTCTTGAGCTGAGTACATTTATTCCTAATCAAGTGTTGCTCCTAAAGCACCTGAATGGGAGGTGATACCTTTTCTCCAAGTTGTAGCGGTCAGCATTGGTCCCATGCCTGTCGCTCATCCCCAGGCGCCAGAAGAAGCGCTCCTGATTAAAGATGAGAGCAAGACCTCTACGTTTGTTGTTCATCTTGTACTCCTCTGCAGGATCCAAAGATAAATGGCTGCTTTACGGTGAAAAAAAAAGAGCACAGAAACACAGAAGAGAATATTAGCAGGAAGCGAGAATTTCAAACTGATAACCACACAAACAGCACAAAAGCTTACCCTATGAAGGCATCAGTCTCTGTTAGGTTCTCACTGCATTCTACTGAAAAGAAACACATGCATGTACATGAATAACCCATGCAACCTGCAGAATATAATTACTAAATGATAGTAATTGGCAAGTGACTTCACAGGTTTTTTAAAGATCACAAACACTGCCGAAAGGACATAGAAGGATTGAGCTTTTCAGGCCTTTGCTTCTTTGTTAAGCAGTACAACTACAGGTGCATGAGTGGCTCCAACACTGCTAGTAAGAGGTCAAGCAGCCATTGTCCCCTAAGCTTAGAGTCCTCGTGGCCTTCAATAGCTGGTTGACAGCTGGAGAAAGATGGCAAAGGTTGCTAAAAGAACAGAGGCCAAAAGTGACACATCCATGCCCCACCCTACAGATATGTAGGTTAGACTCTGTGCGCTAAGGTAGCGCGATAGCAGGTCAGGGTTTGTCGGCTTGGAAGGTTTTATCTGACTTTTTAAAACTGTTAATCAGTGTGCAAATATATCCTGTGGTGATTTTTTTTGTTTATATACTCAGTTGACAACAGCCCTGTAACAACTTTATGGAGGTTGGAAGGTTCAATTTTTGTTGAAACTGTCTTAGAGAGGTGTTGATTTCACTGTATGGTCATTTTGGAGGCTGTATGTAGTCTATTCTTTTACGTTGGATGGATAAAATGATGGAGACACCTCTCAATAAATTACCACAAAGTTCAATCAACATCTTAAAAAAACAGTTCAAACAAAAATGGAACATTATAATCTTCATGTTGGTAGGATTTCTTGCAGGGTTGCTATATTAGACTGCATTTGTTTTAACTAGTTGCATCTAATAAACTGAATACCTCAGTTTTTACTCAACCTGAAAGCACTGTTATACAGTTCAAAGCTGATAAGTTTCTAAATGACAAAGGATGAGAGGAAATATATCCTGTCTGCATGATACACAGTAACAGTCAAAGCCATTTGAGTTGATGATTAATGTGACCCTGTCTGAGGAACTGACTTCACTGCCATAAAACATAACGTTACAGCTTCATCATTGTTTCACTTTTGCTCTGATGTTAGCTCATATTTTTGCTCCCATTTTCATAAACAACGTTTATAATATTAAACAAGCTTCTTTGAAAAATAGTATTCAACTTAATGTAAAGCACTTACCTGCCCTGTCTGTGGCTGTCATGGTGCGTTTAGCAACACTTTCTGTGAAGGTAAAAGGAAGAGCACTTGAGTCCTGACATTGAAAATAGTTTTAAAAACATTACAAAGCTGCCTCACATCTTATTCTAACTCGGTGACTGACTGAAGAGACAGAAAAGTTCAAGAAAAGGCGTGACAGCTTTCAAATCAGACCATAGTAAACAATAGTAAACATCTCTTTTTTTCATTTAAAATACCATGACTTACAAGTCTGCTTTAAATTAAAACAAACATGTAAACTTGTTACCTGCACAGCTGTCTTCTGCCGTGTTAGACATGTCTACAGGTTGTCTTTACTTCGACCAACACCTCTGAAAAATGAATCTGCTTTGTCAAACCAACAGATATGTCAGGATCTAGCTACGCCCCCTCCTCAATGTCATTGGTTAAATCGTACAACAGGAGCACACGATTGGCTATCCCGTCTGACAATCAAAAGTCAACAATCTGGACTTCCGTGTTTGCCATATTGCAACAGCGGTACGTAAAAACATCGACGTATTCTGATAATTTAAGTCATGAGCAATAAAAGCAAAATACAGCCGAAGAAAAGGCGCATTAAACGTCGGTTTTAGGGGCCTTTTCTTGTGCCGTTAACTTCAAAACACATAATAGAGAAATATGTTTCATGTTTTAGATGAGGGATAACTTTAAGTCCAGTCACAGCTCACTCTGAGGGCTTCTGTGTTAGCACCACTCACAAAAAATACAGTTTGTCCAAAAATGTCTGATGACGACACCAAACGCACAGGTGTACCAATGAATCCATGTTTATTTTTAATGACATTTCAATACAGATTTTCTCCACATTCTTATCACATTTGTATCACTTGAGTATACCAATACATTTTTTTAAATTAAGGATTTACAAAACCAAGACCTGCATCAGGTGCTGTAGAAACAGACAGTATTTACTTGCTTATTGATTTTTCACATATATAGACACAGGGTAGTAATTTTTGGCTTTACTGTTCAAAATTTCCCAATTATTTCCTGGAAAGACTGTAATTTGCTGCTAATTAAGGGAAAATAAAGGCTAAGGTCCCTTTGTTAGTTGTGATGAGTTAGTGGAGTTTCTCTGATTCTCGGGGGAACTTCCTTGGAAGGGAAACTCCATTTCAGCCTAACGTATTTTTATTAGTATTAGTAATTGTAGTGTTGGAAATGCCATGCTTTCTCTTTCAGCTGACTTGTAGTACAAAGGAAACGTTCAGGAAAATGATTAGGAATTTACACTCATAAATCAAAGCATCACAGACTGGATCCTGTCCATGTATGCAAAAGCTGAACACCCTGTTTCCTCTCCTCCACAAACACATCAAAAAATATTAACAAATTCACACATTCACTTTGTCTAACAGATGGATACAGTTCAAAATGTCAATAAATGTGAGATGAGCAGCACAGATTAGTGTCAAACAAGCTCTATTCCTGAGAAAATCTACAAGACTGAACCAAGGAGTTTATTGCTGGCGTCCGTTTGTCAGTTGTGCTTTTAAATTAGTGCAGTCCACAAGTTGGCTTCCTGTGGTGGTGGGTGTCACAGTTCCCTCTTAAGTTCATACTGACACACACAGGAGTCTCGCTGGCTGTCCAGGTATGGCTTACATCCCAAGTGCATGACAGCGTCGAAGAGCAGAGTCACCGCTGACTCACATGCTGACAAGATGGAAAGAAAAGGGAAAAACATGAGCAAACATCTGGCAAGGGAAAGCTAAGTTGGTTTAAAAACAAGTACCTGCAAGAACCTGTTTTTATCATCTTCCTTAAAGTGAATCTAAAATGTTTTGTGTGCAATCACATACATAGTGTACAGTTTTGATAGGCAGGTTTAATAATGCACTTAAAACTTCAAATTTGCACTTAAATACAAATATCTAAGCATTTTCAAAACCTTAATCATGATCAGACTTAAACAGATCTTCTAATCCCTTTTATGAACAAGATTTTTTTTTGAGTCTGTAATTTAAAATAATTTATCAATCTGATCAAGATACCGCAGACTACAAATTCAGATTTTCAGTTTTTAAAATAAAGGTCTATTGCACCCTCTGCTGGATATATCAGCTCTTACACTCATTCAGCTGCCTGCATGAACACACAGGAAACGTCACATATTACCCTTGACCCATGGCAAAAATGTATTATTTCATTTTAGAAGATATAAGTCTAATTTCTTTTTTTTTACAAAGGCCTATGACTGAAACATAGCGTCGTTCATAAATTTTGCTAATTAGATTAGGATTATAAACTACTTTACATGAGTGTAAATGTATTACGTATTATTTGTAAGTACCCAATTAAATCTTGTTCTGATACTGGTAAATTACTGCATATAAATAATGCTATTATCCAAAGTGCTGTAAAATATGCGTCTATTTCACCCACACACACAAACACACACACATACACCCTAAGGGCAGGCACTGGCATAACCCCCCGAGGGAAAACTGAGGATTAGTATCTTGCTCAAGGACACTTCGACATGTCAGACAGGAGAAGTCAGGGATCAAACTGCCAACCCTGCCATTAATGACTAACCCACTCTGACCCCTGGGCCACACTGAAATACACTCAATACAGACCTAAAGTGTACTGTCATGTTTCTGGTTGTCTATATAAATAATTTTAAGCAAATGAGCTGCTGGTGGACTTTTTTTCTCAGCAGACATTTTAACTTGTCATAGTAGGAAAAGCACGGGTGTCGCTAAGAACATTAAGGGTGTTTTATTGACGTTTCCCAGGCTACGTTCACATTACAGGCATTAATGCTCAAGATTTTTTAGTCAGACCTGTTCTTTTTGTGTTTTGGTTCACGTTCATGTTTGTAAGTGACGTGTTTGAGGTCCTCAACTGCCACACATGCACAGATTTAACAGAAATGTGAGTCGCATGCATAAAAGAAAATCTAATATGAAAAAAAATCAGATTTTTTTTGTTCACACTTCTGTGAAAAAATCTGATCTGAGTAATTTGGAGGCAAAATATTTGGTGGATTTGGGCCAGCATGTAATGTGAACGTAACCCCAGTAAGTCATGACAGTGTGAATGTTGAACCGCATGCACAATACCAGGACCCTGAAACTGAGGCAGCTAAATGTATGTCAGCCATGATTAATTTCATTATTTACGCCTGTGCTTTTGCTGCAATGATGTGTTAAAATGTATTTTGTGAAAAATACTATAATACTAATACTAATACCTATTATACTGGGGACACAAAAAAATTATTTAAACATTTTTTAAATTTTTATAATATTCCAAATTAATCTTAGAATAAATATGATTTTGATCACAGGATGTAACCTCCGTCTCATTCTGCATCTAGCCTAAACCCTGCAGCTCAGTCTCTCACCTTGGACACTGTAGGCCAATCCCAGAGTCTTTTGCACATTCCTGCAGATGGTCTCGAGGCAGTCCTGGAACTCCTCATCACAGTCGTGCTTCTCACGTCCACAAGTGTCATAGCAGCGGTCATGTTGGTTACAGCATTTGGTCATGGACGGGATGCCTATGTCAAACTGGAGACAACGGCTCATTTACTCTTTGACTGTTTAGACTGACACTAGAATGATACTGCAGGTGCGAGACATTCATCTCTCCAAATGCAAAATATTATATTAAGGTTCAGAGATAAGTTAGTTGTAAAATGTACATTTCAGACATGACAGAAGATAGCGTACGCTGTGAGTGTTTTAGTCCCGGTAGGTTTCTTTTTTAACTTCTACTATAAACAAAACAACTCTTTCTTCTACCTCACATCGCTCAAATGTATGAATATATTAGAAATTTAAATGGTATTCATTTGTTTATTTGTTAATATTTTTACTAGATCCTAACTGATACTGGATATTTGTTTATAATAAAATTGATATTTGAGAGTTTAAAAAATATCCAATATTCATTTCTTAATGTATCAAACATAACCAAACATTTTTACTAAGAATTCCTTCAATTTACTTTTTGAAGAACTGTGACCAAGAAATGCTGTGAGTGAAATTATACAGTTGAAAAAGTACACTGTTTCTAAATACCTAAAGTATACTTTTGGCTCTGACTGTTGAAATATACAGTACTGTACAAAAGTTTTAGGCACTAATGATGTTTTGATACAACCCTAAACACACAGCCAGAATCATACAGAACCCTTTTCAGTGACAAGAAGAAGAAGGAGTCCTGTAACAGATAGTATGGCCCCCACAGAGCCCCAGTCTCAACATCATGGAGTCAGTCTGGGATTATATGACGAGAACTGAGATAAGATGCTCATAACAACCTACCTGCCAAGTACCTTGAAAAACTTGTATGCAGGTGTACTGAGGAGAAGTGCTGGTGCTTTAAAGAGAAACTGTGGTCACACCAAATACTGATTTTATTTAGGTTTCTTCTGCTTACCGAACTTTGTATAAAGTTAATTGATAAATAAAAAAATATTAATGGCATTAGTTTAGAAAGCATTTTCACTTTACTTTTAGTGCCTAAAATTTCTGCACAGTACTGTATGCTGATACAGATATATCTGAACCTAATATCTACCAATAATATCAGCAGATGCATTGGTTTAGCTCTATACTCTAACATGACGTATAGTGTGTATTATGAACACATATTGTAATTTGCAGTAATAAAAACAATACAAACTGTCACGTTAAAATATGAGGATATTATACACTGTACAGGAGCGGCTTAGTTTGGCATGATGTGTACATGGTGACCCACTTTGTGTACCATATACACAACCTCCAACCTCTGGAGCTCTGTCAGACTACCTGAAATCCAAACAGTGGGGAGCCACACCCATTGGGTGGCGGGTGCTTGTACCCGGGACGAGGCACCGGCTTGTAACCTGTGAAAGAAGAGCAAAGGTGAGGATGTTTACTGTTCTGCCACCGTCAGTTATCTCTAACCACAACAGTACAGACGTTTTAATAGCTTACTGTGCTACTCCAGGGGAGATAATGCGTATCTTCTTTCTCCCAACTGTTACATAAACTACACATTTCATTTGGACTTGGTGTAGCAGGGGAAAGGACAAGTGTGAATAATAAGATGATGTTTAGGTGTGTCAGAGAAAGGTGTTTAAAGAGGAGGAAGAAGAAAGAAAACTCACCATCACTACACTTATAATGACACAGCCCGTCATCGCCCCCAAACAAGTCCAGCGCTGCATTAAGATACGTGTCGATTTTGTGTATTCCGTTACGAATAGTTTTCAGAGTCAACCTCCAGTCTGGAGTCTCTGGTTCTTGTTTGTAAGCAGACACATGTGGGAGACATCCACAGGTGTACAAAGCCAGGAGGAAAACACAGATGTGGCTGCTACAGTGCATAGTCCACCTGACGACGGAGCCAGACACCAGCGTCTCCTGGCGCATTTGTATAACTGAGGCTGAATTATTTGCATAAACGTCGTCTTGATGGCATTTCAAGAGTCACGTCTTGTTTTCATTACACTGTTAAGACGACTGAGAAGATAGCAGCTGCTTACTTGCCCATGAATGTATTAAGAGAGCTCCCGTCGCAGTTGAGGCATTTCGTTTCCGGGTTTGTCGCAGTCATGTGACTCCTGATAAACCAATGAAGATGATGTCACACGTTGCAACGCTAAAACGTAAATATTGAATTGTGTTTTCAGTAGTGTGGTCATATCATTTAATTGTGTACATTCTTGTTGTTTTTCTGTCATTTAGAGAGAAATCAAATTAAAATTAATATTCTTCAAAAATTTGTTCCCCCCAAATTATTTCTGAGGTCAAATTCAAAATATAGTATCTTTAACAGAATAATTGAGAATACATGTTGGAAATTTTGATGTCAGCACTGTAAAAAAACAACAACAAAAAAACACACACACAGCTTCAATGTATTTTTACAGCTATGAAGATTTGGGTTTTATTGAAGGTCATCGTTCCACAGGTCACCTACATACTTGGTCACATTTCCAGGCTCCCCAGACCATCAACAGTACCAAAATATATTTGTTAAATCTTTCTATTCTCAGTCAGATTATATGCATGCAGATGAAGTCAAAATGAATCAATCTCCTTCAGAACAAAAACTGCAGCTATAGACATTTCCATTCATTTGAATGATTATAAAAAAGTTTCATAGTATCTCTCCCTGTGTCTGATTCAACAGCTGTAGTTACTATTTTTAATCTACAGATAAAGATCTTACATTAAAAAACATATGATCATTTTATAAACATGATTTGTTATGGATTAAACTAAGTGGCAAAATATACAGTTGTTATAATACTTCCACCCAGACCTGCTGCAACATTCAAATGCTTACACGTTAAGACACCAGTAATTATAAAGCAATAATATAAACATAACATTATGAAAGGAGCCATTCTACATAATGTGCCTTAAGTACTTTTAGTTTTTATATTTTTAGTACATTTAGTCTAGCTGATAATACTTTTGTACTTTTACTTAAACTAAGGTTTTGAATGCAGGACGTGTACATGTACTGGAGTATATACTGTGGTGATTCTGCTTTTACTTTAGTAGAGGATCTGAGTACTTCTTCCACCAATGGTTGATTAGTAGTAGTTGATGGAGTGCTCATCAATGTGGGCCACACAGTTCTTTTTTTTTTTACTCTAGATTGGTGGGTTGTGGCCATGACCCCAACTCAAGACAAAAATATTCAGTGTCTCCATGCGGTTTCCTGTTTTTGTAAATACACAGGCACAGATGAGGTTCGCTTTTTAAAATGATGATGCCCAGATGCATGACTCACAAAGTAGGATTAAAAAGCTAGCCAGCAAAAATAATTATGCTTTATCACAGTAAACACTTCTAATCTGGTCAGAACATTGGCTATGAACATGGTTCAAAGATAATTATATCTACTGCAGGTATACAGTATGTCTGATATTGCTGCATATTTTTCCATTTTTTAAAAACAACTTCATGTTGGTTAGTGATTTCAAGATTTGTCTTTTTACAACATTCAACATCTGGGTGAGTTTACCAACATTACAAGAAACAGATTTAATAGGCATGCAGTGAGTTAGTGTATTTGTCTGGGGTTTGAAATATCTTTGAGATTTCTGCCATGGAGCTGAATGTTAATTTGTTTGTCGCTCCCCCAGCACTAACAAATCACATTGAACAGGAACCTCACTGTCAGCAGTTTTCATACAAACTACCTTGTACCAAAGAAATATTTCCCATTTCCCAAACATTTCAAAACTTGGCCAAATAAAACCAAAACTATCTGCATGGCTACATACCACTAGATGTAAGTGGGAAAATATGTTTGCCTTTTTGGTAATTTGGGTGAACCAACCCTTTAATGTCTGAATCAGAGAAACAAATGTATCCAGTTTATGGTAATAATTTGACTTTATTTAAATGATTAGGCGAGCATTGAAGAAAATCATTGTTTCTTCTATAGTTACTTAAATAACTGCATAAACTTCAAACATTCAAAAATGAAAATGTACAACTCTTTATGTATAACCGTTTGAATGTCCTTCCACGTTTAGTCCCAACCAACTTCACATTTCAGAGTGGACAACATAAAATGTTCCCTAGTAGCAAAATCACAGGTATCTCTTCATGATCCATTGATCTTCATCCACACTTGGAGGTGAGTAGGAAAGCTTTTATTTCCTTATTTTCTTTCTGTGTTCTTCAAGAAAATGGATTTGGAGAGAGGACAGCACCTCTAGATGAACCTATAAAGTCTCCCATCTGATATTTATGTCAAGCAGATGATGCCGAAGGCTGTTTGTTGATCTTAAAGACAGCGATTTGGATTGTGCGGAATGCCTTTCGGGTTGTCACTTCTCGAAGCAAATGGCTTTACAATCAAGTGTCCTTGTCCTTCTCGTTTCCACAGGAAAACACAAGAAAAGCAGAGTAAAAAAAAAAAAAAAGAAAAAAGAAAAAGTCTGGGGCTTTCTACAATGTGTGTAGATTGGTCCATTAAGATGCAACAAGGTGATTGAAGTGAGAAAGGAGAGAAGTTGGCGGGGTGGGGGTGGGTGGGGGGGATATGAGGAGAGGGACATTTTAAAACTTCAACAATAGAGCTAAATTATTTCAGTAAGTTTTTTGCTCCTAGTGTAAAGACTCTCTCTTTAAAAAAACAACATACACATCTATTCATATACATTTATATGATCTAAAAGCATCCAACTCATCCGCCTCTGAATAGGTTATTTAGTCTGTCCAGCTCCTTGCAGTTATCCATGGTCATGAGATCTGCTTTCTTGCGCATTCGGTCGTCTCTGTATACCTTAGCAGCATACAGCAGATCTGTTTCTGGATGAGACAAGCAGAAAAACAATGTGACTGATAAAGGGAGAAGGTATACACATTATTTATGATTCACTGGAGTCAAATATCAAGGCAAACAAACCTTGAGAAATTAAATAAAAATATGAACTGTTCATGATAATGAGCACTACTGAAAAGATAAAATGTGAAGATGTCTGTTGAACATGTTTACTCACTGGTCTGTCTCTCCTTCCAACAGTTATTTCTGACATTAGATACATAGTCGTCCTCCACATTTTTCTCAATCTGCTGCAGCGCTGAGCCCTTATACTCCGACTTGAAATCTCTAGTGACGTAGTAGTCGACACGCAGGTTTTCTGTCTGCCGTTTTATGGTCTGACCCGTGGACCTGGGAGGGATCGAGAAGGCACAAACTGTTGTGAAAATACTTATAACTTCAGTCATCTCCAACAAATTATTGAAACCTGAAGGTAACTTCAAAGATTAGATAAAGATGGGAAAACAACACCCCAAGTAAGACACCACTAAATATTTGACAAATGTGTGTGTGTGTGTGTGTGTCTGTGTGCACTTACGGTCTAGAGTAGAGGCTGTAGGGTGGAGGGGAAACCATCATCTGGCTCAGTATTGACACTAAAATCAGGACCACAATGGGCATCAGCTGGATAAACATTGAGAAACCACCCTGGAGACAAACACAGTACAATGAATACTTTAGTTTCAACAACACACACACAATACTGTTCAGTCATATCATGTGGTTTCTGTTGCTGCATAACCTTAAATGCAATACAATTATACAATTTTTTGAAAATAAAAAAAGTACAAAATCTGAACCATCTACATACATCTCCCCTTTCTTCTGTTCTCTCTTGTCGGTAATCAGTCTGATGGCTGTAACTCGCCCTGCCGTTGGTGAAGGTGTGTGCGCTCGCTGTAGAGAGAAATATTATGACTGAGGTCAGACACAATGTTATGGAATACGTCACAAAGTACAATTGGATCACTGCTCAAGACTATACATGTATGTTCATCCTGCTCTACCATACAAAACCAAATCTAACTTGATGTGTAATTTAAGGGCTGGTGCAAACAAAAGATGCACCAGTCATTCTAAGAAAATATCTATTGGTCTGATTTTGAACATAGAAATGTTCAACACTAAGAAAATTTGCTATTTTGCTAACATAACTCGACAAAGAGGTGCAAGTGTTTTTTGTCACAAATTAAACTCTTAAGAGTGCATTTAAAGAGAAAGTTTCTACCACCCAATGTCTCTTTAGTCCATGTATACTCAATAGGCAGACTCTGGTCCAGATCTGGACCGAACAACAATTTAATCTGGACCGAGAACAGAATTGATCCACAACCTGAACCGGACTGCTTTTGAGTGACACACCACTATCACGTCACCTCAGCTGTCATCATTCAGTCGCCCACTAGTCACCAGAGTTAGTAAGGTTAATGTGGAATGTAGGAGCTCCAGTTGATAAAAATAAAATGGTTTGTTCAAAACTAGCTGATGCTAAAAAAGAAAGTTTGACAGTGAAAAACACGCATTTAAAATGCATGACTGGACTGAAATACAATGCGTATTTCTCAGTTGATTTTGCCTGAAGGAAGTACAAGACCATTGTGCTAGATTTATAATGAAAACAGTGGCCATTAGGAAGAGTGGGAATGCAACACGCCACAACGACACCAAACATTTTCAGCCATAAATGCAGTGAAGAACTCACTACTGAACATGAGTGCCTCTGCCTGGCCGTCGCATCTTTTTATGCTCAAGTTTAAGGACTTGGTTACACAACAAAGATGTCACATCTCTCATTAATACAGAAATGCTGTTTTTGCACTGAAATCTTATGCAATGCACCCTTACTGGAACTTTAATACAGTGGACATTTGTTAAGTGTATTTTAGTACCCCTGCTTTAGTCTGTTAAATATAATGCCATTCTTTAAAAATTAAAAAAAAGTACATTTTATTTGCAAATGTATTGTTTATGCCTGAGGCTTTGATTGATCCCATGAAAGTCAATGTGCATAAGGATAACATATTAGTCTACTACATGTAATCTGCAGAAAATAAATTAAATTGCTAATAAATGAATTAACTCCTTCAAACAAACAGGACAATTAAAAGTGATACTAATAAATAACTCTGAACACAAGTGCTCACTTACAGGAGGGGAAGCCGCCTCCAAAGAACATGTTAAAGAGGTCCTCGGGAGTGATGTCGGCCTCGAAGCCCCTGTGGAAGTCAAAGCCTCCTCCGTGTGTGTGACCCGGGCTGCTCGGCTCCTCCCCTCCTGTCAGGTCATACTGCCGTCTTTTGTCCGCATTGCTCAGCACTGCATATGCATTACCGATCTCTGGAGGAAGACAGAGTCGAGATGTAAAAGAGAGACAGAGAAGTTGCAGAGAAACCACTTTCTAGATATTAAAATACAAAGCCTAGATATTCAAAGTTGGCAGGTAGGTTTACTTTTAAAGGCCTCTGTTGCTCCAGGTGCGCGGTTTTTATCCGGATGGAACTTAAGCGCTAGTTTTCTGTAGGCTTTCTTGAGCTCATCCTCATTGGCTTCTTTGTTGACACCAAGCACTTCATAGTAGTCCTTACACCGCTTTATTCTAAAAGAGAGGCAGACAAAGTGAGTGGATTGTGAGTGTGGATTATATTTTAGAAGCAGGTGACAAAGTCTGAACATCATGACTGCAGTCTTCTTCCTTAGAGTTTGCCTTCAATGTTTAGTGTCTCATTCCCTGTCACCAACAGATGCATGCATAGACTGTCATTAAAAAGTGATATGTTGATATTCAAGCACGTCACCCAGAAAAAAATAGCTTCATAGCTTTACTAAGCTTCTGATGCCACAGCAGGTGTCTTTACATCTCTGATGGTTTGACTAATTTGGTCTAGCAAAGCCTCTCAACATGTTTACTGTACATCCATCCTACTAATGCTTGTAATATGACCCAATGAGATTGTTATGCATAGTGGACACTGTAAATTTCATTTTTTTTAATTCAATTTGACAATCCACAGAATAAAAATGAAAGCTCCTTATACCATGCCAGTATGTTTTTAAAGAAATGACAACAATCTCTATGAAAGATCAAAAGGAGATTAAACCAGTGTGTTTATTAATTGCACACAGAGCGCGAATGTCTGCAGAGGATCACACACGGGTCTGTTCCACCTGTTCCAACCTTAAACCAGTCATTACTGCTGGGCTGAATTGCTCAAGTAATTTTGTGATATAACACCATAGTTTAAAAAAAAATAAAATCACATAATAGCAAATTCATGAAAAATCACACAGTATAATCAAACTGATGTTCAATTAAATTGACGTTATATATTGCATGAAATGAAAATATCACATGTGTAAAACAAAAACAAAAAAAATCAAGTAACACATTGTTAGTTTTTAATTAAAGCTACCTTGGAGTCATATTTTGCTTTTAAAACTATAACATTATAACGTATGAAGGGAGTAGGGCTACTGATAAGGTCAAAATTGAGACATGAATGTAAACAAAGTACACAACCAGCCTTACTTTTTCCTCAGAAGACATGATGCAATTTTAACACACTGAAGCTTCCCTCAAAGGATTTAGTATCAAGACACCAGGGGAGAGGGTGGATGCCTACGTTGAATTGTAATACACAGGCTGGATTGCGAAACAACCAGTACAGCAGCATGCTTAACCTCTACATGAACTCTAGTTACCATCTGCATATTTTTTATGATCTGATTGGATGGTATATGCTGTAGGTAAAAGGAAAAGACTGCCTTTTTTCTCTGTAGTCTCTTTCTCTGTTGTGGTTTAAAATTAGCACATGTGCTGGTTTCCTGGTTTCTAGCTCACACTGCTAAATGTCACCGTTGTCGCCGTTACGGGTAAGACACCAAGCTCAAGAGGTTCCTATAGTAATAGCTGTGTGTGTGCACAACACTGCGGAGACTACAAAGGTAGAAACAGTGCTGCTGTCATGTGACAAATTGTAGGAAAGCACTGAAACGTTCAACTGAAGAGGAACAGATTACATTACTGACCAGTGGTAAAAGCAACACAGTGAATACGATGAAGACTGAGTACAGTGCAGCTCTCACCTTTGCACACCTTCAACCTGCTCTTTGGTGAAACCTTTCGAAGAGTCGGCTTCTCCAGACTCTCGGCTTTCCCTTTCTGTCTGGGCGCCGGAGCTTTCCGAGCTGTCTGCTGGTCTCCTACGATATGCACCATTACCCGCTGAGCTCCCATTCTTCGTTAATGCATCCAACAAAGCTGAAAAAGAGAGGAGAAAGTCATAAGCTAAAGATAAATTAAATTACAAATTATCACACGGAGCTCCGGTTACACCACGATTTAACGTTTTAAAAACAAGATTTTACTAGCTGATAACTGCAGGAACTGACAGCTGGAGAGTTATAGACGAATTGCGAAGAGGATTTCTGCTGTTTTTGTGGATGCCGGCAGCGTTTCGTCCCGTGGACGTTCACAGACGAGGAAATTTCCTCCAGCAGGTCAGTGCTGCTGTTAGCTGCTGTCAACCGGCATATATTTGAAAATAAGTGCAAGCAGGCTGCACAATTTCACAGACTCAAGGGTGGGGGCTGGGGGATGTGGGCGTTAAAATTCTACCATTTATATACATTTCATGACACAGAGAACTCCCAAACGGTAGACTCTACGTCAGCATTAGTCAATGTGCAGTACCTCTTTAAGTGAAAACTGTCTGAACATTATACACGAAAAAGCTTTAACGTTAGGGTGAAAAGGCTTGAAGAGCACACAAATGGTCAATGATTACCTTAAGTAAATCTGCCGCAAACTATTCTGAAATACACATTAGTGTCTTCATCAGGGCAGCAATTGCTTACAGGTGCAAACTGACAGCAGAAAATCAGACAATATGGTGTTTAAGCATCCAACAATTTTTAATGCAAGGCGTTTAATGAACACACATGTTGCTGGATTTTAAGATCACGATTCAGTTCCATTTCTAATACACCGCCATAAATTTTATAATATATTTATACTGCACAGCTTTACAAAGCGCTAACACCCACAAAGTTTAAAAGATCACAGATTTTCAAGTAGTCTAAAACAGAATCGCAGTGTTTTAACAAACAAGGGCCAGCTGGAACAGTGTCAAATACTTGAAATAGACCTCGATTTAAAGCTTAGTGCATTAAAGACAAAAAAGGCTAAACATGAGCCAGGAGAGCGCCCAACAAAATCGATTTTTCTGTTTATCTGGCATGTGTGCAGAGCCAAATTAAGAACAAGTAAGTGCTTTTTACATCTGGCTTCAATCATCAGATAGAGAAACCTGAGAGTCCACAGTAGAAGACATGACATGTAAGTAGATCTAATCAAGAAGCAAGCAGAGTCGTGCTAAAACTCAACATTGTGGCCCAGTTCCTGGTGAAAGTACTGGGGCACAGAGATCGCATTGGCATCATCATTTTCAGTGGGCCAGTCTGCACACAACACACTAAAGCCAGAAGCAAAAGCATCTCTTTAGGCCTTTGTCGTCTTTCCCCGAGTAGCACACATGACAAATTTGATATTTATTTTCTTTCAATTACTGACATGTTATGTGTTATCGAGACAAGATTGTGTAGCAAATCATGCATCATCCCCATGTAAAGCAACGCAATATGATTGTACAGCAGGGTCCTGCCAGTGAATACCAATGAAGTGAGATCAGTGGATTAACAACTTAACTCTGGATAAAAACCTAGCATAGTAGTGTCATGATGGCAGCTCACTTACAATCAGGGTAATTCAACATGGTGACCTACTGTACGCTGCACAGCCAAGGTCAGAGAACGATATAAACACTTAAGAAAAGCCGAATGTCCCACCAACTAACTTGAGGGCTTTATAACGTGAATTCTAAAAGAGTATAAACCAACACGATTTGTTTTCAGGCCCAGTTTGTCTTCCGTGAACATTTAAAATATCACAGATAAAATAAACGTTGTAGCACGTCTAGTTGCAAACTCCCCACCAGCGGTTAGATAGTTGACCGTTACAAAGTTGTCAATGATCAATAAAATTACTGTTGCATATTAACTACACCACAATTCTTTGACAGTAACTTGTATAATCTAGATTACTGCATTATCCCATCACTGTAGCCATAAGGAATGATGATTGTATAAATACAAAATATGCCCATATACCTTTATGACAGGTAGCAATGACTTTTAATTCATAAAAAACAACACATGAAATGTGCTTAATGTGTTGCTGGAATGTATTTTTTTTTTTCTATTTGCAGTTTCCCGACGGTAGTCTTAAATTCAACTTCAAGGTTACAATCTGTGTAGAAAATATGGTCAGTGATGAAAAAAACAAAACATACTCTAAGTTACTACAGCAACAGAAGCAGCTTTGGCAGCCAGATGCTTTTCACTGTTATAATGTTCTGTATTGTTTATCAATGCATTATCAATCATAACAGTTCGTTCACATGAAACAGAAGCACACAACTAGTCCTTCTTACACAACTATAATCCCTCTTTTCCAATGCGCTCTAGGCTGCTTAACATGTTGATAAAGTCAGCAGTGTATCGTATACACTTAAAGTATTTCTATGGCTCTGCTTTGCAGCTCTTCTCATGCTGAATAGTACATTGTTGAAGCTGCAACAAGCTAATTTGCCCACAGTGATCCATAGTTAAATTTTATATCAAATAAAATCCCTTTGATGCTATATTTTGGTATATTAAGACATTGGAAACTTGTTACAATTTTCCCTCTTTAATGTGAACACATTCACAGTTGAATGGAAACTCGTGGGTTCACTGATGCCAGATAAGTCAAAGACAGTTCGACAAATATGGTCTTGCTCTGTGATACGAGCACAACCCACATATGGCTACTGTGCACTAAGCTTCCATGAGGAATGCTGGTATGCAAGTTTGACCTGCCTGGTCTTGGTAACCCCTTGAATGCAACATCAGGGAATGTAACAAACTCCTTGGTCACTCAATGCAAGACTTATACACATGCAAACCCTCTCTTGGCTAGTTGCCAGCAACTTCCTGCGACCTTGTATATGCAGAAGGCCTGACAAAGCCTGACAGAGTTCTGGTCATACCAGGTACTAACAGACTGCACAACAACTTGTGTTAATGTTTTCCTGTTATTGTTTTCACTGTTTCCTTACTTGCTGACTAAAGGTTCAAATTTCAGTCCGAGGAGTGTTGTTTTTTTTTTTTTGCTATATCAGTGAATTCTTAAATATTAAAAAGTGTGTCAGAACTTCTGGTTGGGAGACATGAGCATATTGCTCTGAGAATTCTTTGTTTCATCCCCCGGGACATTTTTGAATAATTAAAATGCATATAAAGTAAGTTTTACTTGTGTAAATTAAGAAGTCACATCATTCCTTTGTGTTTTCTCTATATGGAATGAACTTGCGCTCCGGAAAAGTTGCTCAGAAGTTTACTAAAAGGACACCAATGCGGCAATGCCACACCAGAGACAGGCACAGAGACATCAAATTACCAAGACAAAGGCAGAGGTGCAAAATTTGATTATCACAATGAAAACTCAGTAGTCTTTTACTCTCGTGACAGCAGCAAACCCAATGATTAAGATAATAAGAATGATAAAGATATGAACAGTTACAAGCAAACCGTTTATGCTCTCTCTTTTGTGTACTGCCTTTTTATACTACATATTTGTGTTGTTTTGCAGTCTTGTGATGCTTGTCACTTCACATTTCATTTCAAGGGACATCCTACAGTCCAGTGTGCATGTGTCTATTAATAAAAACATTTTAAGTCACTTTAGGATTTGCACCAAAAAAAAACAACAGTTATGTAGAATTTGCTTATTTTCACTGAAAACTGGTTGTCATACGTGTGCTCTTCTTGCATGCCATTCTGTTTTTCAAGGTGCAAACTCATCCAACCATAACCTCCTGTGGGCTGCTTGGGTGATTAGTGTTCTTTATACTGTACACACGAACGCCAAAATACATAATCATGCAGAAAAGGGGCACAGAAATCTCGCTAGCTTCCATTTCAACCAATGAGTTAAAATTTTAACAACTGCAGCTGTCAACTACATGCAAGTTAAAGGACTGGTTATATATTAAGTGTCTTAAAACAACAGTCAGGTGCCCAAATGAAAACTGAAAGAGAACGTGGTAATCATTCTTCCTGTTCATACTGGCTATTAAAATATCCACTTTACATGTGCTTTCAATGTAAGTGATGGGGGCCAAAATCCACAGTGTGTCCACACAGTCTCTTTATTAATTTAAAAGTTGATCTGAAGCTTATATGAGGCTTCAGCAGTGTTAGTCATATAAAGTGGATATCTGCCATATTTACAGTCTTTTTAGCATCAAATTCCCTCTTTGTGTTTCCCTGTTGAGCTGCGGTGGAAGAACAGTAACAAAAAGAGGAACTTTGACACTAAAAAGACTGTAAAATTGAAAGATATCCACTTGATTTGACTAAATTGGACAGCTGAAGCTTCATATTAGCGTCAGATAAACTTTTGAATACATTTTTGTACAGGAGGCTTGTAGATTTTGTCCCCCATCACTTACATTGTTTGTGCGTTATGAAGCAATCTTTTAATGGCCAGTATGAACAAGAGGAATGATTATGGCAAGAAAAACCTATTTCAAAGTTCATTTAGGCACTTGACTGTTGTTTTAAGACAGACTTGAAAAATTATTAACTCCTATCTCTGCTCATACACCAGGAATATAATACAGAGCCTTTTAGCACTACTATCCACTACACTTCTGTCAATCCTGTCCTTACTTAACACCTGTTTACTGTAATCTCACAGACAGTTGTGGCTCCAGGATTAGCCTATACTTCAGGTAAATCATTCAATTAAAGGATTGGCAGTAAGGCTGTTTGGCCTGGACAGCATGTACACCTCGCCCTACATCTCTCTCCGGGCTTCACTCTGCCTGCTCTGCCCTCACAGACATCTCTACAAATCCACGGCCTTTTTACACAACATATCTCTTGAAGTTGAAGTAAAATTACAGCTTACAAAAAAGACGCTTCAAGGGTCACCTAGCTTGTCTCTGAGACGTTAAAATGAGCGACGTTACTGAATGAAGGATGGTTTGAGTGGACTGACGTTTAAAAGATGTGGGTAGCTAGCCTTAGTTGTTGGTATTCAGGGGCTTTACAGTGCTTCGCTGATAGCTATTAAAAGTTACAGGCGAACACTCAATCACTTAATTCACCATTTATAACCTCAATTTACTAAGAAAGAAAGTCCACGACATTCAGGAGCGAAGCGCAAGTTATGTTAGCTAACATGACGCTAGGCCTAGCTACAACTTAGCTTACTCGGATGTTTCTCTTACTAGGATTTACTTGCTTCATACCACTATTTCTTGACCCAGTTGTCATACAAATATTTGTAATCGTTCTACAATAATCAACAGGTGACACACAATGAGATTAAACAGCGAGTAATGTTAAGAAACGTTAACTACTGGTTATTCCGCGGTATTACTCCTCCGCTAGGTTAGCTAGCTCTGGTCGGCTAAACAGCTGTTACCTCTGGCTCTGTCAGTTGGGAATAGCTTCTCCGCTTTGTTGAGAAACTTCAACGCTTTCTCTTTATCTCCGGCTTCGAGGGCTTTCGTCGCTATATTTATACATTTTTCTGCTTCGTCTCTATTCCCTTCCATCTTTCTTTCCTCTTCCTCCCCCGGCAGGGTCAGCTGATCACCCAACACACACACCACGTGGTCTCCTTCACTGACAGCAGCAACGTCTAACAAGTTCTACGCTGTGATTTCAGATTTCTAAGAGCTTAATGACCTTTCAAAATTAAAAAATACTCCGAAGAGAAGGAGAAGGAGATAGGGCATATCTTACTGCCCAATATGTATCAACATGCAACAACCTGAGGGACAGTGAATGACATAGACATACACACACACACACACACACACACACACACACAAATACATGCATAGGGTATACTGTATATATATAATTAATATATATCATGTATATTATATATTATATATTATATATTTTTTATTTTATGAGGGGAATTTCATATGCATACAGCTACAAAAAACATTGTGTTTTTCATGCTTATTAACATGAAGGACATTAAGAGTGACTTGATATTGAACAATCTGATACTCCAGGTGAAATTTTTCATCCATGCATCTAAATGGAGGAAAATGAAATCCCTTTGTTTCTGTTTTTAAAAGGGAACTTGTGGATAATCATCTAAGTGCTTTGAGACTAATAAAAAGAAATCGTCTCTCCTCAGAGCTTATGAAGAACTGAAACTATTTTATGACCTCTGGAGAAACTATGAAAGAGTGCAGACTTATTATTCTTAATTTGTTTTTAAAAATGTATTTATTTTCTATTATTATTTATGTTATTATATTATATAATTTAAGTTATCTGTCTAGCTAATGTGCCTTGTATGTTAAGAGGTGGTCATTGTTGAAATGGTTTCTATGCCTTGATGTTTGTAAATAATGTTTATGGTTTATTTGTGCAGTTTTATTATTAAATTCCCTGACTGTATGTTTTTCTTCTTGTTCTTACAAATGCATAAAGTATACACTCACCAAGCACTTTATTAGGAACACTTGTGCAATCTAATGCAATCCAATACAACAGCTCTGCCATTGATTCTACTTTCTGCTAACATTTTGTCCACCCCTTTAACCACCGCAACCTCAATAATAAACACAAAGTAGAATTATCACTTTTCTGATGACATCATCAAATATGTATGAGCTTTGTAAAAGTAGAATCAATGGCAGAGCTGTTGTATTGGATTGCACAGGTGTTCCTAATAAAGTGCTCGGTGAGTGTATATATGATAGTATTTTTGATTGTAAAGGAAAAATATTAAAGTAATTGACATTTATTAAAATATGTGTATGACTAAGACAGGTGAGTTTAGGTCAGGTTTATCTTTTTGCTGTAAATTAGGTTTGTGTGGCAGTTGACCCATAAAACTGACTTTATAGTTACAGGTGTTGCTGTGTGGGCCTGTTTGAAGAAGCATGTTTATTAGCTGGGTAGTTGTGCTGAGTAAACATTGTTCCCTCTAAAATCTGGAACATGGAGAGGAGTAAAAATATTTCCCCCAGGTTTTACTCTCAGCAAGGTTACTCAGAAAACTGCTTCTTGCAACCAACCCTCACATTTTTATCCCAGTTTTAACTAAGAGCACAGTTTCAGCCAGAGACAATACTAATCAGGGAATTTAGTAACAAGTCATCCATGGTACTGTTGCATGTGCCTTATACTTGCATATTCTCACTATCCGACACAGTGATGGATGCTAAGCAGGATGAAAATAACATTTCAGTCACCAGATACAGTACAGCAATATACAATTCCCCAGTGTGCTGAGGCAAATATTAGACTGCCAGTCTAGCTACTCCCACTTACTTGCAGTTTTCATTACATCCCTGCAATAATTTGCATATTTCTCCCTTTAAATAGTATAATCAAGGATGCATTTTGAATCAAGTCTTGTATACATTTGCTTGAACAACATTAATTCATCATTCAATACTGTATAAGTGTTTTGAAAAAGCTGTTGAATTTTGTATTTCAGTTAAGGTTATAAACTAGTACACAAATATCACCATTATATTAATAAAACACATGACAGTTTGATTTATAAGATTTATTCAGTAAATATCTTATTCAGAGCAGACAGATTTACACTGCACTGGAAAAAGAAAATCAAGAGTTATTTACAAGAAGGTTGTTCGATTTAGAACAGGACCATTTTAACAACTGTACCTGACATCATCCTTAAAATATTGAAATGTAGTGAATATCATGAATAAAAACCCAAGCAAGACAAGTGGAGCAGTCTCAAGCTGGATATTATTGAAGATTTTAAAAAGCAAGATGTTTTTAAAATTACATTATTTATTTCATTACAAAATTTCACAGGGCTGCATTTCAGAGCTCTGCTCTGCCATGCTAACAGGTTTTTGGATGTATACTGTTATCAAGGGGCTTATAGCAAGGTGTCCATCTGGGGGATTTCAAGTACAGTCACAGGGCTGAAGGCAGCTAACGGGCTTACCCCCGGGTTTTTATATTTGAGCTTCCAGCCATGGGGTCTTTTAAGCTGGCGTACGTGAAGGTGGAAGTTTGGCTGAAAAGGAACCCATGGTGTTGAGTGCTGCATGGATGCGGAAGTGTAGCCTCGACTCCATGTTGTAGTCTTTGTAGTTCATCCTACAAATTAAATATCACTTGTTAGCTGTTTGTGTAATATGGTAGCAGAGATACCACTATAACCAAAAAGTAGCTTCCTGCATGTGTGGGCACATTCAGTTCCACATTCTTCAAGGAGCACCCCAGTGATAAAATCTGTTGTACACAATAACTGTTCTGCAACAAGGGCAGGGGATCCACAGAAAGTAAAATCTCTAGATGTGCTGGTAAGAGTATTTTTGAGCTTTTGAGAGAGCCAGGTTAGCTGCTCCCAGTCTTTAAACTAGGTTAACTGCCTCCTTTCTCTAGCTCCATACTTAATGAAGACAGGAGTGGAATTGATCTTGTCATTAAGTCAGCAAGAAAGCAAATACGCACATTCCCCATTAAGTCAAACCCTTCCTTTAAGTAACCCAGTTTAAAAAAGGGCTTTTTTTTTTTTTTTTTTTTTTACTACAACTGCCCCACAACACAGCATTGTACATGTTCATTAAAATTGGAACCAAATTTTGCTTTTGGGCAGTCAATATTCATCCAGGCCCTTTGCTTCTAGATGATGTCCTCTCAAAATGAAGTAAGAAATTCAAACATTTTATTATGTGGAACCAACTGTAACTGTAAGGACTCTGGATGGGGTGAAAACACTTACTTGGCATCTTCAATCATGGCGATGGCCTTGTCGATATTGCCTTTTTGCTTGTGCAAAAGGCCCAGCTCATACAATGTAAATGGCACCAGGTAGTTCTCATGCTTAATATAATTTTCACTGAAAAAAATAAATGAAATTTAGTCACTTTAATGGGTTTAACTACTCACAACAACTGTGGTAGAATTCAATTCTGACATTTTGTTTCTATGCCACATTGAGGTGACATCAATGTTAGGCCTAAAAAGTATACGGTAGTAATAATGGAAAAGTACTATAGTCTCAACCATTCATCCTGTCCAGAAAACAGTTCATACAATTCAAATCATGTGTCAACAATGTGACTAAATATTTTGACAGCAAAAATATGCATGATTTACATTTAGACAGGATTTGCTCACATGCTTCAAGAAAGGGATCATTTAACATTGAAGTAGGACGTAAGTTGATAGAATCTGTTTAGATGTGAACTGTGTCCAGACAGAGGAATAGCGGAGAAGGATGGAAATTAAGAGCTCCTTTGACAATATGAACCGGTGAGGCACTCTTAAAAAAAAAAACGGAGTTAACACATTTGGGTTATATTATAAAAATGTGACATTAATTAGATTCAGCTTTTGTCACAGATGCAAAGGGCTATCGCAGTTGACTGGTGTTTGAGAGAAATAAGTTCAGTGTGTCATGTATAGTACATTTTTAAACATGTTCCAGGTTGATTGACGGCCATTATTTGCTGAGAGAAAATGTGGAAAGCAGTTTAGTTTGCAAATTTTTGACCAATCCAAATAAAAATGCAATAGCTGACCTTAAAATTGATGAATAAGTACAAATCCAGAAGGGCAGCCAAAATCAATTACCAAGGCCAGTATTTTCCACATATTCAAGTATTGAGTATTTCACATCTATTAATCATAAGATGGCCCAACTAATGGGAAATACTATGTGCCCAAACAAAGACTAAACTGTACTGTTCTTTGTGTTCAGGTAATCATACATACTGGTTATTTTTCTGAATTAGAAACAAAGTAACTGGTTTGTGTAAGTTATTAGACTGAATACTAAATTAGAATACTTACAAGAGCCCCTAGATTGATGCTATGATGCAAAAATATTAGCTCAACAGTATTTAATTTTTTAAAGAAGTGCATTCATTTAATTATTTAAAAAGAAAGCAATAAAGATGCACTATGCAGAAATAGCTCTAATGACATTTTCTTTGTAGACAGTAAGAAATAAGACATATTCCAGTTGTGATAGCTGTAGCTATTGCTATTATAGATGTAATCAATGCATTAATTTTAAACAACCTCATGTAGTTAACTCCTACTCTATTAAAAAGGTGTTAAGTGATCCATGTTGTGACCTCACCTGGAAATGACTTGATTGAAGCAGAGCTCGGCCTGGACCAGACGCCCCAACTGTCTTAGACACAAGCCCTTCAGCAGCTGGACAACGCACTGGTCATCCAGATGATACTCTGATGGGTCTACACATGACACAACATACTGTAAGTTACATTTAGTAACAAAAAAAAACCCTTAAAATTTTAAAAAGTTATGCTCTCACTTGGATCATCTTTGAGCTGCTCCTCTGCTTTCTCTAAGGTGGTCAAGATGCTTTCAGTCAACTCAGGTCTTTTGCCAACTATTGTGAATCCATTCCACACATACATCATTTCCTGTAACAAAAAAATAAAGATGATTGTTGTTGTTTAAAATTGAGTACTGGTTTGATCACACATGTTTCATTGAAAATATCAGTGTGAACATGTCCTCACCAAAGCAGGGACAACTAGTTTCACAGGGTTAGAGGAAGAGTATCGCTGTGCCTTCTTTGCCGCAAACTTCTCCGTTGGAATCGACTTCCCAGCAATCCTCAGTCTGAGACCATCCACCTTCCTATAAACCACGTTTCAAAGTTAATGGATTAATGCATTTAATTATTGTTTTAACTGATACATTTTTTGTTGTCCTCCGCCTAGCACACCTGAATAATTCCACCACATTTTCTCCCAGTTGAGTTACTTCTTCCTCTGGGAGCATGCTCAAGATGGCGGCTTTCTGGAAAACATAGACGGCCTACAAGAAAAGAGAAAATCAGCTTGTCAGAAGAGGTAAAAACAACAACAAAAAAAAAAAACAACTTAATATATCAGAAATTTGATAACATGGCAAAGGGAGAAAAGGCTAAATTAGCTACCTGGGACCACTTGCTCTCCTTGCAGAGCCGGTCAGCATAACGATACGCCTCCCTCCAGTTTTGTTCGAAAGAGTAGGCCCACATCAGCTCCCAGTAACACAGGTGGTGAATCTGACGCCACTCTTCCTGTGCTTCGATGCATGCCAGGAACTTCTCCTGGGCCTAAAGGAAAACCCAGATGTACGAGCTTTCAGTTTATCTCTACCAAAAACTGCTACATGAACTGAGATTGAATTAAGATGCTACGGACACATTCAGTTACACAGTGGCAGAACTCACAAATGTGAAGTTTCCTTTGAGCAAAGCAATTCTTGCAATGTAGAAAAGGATGAGTGCTCCCTGTGGACAAGATGCAAACAAATTAATTGAAAAGCAGTGCCTTTCACAAAGGGAACCATAAAATGGGGAACTCTGCCTCGGTCAGAATCAATAAAATACAATCAAACTCCTATTGATGCTACATATACAGTTAATCAATGTTTGGAAATTGTTTTGCTGCAGTACTTTAACTGTAAGATTCTGCACACCTCAATCTACAATGTGTCACTACTGAATTTTAAATTAGGCATACCACACATTATTATACAAATATTGCAGCTGTTTAACATCTAAACTGGAATTAAAATGTGTAAGTAGCAGAAATAATACTCTAAAAAAAACACACAGCTTACATTAGGGAACTTTTTAATGTAAGGTTCCAGCAGGGCTTCAGCCTCAGTAAGGTTTCCTTCACCGGTACCTTGAGGAGGAAAATCAAACAGGGAGGGTAGAGAAAAAGAAAAGAAAAAAAAAGATTCTGATCAATACAAACCCCAAAATAATAATAATAATTGCAAATAAAAAAAAAAAAAAAAGAGTGAATTTGGAGGAAAACTTGCAGCATCCGGACAGAATATTGTTCTCACCCAGAATCACAGAAATGTAGAGATGAAACATCAGCAGTGTCAAGACGCTGAGGATAGATCGCAGGCTGTTATTGGCTGCTCCCTCTCTCAGCTCTGACAAACCAAGCTCCTGTGGAATTATTAGGACTTCACATAAGAACATTTACTTGTGCACCAGTACCAAACACCTTTAGTACATGTAAGTTTTTTTACTGAAACAAGGCATGGGTTCCATTTTTTGCATGTAGACTGATGGCACCCACCCTGTCTCCTGAGAAACCCAAAAACTCCATCAGTCTGAGGACTCTGGATGGAAGCAGAGACAGCATCTGATAACACAAAAGGTGACCAGTGGAGGAGTTAATAATGATACAACTTTTTTACAAAACAGTGCTGACATTTCTATTTGAAATAGCTTACATAGCTACATGGCTTTAAGATCTGGTATGATTTTTTTTTTTTTTTTTTTTTTTTTTTTTTAAATCAATGGAGTCCTGTGTGAGCTCTCACCAGATTAAATGATCCAATGCCCATGCTGACACCGCCCCTGAAATGAACATATGTGTTCTTCAGCTTATCCACCTCATTTGTGACACTTGCCATGGCCTGGCAATCCCTAGTTAGAGACACAACATACGATTAAAAAAAAACAAGCAAACAAACACTTAAATGTGCATTCTCATTGACCTATAAATGCATCGTTTCCCCAACAGAAGTCACCTCCAAGCCTCTTACTTGTAAATCTGATAACTGTTTCGGATTCTCATGCCTCCTTTGATGAAGCCGATTATACTCTCGTCTAAGAATGTGAGAGCTGCTTTCTGCAGCAGAACCTCGGCGTAGCACAGCTCTGCATGCATTTCTTCTGTTGAGGCGAATTAAATCACATATTTGGTGAAAAATCATAATTAGTTTTACAAGAAATAGATGAAGGAGCCATCTTGTTAAAGTATTCACAAAACTCAGCTATATAGCTGAACAAACATCAATTCAGAATTGAAAATTTTTTTTTTTTTTTTTTTTTTTTAAAAACAGCCTACATGTTGACATTTATTATAGGCCACAACTAATTGCATTTTCTCTTAGTGTCATTGTGAACTTGAATATTTAAGCAGAAACGATTAATCACTTAGTCAACAGAAAAGTAATCAGCAATTTTTCTGATAATTGTTTGTTTATCATTTTTCAGGCAAAAATTATAAACATTTTCTAGTTTCAGCTTCTCATATGTGACCATTTTCTATGTCTTTCTATGTATTTTTTTCACAGTGTTTAAAATTTCATAGACTAAACAATTGAGAAAATAATCTGCAGATTAAATGGTAATGAAAATAATTATTAATTGCAGCCCTATTAAACAGTTTGTAATCAGTATGCAGGGTAAACCAACATCCACAGTAACAGGAGTAAAAGTTTGTAAGACAATGTAGGATAAATAATACCACTTAGCCAAACAGGACATTGGAAGTATAGCAGGAAAGAGAAGTATAAAAGATATAAAATCTCCCACCCCAAAAAATCTCTCTCATCTCTAAATTCTGGTCATTGGGTTTAAATGCTATTCATGTAATTCATGTAATGTAATTTGCTATTCAGATTCCTTTGAGTTTTCTGTATGTTAGCATGCTGTACAATCAGCAGATAGTGGGAGATTACTCACCTTCTGTCAGGTTGTCACCTGGTTGTCTATACCACAGGTTAGCTAGAGTCTCCACTATTCCAGTTCTTTTTCTAAATCTAAGTTAGCAAAACACAGAGTATAGAGTCAACAACAATCAACATGGTGATCAATGAATTTATCTGCAATTTTCTAACCCAGGATTGTACCACATGTTGTCCCAATGTTGAATTGTAAACTTAAAGGAAACAAGAACCTATACTTGACATGTTGTTACAGTATTGTTGCTCTAACATACCTCTGGCATGTCTGCAGTGATTCTCTCAGTGACGTCATGGCAGCATCCATGTCCTTCAGGTCAAAGGTCATGCCTGCCTGCATCACCAAGATGCTGCTGTATCCCATTGCGTGGTACATGCTCTGACTCTTCCTAAAAGGGGACAAATGCAATGGTTTTTTCTTTTTGTTTGTTTTTTTACACAAAATGCAGATGTCAAGTGATAAAGTAATAAATGATTAGAAAAATAATCGAATTCCTCTAACTAACAGAGAAAAAACAGTTGTGTGAAACAGCTGCACATGGGCATGCACAATCTGGAGATTTTTTATGAGTGTCAGTGACTTACCAGGGTTTTAAAAGAGCCAGTGCATCAGCGAACCTGTTGTTCAGAAAAAGATCGAGGGCGGTGGAGCATTCCTTCAATGCTGTCTCTAAATCCATTTGAGGTGTTCTGGGGGAAACAGTGGCAAATTATTGTTTGGCCCCCACATGAACATCTGACATCAAAAAATATTTAAGATTATAAATCCCAGACAAAGGTCACTCTGGAAAACTTCAGGATTTCCTTCATATTCTTCTATAAAGCTCTGAATTACTGGGTTAAACTGAGTTGGGAAATGTCTCAATTTTAAATTTGCTTGTGCAGATAATTTCATTCTTTCCTCCGTAGCTCATATTTAACTGGATAAAGCAAAGGAGGGTTAAACTATTTACATGCGTTGTTTGAGGAGGGCAACATTGAGACATCTTTACTGACCTCTAGTGTGCATGCATCTACATTACAATGAGTAGATTTTATCATAGTGTAATTTGTGAAGATGTCTCTATAGGATTCTGTTTCTTAAAAACATTGCCTGTTTATTATAAGCATCAACCATGTCCTGTGATATGCTACTTCAGTACACTTTAACAACATATATTACTGGGACCCAGGGGCGTCGCAGCCGTGGGTGTTACGGGTGTTATGACGCTCTCACTTTCACAGAAACATAATTCCACCCCCCCTCCCCCCACTTTTTCCTGTGGTAGTCATTGATGAAACGAAACAGTTTCCCATACATGAAAAACCTATTGGTCAAGTTAGATTAATTGAACTGCCATCCAGCCAATCACAGCTATTTGACCAACCCACCAGGCCAGAGAAGAGTAAACAGTTGAAGTATAGTAAAGTTACTTTGGGCATTCAGCAATGGTGCTTCTGTTACTCGCTGCTGGCTATGATAACAGATTATAGGATAACAGATTAGAGGTATGAAACAGCTGTTTAACTAGTTAGTAATGTAGAATTTTCTTTTGCAACTTTGTCTTGTTATGTGATGTGTCAGCTCAGCTAACATCATTGAACATAAATGAAATAGGCTATCCTAAATGTAAACCAGGTGGCAAATTTGTTTTTTAAAGTCACTTCTATTGTCGTTTTTAAAAAGTCATAGACAAAGGTGAGTAAGAGATGTGTAACATCTGTCTGTGTTATGACAATGTGTTGCCTGCCTTATGGTAAAGTCTTAACGACCAAATAAATGTTTATTATTATGCTAATCGCTAATCGTGAGTTAAGCTAATCGCTAATTAGCCACCATGCTAGGCGGACTTTAGCAAGAATATGTACAAGTTACCTCTGTGTCCAGAATGTAAACTCCCATAGTTCATGCTATTTTAAGCTAAATGTCAAAGGAATGTGTTGCTTTAGATGTCATAGTTTTACTCCTTGTGTTAGGGAGTAATGTGTGTTTTGAATTCAATATAAGTTAAAATGAGCTATAGCTTGTATTGTATATTAAAGCCGGACCACAGTAACATTACTATTTATTATTGAGCTTAAAAAGGGTTCAGATGGTTATAGCTGTGACCTGTGAGAGCTAGTTGCTCACTCTCTGCACTCACTAGCCTCAAATCACTGTGTGATTACAACATGATCTTGATCAGTTGTGATTTTCTCCTGTTAGCTTTGAGGTGGACTTCAGATGAAGAGGGACTGCTTGTTTCCTGTGGCTGTTGGAGAGGAACTGACAGCTGCTGATACAAAACCTCCTGGGCAACTTTTGGTATTTAATTTCCCCAATTAAAGACAATTAAAAGGTCCCCTTTGGATTCCTACTAAAAGAGACACTTTTTTAAAATTGAAGACAGTTTAGGTTGTACTAGTCCACAGACTCAGAAATGACTCTTTACTGATTTGACTCTTTACTGATACTGGTTTGTTACCAGGGTTCAATTTTTTAATGGAAGTGTAAGTTTCCTTTAATTTCATGTCTATAAAGGTATGTAAGAAAGTAGGATAAAGATATTCTGTAATTATCTGAAGTATAATAAGGATATCTATGCTCCAGTACAGTAATTCATACAAATAACTGGATGTAAGTAGTAAACTGCTGCGAGACCCTGAATAAATTCTGCTGAGTTGTTATATGGTTTCAGTAATTATTTTATGGTAAGCTGAAGCAGTGGTTACAACTACAGTAGTAGAAAATTGTTTAAATGCATGGCATTCATTTTGATTTGGCATGTTGAGACTGGAACAGGGCTCGAAGGCAGGGGGTTGCCGTGCTCATGTCCCACCTCTAGAACCCCCACACTTTTAAAATCGCTGCTCCGCCCCTGCTGGGACCACTACAGAAAATTGCAGATGAACATTTAACATCCAGGAATTCATAATATAGACACCACCACTGACTATCCCTTGAACAAATTGGTCACAAGGTGCGTATTGACCATGAACGGTCCAGTCCTATAATAGGTTTTGACCTAGTCTTGTGTGTCAGTTACTAAAAGACATGCACATATTCCTGTAAAAACCCATTATATAAAAGGACTGCATTTTAATGTAACTTACTGTGCACCCTCGCTGGGATGGTTTGGATCCATCTGAAAAAAGAGAAAGAAAAAGAAAGAAAGAAAAACTAAATTTAGACTCAATTTTTTACACAAAACTGGACCATTGAACTAAATGGTGAGGTCACGTTAACCTGCTTAAACCTGTAATTGATTTAGCTTGTTGTTTTCGAGTGTAAACTTGATGTGTAGAAAACGTGACATCCAAGTCAACATGCCCCCATCAGACTTCATGAAGCTTATTGAGGCCGTAGGACTGTCTGATAAACTGCACAGTAAATTAATTGGCCAGTAAGAGAAAACATTTGAGGTTTTTGCAAGTGAACAGTGGACTGACTAAACCTGCTGACCCTGCACTGATAGGATTGGCAACTTTTAACAACTTGCTTTCCTTCAATTATCTTACACCTGAATGATGAAAACAACATGAAAACACAGCTAAAGGATAAAAGCTAACAATAAATAAAATCATATTATTAGAAAACTTAAATGTGGCCATTGCATCAAAGAAGAAGTTGCAGCAAAAAATTACCTGTTGTAATGAACTGTCTTTCGTCTCCATCTGATGTTGGAATTTGTGTCAAATAACAAAAAGTAACGCCACACGTCGCCAAATCAGAGAGTAAATGCTTTTCGTCGGCCTCTGTTTGAAAAGTGCTCTTCACTTGGAGACGAAGCGATCATTTGACCTCCAGCGGCATTTATAAGGTAAGGAGCTGGACGGGGGTGTGTTTAATGTCTCAGAGCCAGCCCACAAATGTGTCTCTTCATAGCACACAACACCACAGAGGTATATATAAAGATATTTTCTCCTCTCAAACTGACAATTTCTGCACTTTCTGAGCAACCTTTACGAGAAATATTATATCCAAGTTTCATTGAGATAAACCCACCTGCAGGCCTCGAATTTATTAATCAAAACAAGCTGACGCAACTGAGTGAAACCAATTAATGAGTGTGAAGAGAACACAGCTGATTTAATAACTGGACACGTGTATTAAATTATCACTGTAGTTCAATAGTCTGAATGTAATTGTCCTGTTAGAAAAGGGAAAATGTATAGAGTTAAAATGCTAGACAGGGTATAACGGTCCAGCAAGACAACTCAGCTGACTAAAGCATGAAAGCGCACATCACATGCTTGGAGATTTTTTAAGATGCAACTGCAGCTGACGAGACGTGCGCACAACACAAGAGTTAACACTGAGGACACCTGGTGGACAGGTGTCAAACAAGCACAGGAGATAGAAGAGCAAGGGGAGGCAGAGGAGGACTAAGGGCTAGATCATCTAGGGACGAATCCCCACAGCTGCTCCACGTCCAGCTGGTAATGGTTTTACTCCACTCCAGCACAAGGAGTGCTTTACTTGGCGATCATTGCCATTTCTGATTATCCGCATGCATGTGATGTTTCTGCATAACTAATTATTCCTGGTGGGTTTTTTCTCATTTCTCCTGCTGAATCGCACTCTACTCTTTGAAGTTTATTTCTGCCTGTTTTTCTTTGAATGCACACTCGTAGAAATGGTCTTAATAGGTGATGTAGCGTAGTAAAGTCTGCACAAACAAAAAGGAGCAGTTCAAGGTCGGTAAAATATATAATCAATTAAAGCTGCAAGCAGCGATGATCGGGCCTCTCGTGCCATACAGATGTGTTATCGGACGTTGCATGAACGACTTATTCGACGTATTCAGGCCTTTTATCAAGCACGTGAAATTTGGGGCAAACTGGACAAAGACTAGTAAAAGGGAAACTCAATATTTCGATAAAGTTTGATTGTAAAGGTCTTTAGATAACACTGACGAAATTTGAAGTCATTCGGGTCAGATCTCTAGGAAGAGGTCGTTAAAATACAACGCCTGCAAATGGCAAAAACTGCTAAATTTACAGTGTATTCAGAATGGCTTACTTCCTGTTGGATTTAGGGTATGGCTCCAAGAGGCTTTTTTTGTACGTCTGGACATGATAAATGTGCCTACCAAATTTCGTTCATCTACGTTAAATTTAAAGATATATATATATATATATATATATATATATATATATATATATATATATATATATATATATATATATATATGTATGTGTGTATATATATATATATGTGTGTATATATACAGTACTGTGCAAAAGTTTTAGGCACCCTAGATGTTTAGATTATGCAATACCATCAGGGAGGTGTCTGATCGGTCCCAAATTTATTCATGACATGACAATGACCCCAAGCATACAGTTAGAGTCATAAAGAACTATTTTCAGCAACAAGAAGAATGATGAGTCCTGCCACAGATGGTATGGTATGGACCCCACAGAGCCCTGATCTCAACATCATGGAGTCAATCTGGGATTACATGAAGAAGCACCTGAGATGGCCTAAATAATAAATCCACAGAAGAACATTCTTTCTCCAGGAAGGTTACAACAACCTATCTGCAAGTTACCATGAAAAACTGTGTTAAAGTGTACTGAGGAGTACTGCTGCTGTTTTAAAGGCAAAGCTGCTCACAGCAAATATTGATTTCATTTAGGTTTCTGCTGTTTACTCAACTTTGTAAGAAGTTAATTGATATATTAAAATAATTTACAGCAATATTTTTGTAAGCATTCATTCTCTTTTGCACAGTACTATATATATATATATATATATATATATATATATATATATATATATATATATACACACACACACATATATTTAATTAAATACCATTTTAGTGGAATCATAGAATGCTTTTAGCATAAAATTAGGATAATTTTAAATTATAATTAGCTTTTAACTAGGTCTTTGTTCATATGTATGTGCATACGCGCGCGCGCGCGTGTGTGTGTGTGTGTGTGTGTGTGTGTGTACATGTGGCTTTATGTGTGTGAGTCTGTATATATACAATATATATATATATATACATAACGTCTGCCTGCATCTATGCTCTACCAGATTCTTTGTTTTGTGTAGCTTTTAATATAAAGTTGTATCATATTTTTAAAAAAAAGTGTTATTGTGGTTGCTTGTTGAAGTGCAGTTGGTACAATTAGGTAGAAAGACGTGAATAAAATAATTAAAACGGTTTCTGTGCACATTTTAGTTGTCAACAAGACATCTATAATATCTATAATAATTAATACATAAATAATAATAATAATCTATAATTAAAGCTGCAAGCAGCATTGGTCGGGACCTCGCAATCTGGCCCGTCGGGATCAGATCATTTTGCTTTTTAAAAATGAGAGATATTTATTGGTGGTGTGGTGTGGTGTGCTTTTATTTTGAAAGATTGATTGACAGGATGAGAATTTTCTGCAGGGTGAGAGATGTCTTGCTCACACCTGTGTCATCAAAATCATGCAAGTTTTGGGCCCATTAACTTGAATTTCAATTAGTAAATTGAAAACTATTGATGAGTTTGTGTGTAAAACAAATTGTTTTCCTAATTTTCATTAAGTCTATTTTTAGAAAATGACTTTTAACCCACATGACCTGGTCAAAGTTTGATTTGAATGGAGAGTGTGAGCGAATCCACACCTTTTTGAACATTTACTGCTTCCACATAGTTTTAGATACAGACTTCATTTGAACTTTAAATGAGTCACGAGACTTTGACCTACAAATCTTGAATTTACATGTTTTTTCTATCGTTTATTGTTTTTGAAATATTAGAGTGTGAGTTTTAAAGTTTTTTCTTGCTCCTCCTGTGATTTTATAATGAGTGTGTATTGAGGAATGTTTCACAGAACTGAGGGAGTGACATCACCAGGAGCAGTTGGAGAGCAGGATTTTAGAGAACACTTCTTGTGAAATATCCTCATAAATCCCATGACTTTGGCCAAATCTTACATTAAAAATCAATAGAGAGTGGGAAATTTCGCGGCGAATCCATTGATACAGGTTTGAAAGTGGTCAGACTTATAGTTTAGACGTCAGAAGCCTCTGTTTGACACAAAGTTCATGCCCATAGATTGCCTCCCCATTGTTTTACATTGTAAGGTGTGATGTGGCACTGCAACTTTCAGGGCTTATTAAATCCAAACCGTTCGAGTTATTACAAAGTTTTTAACAACTTTTTTTTCAGCACAATGTCATAAGTCATGTATCAAAGTTTGAAGCTGATACCATTAAAGCCTTCGGAGGAGATAGCGTTTGTTCGGGGTCCAAAATTGGGGCAAAGTCTTATTTTGAAAGGCTGATTGCGGACTTCCTGTTGGATTCAGGGGAGGGATGTCAGCATATGATTTGTAGGTCTTGATGAGACGAATAATTGAGTTTTGGTTTGATCTCTCTACGAAATTCCTACATTTGTTACATAGGTGGCGCTAGAGAGCACACTTTGGCACTTAAGGGGTTAATTTTTACATTTTATCAAATTTTTCACCAGACCTGATGTGCGTGCCAAATTTGGTGAGTTTTTGAGCATGTTCACGGGGTCAAATTTAGGGTTTAAGTCCCGTAATAATAAAGAAAGAAAGAAACAAACAAACACACGAAAAACAGTAGTACTGTTTTACAGTTTACTGTACTGTTTTACAGTAGTCCTCTGCCTTTTGGGCTCGGTCCCTAATTATTTTGAAGTTTACTCCCACCATTTTCGTAATTTGTTGCGACCTGTCATAAAAACTACATTACCCACTATCCTCAGCGCACAGCGCAGCTTTTCGGGAAACATGATGGCGTCCAAACAAACGACAGACGCTAACACAAATATTCCAGATTATGAATATACTGATGTAAACACTCAACCATTTCATATCGGCTCGTTCAGAAACGAGTGGCTGGACAGACTGAGGCCGAGTGACTTCTCCTACCAGCCGGAGGACGAGGAAACGTTTCATGCTAATTTTGCTAAAGAGATGGGTGTCAGTGCAGAGACGATGACTGAACTGAAAGCCGTCTGCAGGTAGTCACACCAACGTTTAACTAACGTTTAGCTGGTAGATAACATTTGGTAACACAGTTCTTTAAAAAACTAATATTTATTGTGTCTCATACAGATGTTTACCCATACAGGGATAAAAAATTGCAATTTTGTCGTCATTTTCTATTCTATTCACGTGTGTTCAGAAAACATCACTGTTTTATGATGTGTCAGAATCTGAATCAACATTAATGATAAATATATAAGAAATATAATTATGATTTATAGTCAAAGAACAATATAGAGCATAAAGTAGTCTAAAGCACCTTATCAGGCACAACTGAAATACAATATCATGAAATGTAACAGGAGTTTTAGGAAAAAGGGGGTCAAACATAGAGAGAAACACATAAAAGAACAACACAAATCCACTAAGTAAACATACATACAAAGACCAGCAATACTCTTCCAATTTGGAAATATTTTATTTTTATTCAAAGAATGAAAAACAGTATTTAATGAGATTATGAGTCACAGACACTTGTTGAATATGGATGTTGTTGTAGTGCTCTATTAATGTATATTGTAAGAGTCCGATTTACAACAAATATTAGCACCTTTGCCCTTAATCACCATTTACTAACCTTCTGACAGAAGAGAATAATGCCGTCTTTGTCTTATTACCTACTTGTATGGTAAAATGTATGTTTTTTCAAGGTGTTTCATTCACTAACTGACCTAGAATCTATGTATACATACAAAATGGTGTAATGCTTATCTATACATTTGATCAAGGTCATGTTGTAAATAAATTTACCAGCACAAAGCAAGACTTTTAAAAAAAAAATTTCTTTTTTAAATTTCTTGCAAGAACATAGTGGCAAGTTTTTCCAAAAAATAACCTTAATCTATCTGATAGCTAGTGACTTATGATCACTATGATTAATAGTGTGAATACAGTTTGGTGCACATATGATTTTGTGTTTTTTTTCTCTTCAAGTCTTGATTCACTGCGTTGTCATCCTGAGGATCAGCAGCCCGACACAGATGTCGTACCTCCAGACCCGATGCTGACAACACTGGTGTATGTCTCTTCTTCGGTTGCTTCAATCAGCACCATGTGTCATATTAACTAACAGCCTGTGAACAAATTAAAAATTCAATGCTCTGTGATTTTGTTAACAGACAAAGGAAAAAGAGACAAGATTACAGAGCTTCACTAAAAATCAGCAAGAATAGACACGACCTCTACGCAGATGAACTGGTGGGTGCGCTGGAGTATTCTTGAAATGCTCAATAAGACCAAAAGCTTGAATTAGATTTGAACAGTAATGCATCATGTATCTGTTTCTGCGTGTGATTTCCAGGAGCGATTAACTGTCGGTAGGAAATCAGAAGCACCGGATGATATGGTCCCTGAAGGAGAAGTCATTCTAACCATCAACGTCTACTACCCCGCCATTTTTAAGAGAGTGAGCATCCGCCTTTCTCAGGGTTTCTCAGTGCGACAGAACCCATCAAAATCTGTCTTTTACAGGCATTTTTACTGAATGTCACTGTCCATGTCTCCATTTCCCCCCCTGCTCAGTTTACCTACGTCAGACCCCACATGACTCTGCTGATGACGGGCTCCCACAGCTTGGCAGACCTCAGGGACGCCATTTGCTGCGTCAGCGACTTGCAAGTGTGCGGAGAGTTCAGCACCACGCCGGACATGGCTCCAGACTTCATCAGCAAAGTGAGCACATGTACATCTGCGACTCCGAAGCGCTCTGCAAGATCTGAACTTAATCATTTCGTCATACTCTATGTCTTCGCTCAGGGCAAATGATCTCTGTGCATTAACTGTGACTGCATTTCTTCATCTAAGAATTTTATATACTTATGAAGAGTGTTTGCTATGTGATATGCAATTCAGTCAATATTTGCAAAGAAGACTAAGTCGCAAAATGTAGAGGTAATATTTTCATGTGTTCTGTTCCAGGATCACTTCAAGTCAGCTTTCTTTTTCTTCGAAGGAGTTTTCTACAACGACATGCGATTCCCCGAGTGTCAGGACATCAGCATGTAAGTTTTACATCCTGATTAATTGAGTAATGTTAATCTCCTATCTACATGACAGATCATCAGTTATATCATCTTTTCCATGACTGTTTGAAATTCCTCTTTAGCCTCTTTTTTCCTGGAAGACAGATCCCTCTTCTGTTGCTCTTCAAGAGGTTTCTCCTCCTTTTTTTGTGTAGCTTTTCCGTATTCCTTTCCTTATATACAGTGCTGCTTGAAAGTTTGTGAACCCTTTAGAATTTTCTCTATTTCTGCATAAATATGACCTAAAATGTGATCAGATTTTTACACAGGTCCTAAAACTAGATAAAGGGAACCCAATTAAACAAATGAGACAAAAACATTAAACTTATTCATTTATTCATTGAGGAAAATTATCCAGTCTTACATATTTGTGTGAGGCAAAAGTATGTGAACCCTTGCTTTCAGTAACTGGTGTGACCCCCTTTTGCAGCAGTAACTTCAACCAAATGCTGCTCTAATCATTCTTTGATAGAACAACTTGTGTGTTTAGGCGTGTCTTGCTGCATGACCCACTTTCTGTTGAGCTTCAGTTCACAGAAAGATACCTTGACATTTTCCTGTAGAATTTGCTGGTACAACCCAAAACTCATGGCTCCTTCAATGACTGCAAGGTGTCCTGGTCCAGAGGCAGCAAAGCAGCCCAAACTATGATACTGCCACCACCTTGTTTCACAGATGGGTTAAGGTTCTTATGCTGGAATGCAGTGTTTACTCATCAGCAAACAATTGTTGTCATTCAAGCTGAAAAGTTCAATTTTGGTCTCATCCGTCCACAGAACATTTTTCCAGTCGCCTTTTGGATTATCCATGTGGTCTTGAGCAAACCACAGACGGCAGCAATGTTCTTGTTGGAGAGTAGTGGCTTTCTTCTTGCAACTCTGCCATGCACACCATTGATGTTCAATGTTCTCCTGATGGTGAACTTATGAACATTGACTGTAGCCACTGCAAGAGAGGCCGTTTCCTAGACGTTACCCTGGGATCCTTTGTTGCCTCTCAGACTATTACACGCCTGCTCTTGGTGTAATCTTTGTTGTTTGACCACTCCTGGTGAGGATAACAATGGTGTTTGATGTCTTCCATTTGTACACGATCTGCCTGACATTCAACTGGTGGAGTTCAAAGTCTTTAGAAATGGTTTTGTAACCATTTCCAGCCTGCTAAGCATCAACAGCTCTTCTTTTCAGTCGTCAGAAATCTCCTTTGTCCGACCCATGACCCACTTCCACAAACTTGTGTTGTGCTCAGACCCAGATTTCTCTTCTTTAAATAAGGCAGGGCCTCCCAGACTCACACTTGATTGTCATCCCATTGATTGAAACATCCAACTCTAATTTCCCCTTCAAATGAATTGATAATCCTAGAGGTTCACATACTTTTGCCACACACAAATATGTAACATTGGATCATTTTCCTCAATAAATAAACAAACAAGCCAAATGTGGAAGGAGAAACATCACTTTCAGTCCAGCCCAGTTACAACCACTGTAATAAAACAGTTTCTTTGGGCTTACAGCTAATACGCAAACATGTATCACGTGTTGGCCAGTAGTGGAAGTCATTAACAAAATTATTCCTGAATCCTTCACTGTTGTGCTTTTATTAACATCCCAAACAGGCGTCTAAGTCTCTTTTGATGCCTTGTGACTCCTGCTCAGATTAAGATGTCTTCGCCAACTGGAGTTATGCCCACATTTACTAAAGTAATCATGTTCATAATTACACAGAGACAGTGTTTAGAAATATTTGGGGCAGAACATTGTACTTGACCTGCATGCATACCCACAAAGGAAATGACCTAACAACCTGGAAAGATTTGGAGAGTTGATATTGCAGTGTTGCCACAAAACAAAACAGAAAGTGTTCTCAGACATTCTTTAAAGTTCAAACCAAAGTCACACTCTTACAGTTATCTATTCCCTAATTAAAATTATGTACGGGGGTCTCATTCACACAGACGCTCTGTCATCGAAAGTGCATTTCAGTCATCAGTGCAGAAATCTCTTTAGCCTCTTTAAAGAGATGACCATGAAGCTACCTGTAACTTAAGACTGATCTCAGTTTAATGTGATGAATACTTTCTGGGTGTTTCTACAGGACTACGATTGAATGGGCAAAGGCTCGCAACTTCCCACCTTACACACAAGCCAAGATGGAGGAGACACGGTTGGTGGATTTGAGAGTAAAAGTGGGCTTCCCCTACCTCTACTGTCATCAGGGAGACTGCGAACATCTCGTCATCATCACAGACGTCAGGTTGCTGTTCATTTCAAAACCTAATGTACTTCTTACTCGAAGGTGCAATAAGTATGAATGTTACCATCTCAGAGAGATAACTAGAATATCTGTGTGGCTGTTTGATATCGAGTATTGATCAAATCAGAAGCTCTTGACACAGAGTTAAATGGAACATACTTTTGGTCTTAAAAATAGATGTTCGCAAAATTTGAAATCATCTGACACAAGGTGGCTCCACCGATCACACTGACTGCTGGTTGGTTTCTGCACCTGAACTTCCACCTTTTACCCATCTGTCAATTTTCTGGCAGCAAACAACTGACAATGATGGTAGGAAGCAAAATAAATATAAACCCAAAGCTTCAAAATGTTTCCTCAGAGGCCTACAGGTGACATCACAGGCACTACTTCTGTTTTTCTACTTCTGTTTTTAATCTGATCACCTCTCATCTGTCAAATGGGAATGACATGAAACATGTAGAGCTGCATTGATTAGTGTAAAATTAATCGGCAGCTATTTTGATAATCAATTAATTGCTTTGAGTCATTTTTTTTAAAGAAAAACTTATGAAATTCTCTTGTTCCAGCTTCTTAAATGTGAATATTTTCTGGTTTCTTTAGTCCTCTATGATAGTCAACTTAATATCTTTGGGTTGTGGACTGTTTGTCGGTACAAAACAAGACATTTTAGGTTACATCTTGGCCTTTAGGAAACAGCGATCGTCATTTTTCACCATTTTCTGACATTCCATAGACCAAACACCTGATGGATTAATTGAGAAAAGAATCAACTGATGAATCGACAATGCTGCTCCACCAACATGGTTATTCACTGTTAATTTGTCAAACTTTATGCTTGCATTTGTGCACCTAGATTTAGATGTGGGCGATAACGGTACATACCATTAAATGATATAACTTTGTCTGCTGTCAGAGATTTTGCCAATTTATGCACTCAACATGTATAGCTGTAACCAGCATCTAGTATGTGTCACTTTGACAGCTGTTTACTTGTCACAACAATGTCAAAGATTTCTTTTGCTGCGATGAGACACACCTACTGTATACTCGAGGCAAACCTAGAATCTGAGCTTCAGTACTGCGCCATTTAAATGCCCTTTTCAGTAAGTTTGCAGCTAATTATCAATTTTCTTATGAATTAATATAGCAATTAGTTTTTGATTATTTTATCTGCAGAATGTAAAAAAGACGTTAAAAAGGTTTTCCAGAGCCCAAACTGACATCTTCAGATTGCTTGTTTTGTCCAGTTAGCAGTCAAAAACCCAAAGATATTGGGTAAAATAAAATAAACAATAATATGAAGCAGACTAAAGTAGAACATCCTCAAATTTGAGGAGCTGCAACCAGCAAATGAGAATTAAATAGATTACTTAGATGATTCATTGATTTTCTGTTGTTCCACTAATGTTCTAATAGTTTCTGTGATAGTTTTCAGGTTCATGAACTTGAACTTCATCAGTAAAGTACAAATTTGCCACATTAAAATAGCCATATAACAATCCAGGACCATTTCAGCTTGTTGCAACTAATTGTGAATTAGTTGCTTGTTTCAAATCAGAAATTCATGTGCTCTTGAAAATGTTAACCCAGCTCATACCCTTTACCTTAATAAACTCTACTGTTGTACTACAATTATATATGGTGGTTTATTACCACAATGTGTGATTTTTTTTTTTTTTTTTTAAATTTTGTGAAACATGATACTCTCTGATTCTCTGTATTATTACTGCTAAGCCTTGGAAATGAAGCACCTTGTTGTCAGACAGGATTCGAGTGCTCTCACAAGACAGAGCTAAACGAGCGTCCCGCAGACTTGATAGCTGATTTGATTTCATCGCACTTTCTTAGATGATAACTATGAGCTGATGCATTGTTGGCGTAAGCAGGGCAACCACACATGAAAGCAGTTCTTAATATCAAGAATGTGAGACAAATCTGTCATCTCACCATTCACAGCTTCTAAGAAATGGTCTCGATTACCCCCCCCCCCCCTCTTTCTCTCTACACATTGCAGACTGGCCCATAAGAATGATTGCCTGGATAAGAAGCTGTATCCCCTCCTCACTCACAAGCACCGAGTCCTCACCCAGAAATGTTCCGTTTGCCACGTTTACATTGGCAGGTTGGTAAAAATGTTAACAATATGACAGCTTTTCCTTTTTAAAAGCAAATACAAATAACTGACGTCATACCTGATTTTTTTTTTTTCCCAGATGGATCACTACCAACGACCAATTCGCTCCAAGTGTCCCGTGTCTCTTTTGTGACAAGTGTTTCCGAATGCTGCACTACGACGCCAGTGGCAACAAGCTGGGAGATTTCTTCGCCTATCCCTACGTGGACCACGGTGCCTTCAACTAATGTGAACTGCTAAAATCAGTGGTTTCATGTTGTATATTAAATGTTTTATATTTCTAAAGGAATGTATATTTTCTGTTTTTGCACAATGGAGCTTTAATTTTATACTTTTCTGTTTGAAAATAAAGTAAGATTTACTGGAAGATTAATTTTACTGGGTTGTGAATTTTTTTCATGGGAAAGCTTATTCGCATTATTGAACATGGAAACGCACAAGCAATGAACATTCTTAACTTGACTTAAAGGACAGGTTCACAATTTTCCCAAGTCTGCATTAAAAAAATACCCATGTGCCCATATGAACATTGAAAGCAGCTTTGCTTGCTGTAATCATTCTTCCTGTTCATACTGGCCATTTTAAGATCCCTTCTTAAATGGGTGTTTAATGTGATGGGGGCAAAAGTCTTCATTCAACAGTCTTCATTCTGTGCAAAAAAGTATTTAAAGATTTATCTGAAGCTGATGTGAAGCTTCAGCAGTCCAAATCAGTTGGATACATATCTTCCAAAGTTAGAGCCTTTTTTGTACAGAAATCCCTGTTTGTGTTTCCTGGTTGAGCTGCACGAAATGAGGGAAATTTGTACCTAAAATGCTCTCAGTAAGGAAGATACTCACTTGACTAAATTGGATGGCTGGAGCCTCATATTAACTAATAAAAAAATAATTGTATGCCTTATTGACCCAATTGGTTTTCTGTTATTCTTTGATGAACATGAAATGGGAACTAAATTGAATTTTATGTTTATTAAAAAGATATTTAAAAGTCTTAATACTTAATTAGGTGACCACTGCAGACACCCTGTTGATACTGAAAAGTTTTTCATGGAAAATAATCCCCTGGTGCAAAACAGGATGTTATTTTAATGTATTAATAGTTACTGTAGTTCTGTATTAATAGTATCAATAGAGAATTTAAGACTCTTATATTCAGGTGACAATGCAGACAGATCTTTGTGAAGTTCTCTATACAAACAGCAGCGATGTTTGCTTTTCCCCAAAGTCGTTTCCAAGTCTGACATTACCATATGATTTTTTTTGTGTGCAATCATACATGACTAAAGACAACATGGCATACTATATGTACTACTTTATTACTGGATGCTTAAACAGGTCATCAGATAGGCACAAAAATACTCTTATTTACATCTCACGTTTAAAAGAGAAACAGATTTAAAAAGAGACACTTGAACATGGTTGAGAATAAAGCATATCTTGGCAAATGTTTGGCAAACTCCAGATTTTTCCATCTGTGCATCTTATGTGATTATGCATCTAGAAAACATGTTTTAGAGAACGTTCATACAGCCACTATTAGACATGGTAAAGGTGCTCCTAACTACAGCTAATCCTCTGTTCCTCAGATCATCTGTAAGTAAAATGTAGATCAAGCTGATGATTTTGTAAATGTAATTAAAAAAAAAAAACAGTACAATCAAAACCATCTACTCCAATTGAAAAATGGGACCAAATGGTACTAACCCTTTCTGTGTAAGCATGCTCATCAAGATCGAAGTTCACAGTGCTGCAGATTTACACGTAATTACTCTTTACACTCAATTCAACAGATGTGGCGATGTATGTAATATAAGGTGTCTGAAAGGTAAAGGTTACACAAGTAAAAAAAAATAAAATATCAAGTCAGTTTTAAATTTGGGAGTGGAGCAGTTTGACATACTGAAACTTTTGAGCAGCAACACTGGTGAAAAAGTAAGTGAACTAGAAACCAGTGATCGTTATCAGTCATGAAAACATTATCAGTCATGAAAAGCAACTGGACATCCCAGTTGGTGAGCCCAGTTTGGACAAAGGTCGTATGAGTACAGCAGCAAATGTCTTCTCTTCTCTTCGGGCGTGTTGGACACTCAAGTGGACTCCTCCTGAGCTTTTGGAGGACTGCAGTCAAAACAAACAGTAAAACATATTTAATAGATATTTGTGTACTGTGCTAGAATAACTATATTCTGTTTTTTCTTGATGTCAATGATCCCATTAAAAGACCGAACCCAACAATGAATTGATCCTACTAACAGGTGCCATGTAGCTACAGTCTACAACCTATTCCTTTTTGCCATAGATGTCCAGAAACTATTAAAATTGCATCAGTGAGCCACGCTGTTGCCCTTGGTGACAAGCTCTTATATTACAGTGAACATCTACTCTACAACAGTATTAATATAAATGACAAATTCAGATATACTGATTACAAATCAGAAAACGATGAGATTCCACAGGTAGGGAATTATTGAGATGGACTAACACGTTGGTTTTGCTGTTTTTGTTGTTTTGTTTGAGAAAATATAGAATAGTGCCAGTCTTATTCTCATGTTTCAAGCTAAAATTTGTATAATGCGTGTACAATGTATTGAAAAGTATCGTGACATATTTTTTGGGGGGGGAATCACATACAAAACTACAGATAAAATCTAGTTTCATATATTTTTGAGGGCTGATTTTGAATGTCACGAAGCAAGAGTGTGTTTGTGAAACATGCCACTGACAGTGATAGAATCTAAACTGAAAATTATCTTGTTGGGTCAGATAACAGTGACTTATTCCAATGCAAAAACCTATGGATGAACCAGTGTTTGTCTGTGTAGGTGCTAGTTAAACTACCTGTGATTTTCTCCTGCTGAGGCGTCTTCCAGAAGCTTCTCACCCTCGGTCTCTTGCTTCTTCTCTTCAGGGCTAATGTCACCGTTCATCATCTTGTCTGTAGGCAGTTCACAGAGACACTCAGACTCAGACAGAACATTGCTACGCAACCTAAACCACCGCAGAGAGGAGAACTCACAGGAGCATGTGATGACACATGTCTAGCTTCAAACCATACTGAGATAAATACGATTTTCCATCCATTCGGCATGCCTTGCTCTAGAATGAGACCTTTCACAGAGGCAGTCATTTCGGTGGAAGTACAGTATGTTCATCAGTGAAGTGAGTCAATAAAGCAGGGATGTGGCTGCAGACCTCTGATTACAGTCAGTGTTCCTATTGAGAATGCCGACCACAGAGATCCTATGACGTCCTCCTGGAGAGGAGAAACGAGAAGCTGACTGAAAGCACAGAGCTTTAATGTCTCAGTTCTTTGATCGGTTTTGATCAGTGACTCAGCCGATCATAATTGATTTACCAACGACCGGCAGACATGCCTCATGATGTAATTTCAACTGACCGAACCTTCTCTCACGGCCATAACATTTGACATGTGCTGTAGTAGCACCAGCTTAAAAATAACCCACTGGTAACATTTCTTACAGTTATACATCATCTACAGATTTTGAACATTTTTACCTCTTATGCAACAACTGATCATTCACACCACCAACACTACTGCTACTACTACTAATAATAAACATAAATAGTTTATATCTCAGATGGTTTACTGCGATAGATAATGAATCATACATCACTGCCCAGTGATTGCAACAAGAGACGAAAAATTGTGATTTTGGCATGCAGCTGTACATTAATGTGTGTTTGGCTGAAGCAGTAACAGACATATACTGTATATGTAGTTGTTGTTAGTGAAATTATTAGTGGCTGAACAAAAGTGATGTCAAACTTTGTGGTGAAATTGCACTCCAATAAAAAAAAAATCCTGAAAACATCAACAATAGGGTAGAAGCTGCTTCACATATGTCCGCCTTGCGTGTATCTGCCCTTTCCCTTTAACATCCATAGATCTAATCATACCCTGTTAGTACATTGCATACAACCATGACTGTTGCAGACATAAAATGACCATCCAGAACATCTGACAGCAACTTATGTTTGTTATTAGTCAACAGACTTTCAGTTGGGAATAAACTGTTCTTTGATTTATTCTCTGTGCCTTCTCTCTTCTGCAGTCTTCCATGGATATAACGATTACATGACAAATAGTATCTGTTGCATTAAGAGCAAAATAAAATTCGATGTGTGAGACATTTGTGTAGAGATTACAGAATAAATCATATTTGTACAACTAGAAGATAGATAGCTATCAGCTTTAAAAAAAAAAAAGCACTCAAATCTATGATTTCTGGTACCTGAGTTGTTTTCTCTGGCTTGCTCCACTCTCTTCAGTGCTCCTTTCTTGGCTTCTTCGTGCTGTCGTTGCTCTGCCAAAGACTTGTTGAGCACCTGGCTGAGCACACAGTCACCCTCTCCAACCAAGAACATGCTCTTAAACTTGTTATACAACATGGTGGCCTTATCCATGATGTCCTGGCTGGCCTTGAATCTGCGAATCTAGAACAGAAAACATGCATTACTTCTTACTACCTTCACAAGACATAAAAGAACTCTAGTTTTGTTTTAATCGTTAGATTTGAAACCATTTTCTTTATATTGATCGGTGAGTCTACCTTTTTGAGCGTGGCGATGAGTTCACTGTGCTTCTGCAGGTGCTGGGTCGTAACCTGAAGGGCGCCAATCTCATCCAAAGCCTCCAAGCACTTCTTCACATCCTAGTATGGGTGGGAGGGCAGGAAGGGCCACAGGCCGAGCAGGAAGGTGGCAGGGGAGGAAGGATAAATTTAGATGTCAATGTAAGTTTAAAAAAATAAAATAAAACTAACAGATACAATAACGGGGCTGAAGAGACGCATCAAATGATCAAACTTTACCACGGTGTATTAAAAACCATTTGAAAGACAGTGTGTTATCCAACTTAACTACTTAAGTACCATTAAAAAAGAGCTAACTTGCCAACTATTAAATACATTTCCAATTATTTTCACAATCGATTAACTGTTTTGAGTCATTTAAGAAAAAAAACATCCAAATTCTCTGATTCCAGCTTCTCAAATTTGAGTATTTTCTGGTTTATCTGGTCTTCTATGACAGTAAACTGAATATCTTTGGGTTGTGGACTGTTGGTCGGGACGTCATATTGGGCTGTAGGTAACATTGATCAACCTTTTTCACCATTTTCTGACATTTTATGGACCAAACAACTAGTAAAGTTAAGTAGTAAAACCCTTAAGCTGTGTTTACATTTATTGTACATTGTGTTAATCACCCAAACTCATTGTGTGTGTTCCTGCGGTCTAACAAACATATCAAATCCATTTCCTTCCTTTCCTTCCTCATAAATCATTTGTGAAGCTGCTTTGTCTAAAAACCGTTACATAAGTCCTTCCTGCCTTTGGTGGTGCATTACCACTAACCGTAGATCAGTGGAATAGTGTGAAACCATTGACAGAAACATGTATCATGTCACCTGCGCGCATGCACGTCCTCCAATAACCCAACTAGAGGACAAAACTCCACAGGGTACCTTTAAGGTACAAAACAACTTTATTCCCCAGAACAAGTGACAGTCTTAGAGAATCCAGATTTAGCAGTAAAGCATGAATACTATAATACTGGAAATATATTTCTGCTTTTGATCACACATGATGGTCTACATGTAAAGGATGTTGTAATATGGATAATATGTCATAACTATATTTTGCCTTCTTTCTTTCTCTCTTTCTTTTTTTCTCTCTGCAGCCCAAACACTGCTGTCCATGAGTCAGTTTGGGGTCATTAACACTGTGTCAAGGATATAGCGTCTGACTCTCACACTGCTGAGGCCTCTCCATGGCCCAGTTTTAGTAAATTGAAGTCGATAACTAGCTTGTTTAGAAATTGTGTCAATACGGTGTTACTGTGTTTATACTGTTAAGGTCATGCATAAACCTCAGATAATCAAAATACAGGGAGTGGATCTGTGACTAAGTTCAGGGGTTTAGTCGACACATCAAGGTGGGGAGTCGCAAGGTGATTCAGGTTATGATGCTATCACAGTTTTAAACAAATTAAAGACAGTATATGTAAAATACTGCAAGAAAATCATGAAGAGGAAAGTATACTTCTAAAGTTGGAACAGGAATCTACCAGACACTGTGTTATTCACTGGATTGTGAAATGTTTTTAGTTTCATACTTTTTATGGACAACAACTGAGATGTCATCTGTCTTTGTCACTTTAGTATATGAAAGGAAAAATGGACCAACATCAATTTACAAAGCTGTCAGTAGAGAAAGATGGGCTTCTGTCAGATGTGATGTATTCATGATAGAACTTACAGGGTTGTCGATTTTCAGTGAAATCTTGATTTCACTGTGCAGTCTCTGGAGTTTCGAGTCAGTCGACACTTCTGTAGGAAAGAAAAGAGAAAATACAACATTCGAATGGACATGGTTTAGTTTCCATCTCTATGAAAGACACAGTTAGCAACAGAAACTGAAGTGTAACTTCAAAGTCAACCGTTTCATAACTGTGAGGCTGTTTACACTTGGTTTTAAAATGTGTTTCGTTGATCCAAACACAAGTGGACAGCCGAGACAGATCGCTGTTCACACCTGTGTCTATCGTACGTCTCCAAGGGGTCCAGCTGACCACTTGTGTTCAGATTTCGTTACTGCCTACGTCATTTCCGCTAGAAAGTCAAAGGGCCCCGTGCACAGTTGTTACCGTGTTGTTTCGTACGGGCTAGCTAATATAAATATAAACTAATATAAATGTACAGACTATTCCAACTGTTGAGATTGGCAGGTTAGTTATTTGGCATTGGTGCGCTGTCACCAAAACAACCACCACATCCTGCATTGATGATGTATTTTCCTGTTACGTCCTTGCCGGGGATCCATCAGGACACATCAGCGTTTATACTACAAAAGATATGCGGTCAAATGTGTACCAGACCACCTCGGCAAGTGGTTTGAGTGATCGGATCACAATGCGTCTTGGTGGTCGTTTGTATTTAACACTGTGCACTTGTGATCCGATCGCCCAAGATGCATTTTAAAACCAAGCGTAAACAGGGTCTTTAATCTCTTTTTGGGATACGCAACAGCTTTTTATACAACCGCAGATTTGTTTTTAACTGACTGAAGTAACATGCTACCATTTGTTGTCAATGTCAGCTCAAGCCAACATAAGCAAACCATAAAACAATATACAATTACTAACATCTGTGTCAGTGAACAACTGAGAAGCTACATCAAAGCAGCGTTTTTCTAGATGAATATGAGGACACAGTGGTACCTAACAGAGAGAGACCATCTTATATTTAGTCTAGCAGAGAAAAAAAAATTATGAAGGATTAATTATGGGATTGTACCATAACGAGCGCTCATTTTAATTTATGGTCTTAAATGAGATTACCATAGATTAAGTTTAATAGGTCTGATGATCATCTGATCACTTCACATAAACTCACAGCTGGTGAGTTTCTATTCAACTCAACTGCATTGTTGAATTTAATTTTCACAATATCTTTCACATTAATGGCTTCAAATAATAAAACGGGAGACTTTTATGTTGCCTTGGACTGGTACCATGTGAGTACCTCCGTCTTCAACAGTACTCACCCTTTTTCTTGACTCCTGTCCTCTCTTCATTTTTCTTTCCATCATCTTTGTTTGGTCTGCAAGACACCAAATCAGAAATCTATCCATTCCTCTCTTACTGAGTTTGTTCAATTTCAATGTAGTTTATTTATAAAAAAAATGAAAGTATTTATTTTGATAAGTGTAGGCAGTGACCAAAGCACACAAACTTTCAAAGAGGCAGGAGCATTTTGACGGTTATGCAGCACTGAATTTATTGCATAAGCAGACATTTCAGCAACAGTTGGAAACTCTGAAGAAGGCATTCTGTTGCCAAAATGTCAGCTTAAAACATAAAGTCAGCGCTGCATAACCATCAAAGTGCTTCTGCCTCTTTGCAAGTTTCTGTGCTTGTTTGCTGCCTCCACTTATCATGATGTCTTTTACAGTAAAGCAGCAGTTACACAGTGGACTATTTATCTTGATAATCAAGTAATTGTTTAAGTCATTTCTAAAGTGAAACATTTGCTGGTTACTACCTAGCTTTTCTCTGCTACATATCATCTTAAAATAAACACTTTTGTATTTTTGGCTGTTGTTCAGACAGTCATCACTTTGGGTGTTGGCAACTTGTGGCGTTTGTAAGAAAACTTACTCTCTCAATTCTTCTGCTTTCCGCCGCCGCACCTCTTTGTCTATTTCTGAGTTTTGCTGTTTCTTCCTGCCCTTGTTTTTCTGAGATTAAAAGACATGAAAGTGATGTAAATGAAAGCCTGATACAGAATATTCAACATGATGAAAATGTGAAATTATTTGCGTAGACGGGACACCTGCCTCTTCATCATCGGAGCCAGAGGAGCTGTCATCCTTGGACTGCTTTTTCTTCTTGGCTTCAGGCTCCTTCCCCTCTGCATCTTTTACTTTGTTGTCCTCCTTCTTCTTTCTCTTTTCCTCCTCTCCACTCTTGGACTTGTCCTCTGCTGCCCTCTTCCTCTTTCTGTCTGACTCAACAGAGTCCCTAAATAAGAGGGAATGAAAGTACAATATACAGAGAATGTAATTATGATGGTTGTAATAGTATCACCTTGTCTGTCAACTTGGTCTGTCACCTGGTCAACTTGTCTGTGACAGTTTTTAAAAATGTCCTCTGTATCTGAAACACGACTTATGGGAGACATTTCCATTACAGGTGCGTGTGTGTGTGTGTGTGTGTGTGTGTGTGCGTATTCATGTGGTTACATTTCACTTCCTGAGCCTTGGTGGTCCTGCTGCTGAAGCAAAAGCAACTTCTCACTTTTGGGCTTCCTGCCTCTTCGTTTAGGAGCCTCTCCACCTGTTAACACACACACGCAAAGTTCAGTTTGAACTTTTAATCTTCTTCATGACACAACGCCATGAACATCGAGGGGAATAAAGCCTACCTGAAGGACTGACAGGACTAGCAGGAGCATCTTCTTTCTCGGTTTCCTGGTCAGCGTCACTCTGAAGAAATTAAGAAAACTCAGCTCTTTAAAATGCTTCCAATCAACTACTGTTATACATTATTGTCTTGATGAAAGTAAACCCATTAATAGGCACTACCGACCTTTTTCTTTCTTCCTCTCTTGGGTTTAGGAACATCTGTGGACTCTTTCTGGAGTGAGCCCTAAAATGTGACAGCTTTCATTAGTTTTTACAGTTTACAACCCTCGTTTCTAACGGTCTTTCTGGTTCTCTTTAATATATCAGCAAGAGAACGCAATGTAAACTGGGTAAAAATGTCGACAAGTGGACAATTTAGCATATGTTAAGTGCTTCTTGTATGATTTAATCAGTTCCTTTATCCTCCTCACAACAACAATTTGTGTTTTTGGATCATTAGCAACATCTAGTGTATAACTGTGATATAATACTCTGTGCAGTACTAATTGTGCCAGTGTTTCATTAACTATTCCTGTGTCCTACTGCCAGACTACTAGAGCTGAAACAATTGATCAACTAGTCGATCATCGGAAAATTAATCAGCGACTATTGTGATAATCGAATAATCGTTTCAGTCACGTTTCCAGCAAAAAGCCCAAAATTTCACTGTGTATACAATGCTTTTGTTTGTCATATAAAAAAATAAACTTAAAACCTAAGTTAACATTTTTGAATATGTTCACTTAGGTTTTGGAAAATTGTGACGTTTTATAGACTAAAAGATTAATCGATTAACTGAGAAAATAATTGGCTGTTTAATCGATAACAAAATCAACTGTTAGTTGCAGCCCTACAGACTACGTTCTAAATTGTACACACTAAGTACTATGTATTAATTTAATATGTGGTTTTTGCAGTTAGCAGACAATCGTATAGAAATCGTATACTTTACAGTTTCATATTAACAGTTGTCAAGCGTCAATCAAACTATCATTTACGATTAAACAAAGAAGAAGCAAAGTGTCTTCCTAAAGACTGAGTAGTTTCTTGTTTTCCAATATCTTTCTGGAGCCGTTTCACCACCATTTGCAATTAATCTTATGTTTTTCAGCTGTGACTTGCTCCTCAATTTCCTCAATGCATTGCAGGACAACAGTGTACATATGATTTCTATACTTGATTACTCAAAACCTGCTTATATTTTAAGGGAATTTAGTTAGTTCAAATATACAGATAGTGAGGAGACATGTCAAAAATAGAAAAGGAGCCCTTCTCATCCTGAACAAAGTACATAATACATACCTGTACATTAACTTGGTCACAACTTACCTTTCTCCAAAGCACACAGAAAGCCATGCAAAAATAAAATAATGTCAGCTCATTGCACACAGTAGTATTATGCAGTATAGGGACAGGAAGAGGCAGGAAACGGAAAGCACAAGTTGTCAGGGTGGTCTCAGAGCAGTGAAACAGAGAGGAAAAAAAAAAACACTTTCCATTATCTTTGTTGTAATCACACAACACATTAATGTCCCAATAACCTCATATTATTCAAACTTAATCATCTTTATTGACAACACAGGGACTTCTTTCTATCCATAAATCATCACCTCAGCGGCATGAACACAGCAAACCCAGACACTCTAATCAAGATATCAGTCACCAACATCAGTTTGTGGCCGCCAACAGAAATCTGACTCAAACAGAAACAAACCACCAATTCAACACCACCAAGTGTCACATGCTTTCCCACAAAGAGGGGATGAGACGACCTACACCGCTTGTGATATCCCAGCATGCAAAGTACGTACATCCTGGTTCTGAGGACCCTGCTCAGAGATCAGAGACCCTTCCTCCTCCTCCTCCTCCTCCTCCTCATCCTCCTCCTCCTCCTCCTCCTCATTCTCAGTCTCCTGCTCAGCCTCACTTCCTGGAACCTGAATGCACCCAAGACACAGCATAGGATGCAGTGTGGTGGGGATAAACAAGTCTTAAAAGGGAGAAAAGTTAGGGAGTATCCTTCTGTTTGAGATACTACTCTCAGCATACAAACCTTTAAATATTATTTCCATCTATCAATACAGAAGGACAGTTAATTTATAAACTATGGCCTGCATTGATAATTCAGTATGAAGCAGACAAACATTAGACAGAGATTAGAGAAGGGACAGCAAAAGAAGAAAGAAGCTGACAACACAGGTACAAACCACTAGCATGTCGATGCAGTGAAGCACCGAGACTGTTTACTGCAATATTTACTTGTAATTGACAGATTTGAAAAGCAAAAACTTACTTTGGATTTGATCTCTTTGTCGTCCACGTCCTCCTCACCTTCTGGACTGGTGTCAGAATCCTTTTCAGTGAAAGATTCTGGAGGAATCGGCTTTAAACAAAAAATGAACAAATAAATAAATTGATTAAATGAAACAACTTGTCAAAAATACAATAACCAGGGAAAATAGCATAAAGTGATGCTGGACAAGGATGAAAAAGGTTCTTCCTGGTAAATATTTTATGTTAAGAAATGTGCTAAAGTGAACAAGTGTAACAATTTCAACACTGATGAAAAAGGCAACTGAAGCCCTGGGCTTTTGGCTTGAAGACGGCCATTTTTACGTAAAGTGTTAAATGTTCTTCCTATTTTTTGACTCCCTCACAAATATCTGCTTTGGACAAATCACTTAAATTTTTTCCCATTTCTTGTTAATTTCTTCACTGTCAACTTTGTTCACCACTGCTGAATATTGTGGAGAACACTATAAAGTTTAAAAACTCCAGTAAATAGCTGCAATCTAGTGAAATAAAGTTCCATTTTATTATCAAAAATTAAGTTTTTGTTTTCATAAACTCAGCTGAAAAAATAAAATACTTAGGTGGTCCACCTTAACTTTAGGGTGGTAAATGGGAATAAAAGTAAACACAAGTTCACTCAGATATAAAAACTGTAAAACTCAGGGAGTTATAACATCTGAGGTGCAGGGAATCCAAGTCTAAGGCCAACTTATTGAGGATAAATACTAAAAAATGTCTTTGGTGAGGAAGAGGATGTACCTTGGGTGCAGTGAGCTCAACCTTTGGGTTGTTCTCAATCTCCCACAATCCTTCGTTGAAGCCTTTCCTCTTGTTGGGTTTGGCGTACTTCTCTTTGTTGGGCAGGTACGGAAAGATATCTTTTGGGCCAAGAAATGCACTGTTGGAAGATAATCAAGAATGTTTTGTCCATTTAATACTTTCGACCCATCAAAAATGTAGCGTGTGTTTACTTTGAGATGGTTCAACAGTACAAACAGGTAACTTTGTTCAGCCACATTTATGTATTTAAAAAGAAGACTTCCAATTAATCCAATGAATGACAGCTCAATACACATTCAGTGCGTACAATCTAAAAACTTTTGCTGAGCAAGTAAAGTAAAATCTTATCAGTAAATTGAAAAACTAGAATAAGTAAGTAAATCTGGCAATACAGTTTTCTGTATCACAGATTTATTTGACAATATAACCACTGATATCAAGTTTGTCCTACAATATTTTCAATGGTTTTTGCTCAACTGGATGAACTCAAACTCCATCAATGTAAAGGAGATAACAAAGGCTGTTAGTGGTCAGTTACTAACGTTTCATGGGTGCCAAAGAAGAAGATGGGGAACTTGATGTTGGACGGCTTCACAGCACCATCTGGGACTTCATCAATCTGTCAGAGAGATAAGATAAACCAGATTTTAAGTAAACAATAAAGGCTGATAATTTGATAATTGATTGTTAAAGTTCTTGTTGGCTCCAGCTTCTCAAACGTGAGGTTTTCTCCTTTGTCTTATATGATTGTAAACTGAATATGTTTGGGTTTTGGACTGCTGGTCTGTCCAAACAAGCTTTCTGAGGACGTCACATTTGGCTCTGGGAAAAGTTTTTCTCTAGTTTCAGAAGTTTCACAGAAAGCCCACAGTCAAAAGCAAACAGGAAACCCTTTGCTTTCTCAGGCTGATAATGAGCTTCTGTATGTGTCTGTGGTCAGGTAGGTGTGAGGTTATCTGCTGACTTTGGGTTAGGTGGGTGTTTGCATAAACAGTCACCGAGCACTTCATTTTGTCTACTTCATTAACACACATGGGGGGGCAAAATATTCGGAATACTTTTCAATTCAATGCACTCCAGTACACCACCACAACCCACTGCAACCTCAATAATGTCTGACAATGTCAACAATAACTGAAAATGTATGAGCTTCGTAAAAGTAGAATTTATGGCAGAGCTGCTGTATTGGATTACATTAGATTGCACAGGTGTTCCTCATAAAGTGACACACTGAGTTTACTTGTCATGATATTTGCTGTATAAATAATTTTGTCTTTCTCTGCCCTAAATTACAGGGTTAAGGGAGGGGTTCACAATTTTTTAAGTCTGTCTTAAAACAACAGTGAGGTGCCTGAATGAACAGTGAAAGAGGTTTTCTTCGCTATAATTATTCCTCTTGTTCATGTTGAACATTAGACGATCTTCAAATGTGCTTTCAATGTAAGTGATGGGGGGCAAAATCCACAGCGTGTCCACGCATTTCAAAGTTGATCTGAAGCTTGTATGAGGTTTCAGCAGTCTGAGTTAGTCATATCAAGTGGATATCTGCCACATTTACAGTCTTTTTAGCATAAAATTCCCTCTTTGTGTAGTAATCAAAATGGGAATTTGGCACTAAAAAGACTGTAACGTTTAAAGATATCTATTTGATTTGACTCATTTGGATGGCTGAAGCTTCATATTAGCTTTAGATTAACTTTTAAATACATTTTTGCACAAAAGGAGGCCTGTGGATTTTGTCCCCCATGACTTACATGGGAAGTGCATGATGAAGGGATCATCTAATGGCCAGTATGAACAGGAGGAATGATTATGGCAAGAAAAACCATTTCAGTGTTCATTTGTTCACCTGACTGTTTTTAAGACAGACTTGAAAATTGTGAACCAGTCCTTTAATCTATAGACTTACTCTTGCTGGCCAGTGAGGATATCCCTTCATCTTGGCGAAAATCAGATCACCAGGTTTCCAATCTCGAGCCATGTTGAATGTGTAAGAAGCCTGGAAAATAAAGACAAGTAAGAAAACACACACACACACACACACACACACACACACACACACACACACACACACACGTTAACACAGCTATTTGCTCGTCTAGTCACATAAACTGCACTGTCTGGAGTGCATCTGCGCAGGTGCCCCTCCCCCTAACCACCACCTACATCCTCCAGAGTCCACAGTTCATTCAAACATGACAGTCACGTTCAATATGACAAAAATACTCCTGCACAACACACAATCACTACATGTACTACGGCTTATTTCAATAGCACCCACCAAAACCTCAAAGCTAAAAGTTAACAGGACGTGAGCAGAGCAGAGCGCCTCATCAACAAACACACAAGCTAACCGGCTGTTTAATGCTAACGCAGCTAAAACAACCGTCTTCACTGACCTGTGGTGTGTTCAGACGTCTGTATGGAGACTGAATATTAATATTTCTTTAGTAAAGCGTTGATGTAGCACTATATTTCCCAGGACAACACACAGCTTCTTTTCCGCACAGTCTGAAGCACGTTTTCCGCTCCCGCGCAGGACGTCGGCAGGCTGTACCATTATTTGATAGGACGGGGGGGCGTAGATAGTTGATTTCAACCCATGTCGCACAAATAATCCAAAAAATACCTACTAGTGTTTTTCATGGTGAAGCGGAAACTATGACTTTAACAAAAGAAGTTGTTTTGATGACTAATGATTGCGCTAAATGTGTTTTTAGTTAAAGGGGCGAGTATCTGTGAAAGTAAACACGCCGAGCATCACGCAGTTACAAAGATCGAGTATTTTGATATATGGGCCGCAAAAAGTGGGCGTCAACTTCTACGCATGCGCTCTCACCCTATAATTTAACGAAAATAAACAGTCACGCACAATATCGTTGCCGTAGAAGCTTGTTAGGAACACACCACAAACGTCATTTCTCTACTAAAGATATTTGACCAATAAAATGTAAGTTTACTGATGTGTCCGGTTGTGGTTGTGAGATGTTCTTGGTAACTGAAAATAAGATCAGAGTGGGAGCTCTGCTGCTGCCCGTCTCTCCTGCCTGGTACTGATGCTGAGGCTGCCACTCACTATGAGGCTGTCTATAATTATAACACAGATTATCCTTGATCTAATGCAGGTCTACATTTATGTTTGTGGTGATCAGTGAGCAAAACAACATGGCTAACAGCTCTGTCAGAGAAACTGATCTTGTTTGTTCTTTTTTTTTCTTTCTTTTTTTTTTTTTTTTTTTACACATGTCAGGTCTGTAAGCAAATTTCAATAAAATGTATGTGTATGCGTGACTTCATTATTAACATATTTTTCTTGTAAGATTTCTTAATCACTTAAAAAATATGGACATCTTTTGAAAAAGAGACGTCTGCATCTGTTTGCTTATCATTTAGGGACCTCTAGTGGCAGAATCAGGCCTCACAAATGAACTACAACAGCACAAGTAATGGGTTCTTATCCTGGTTGTCTTATTTTATATTTGCTCAATAAACTCAAGAGCAAGCCTAATTATGTTTTGCCCATTTAAAAAAATGATGTTTTAGGGAAATCAGTAGCATTTAGCACACTGTATATAGTGTAATGTATCTACAATAGCTCTTTCCACAGCTGATCAACTATATTGCTTTATCTATGGGTCCATATCTTCACAAACTCCTGTTATATGACTACTACTACTACTTCTGTTATAACCTGCAGAAAATCTAATTTCAATCAAGACTCAATATTCTTCTATACATCTTTTTTTTTTATCTTTATTGAAATTAACATTTTTTAGGGGAAATGTAAAGGAACATTAACGTCAAGAAGTTTTCTTTGTCTTTTTAGTAACTTTAATGTTATAAACATTTTGTTTTTCCACACTATCTGACAGTTACATATATATTATCAGCTTGTTACAACTTTTAATTAAAGCTATATGATGAAAGCACTGGACTAAAGATTAAAAATCCACAATTACCATATTTTTATGGCTGCACCTTTCCATTAAACTAAAATATTTGACATGTCTTGTTCATCATTTTAGACACATTCCCCCAAAATGCAGTCTGACAGATTTGATGTCTTTTGAAAATGTGGGATCTCCGCCAGAATTTGAAATACAAATCTGTGGGTTTGAGTAAAGTTTTGCTTCACAGCACGAGTTATTGGCAGGTCAGTGAAGTTTCAAGACAAAAAAAACCTTTACATATGTCAGCTAACAGGTTCTGAAGTTTGATATACTAATAAAACAGTGCAGATGGTGGAAGTATATGAAGGTGACCTCAACAATTGTGGCCACACAGATACATGAGCAAGCTTACATAAATGCAGGTCTATGTGTGTGTGTGTGTGTGTGTGTGTGTGTGTAAGTGTTAAAGACAACGGATGATGCTGATAGTTGAAGGACAGGCTCCTCAGCCACAGGGTCCCAGAGAGGGGGATAAGGGAAAAGAGGAGGCCAGGATGGGCCAGAGGAGAACGGATGAGACAAAAGGAGACGAGAGAGGTGGAACCCAGGTCCGTGCCCAGGAATAACTCACAGGAGCTACCAGGGCCCCCTGCCCAGCCTGTGAGGTGAGAGACCTTGGTGTTGGACCCCAGCCAGCTTAGTGGGGTTCCTGCTCAGACACGCGGCCAGCGGAGGCCAGGGATGCAGCTACAGAGAGATGACAGTGTGTGTGTGTGGACATGGAAGTGAGTGTGTATCCTTCACCCTGGCAGACGAGGTGTTGGCAGAACATCCCAGCTCACTCTGTCTCTAAGGGCCACAAAGTCCTGCTATCCTTCCTCACTCATTTGTTAACCTGCCTCTCTTCTTTGCGGCATCCTCTCTCACACACTGAGAGAGGCAACTTTATATATGACCAGCACCATTCAAAATCACCTCCCTACTTTACAGCTGCCCTCTGGCCATCATGGCAATGAGACTTCTCAGATGGGTAACAGTCAGAGCTGCTGCACAGACAAATATAGTAGCCTCCTGCAATTTTAATTTGCAATTTCAATATGCTGTTAAGAAACAACCTTTAAGTCATGTCAAGTCAATTTTATTTATATAGCTCAAAAATCTGTTCCAGTAAGGAAAATCTCCCCCCAAAAACTCTTTAACTGGGAAAAAAAGGGAAGAAACCTCATCATTAAGTAACCTCCTCTGATATTTCTCAGTCTAAATATTAATGCTGATGAAAATCTAAAAAGAATTTTTCCAGTTCAAATTTCATTGATTTTGTTTTTTTTGCACTCTCCTGTGTGGCATCATTTGAAGGGCACCTTCCCGGACTTGAATGAGCGATGGTGTCCTTGAGCTCGTGTGTGTTTTATGTGTGTGTCATACACATGGACTGGCATCTTTCCCCTTACTGCTGGCAACCCTTCAGCATGTTAGGGGAATGGACGGGGGTGCCACTGGAGAATGATAAAGTAGTCGCAAGACAGGTCAGTACATTCATTAACACCATAGCAATATTTATTAATAAATACTGCTTAATTTGCCAGAGACTTGGCAAAGCAGAAGCTAATTTTCTTCTGTATAGATGTTTGTTAAAGATGATCCTTATAAAGTAAATTTTGTTGGGTTAGAATATGACAAAAGTAATATATATTTGAACCTTTTACAACAGCCTTTTTTCAACAAATTTACCAGCACAGTCGTATATATAATAGAAATCTGGGCTCACGCTGAGGGCTTTAATGCGTTAAGCAAAGGGTGGGAAAAGGTATAGTGTATGGGATTTCTAAAGGAGGCGTCCAAGAGCTTCTCACAGTCACCAAGAAAGCTCATGGAGGCAGGTAGGAGGAGAGAAAGTGAAGGAGGAAGATAGAAAGAGTCAGGCCCTCGGACAGCAGGTGAGTGTGTGAAGGCAGGGGATGACAGATGCTTCTGTCAGCGTTCCAACAGTCGCCGCTTTGTGGGAGCAGCGCAGATGCCTCCTCCCCCTCTCCCTCCATGCCTTCCCTCCCTCCCCCCCTCCCCCCACACCCCCAATCCCTCCCATCCTCTCGACAGGCTGTGATGTGGGGATAACAAGACAGGAGCAGTCCTCTCAGCAGTAAAGTGACCACACTGGCACAGCACTACATGTGGACAGGGGAGGGGTGAAAGTGATGGAGAAGTCCAGCTCTGGGCCCAAGGCTTAAGGGGTCTCAGCGGCGGTGGGGGTGGGGTTATAAATGTGGGGGTCAGTGTACGAGGACAAGGGAAGGGCTCTCTCGCTGGGCTGTGGGAACCAGCTGAGACATGGGGTCCGTGGCGGTCCTGCCTGTGAGGAAAGCAGATGTTTTCACTCGGGGGTGTGCCAAGTTTGCAGAGCAACCTTCAGCTGCTTGGAGGTCAGGTCTTTAATAAGGGGGCTGAGCGCGGGACATTTCGGAGGCAAATGCTTCAACTTTGATACAACAACATATTAATTATGACGGTAGACCATAGGGCAGAGGGTTGTAGCGGAACATCCCACCCCACTGGTTTGGAGCCTCCATCAGGCTGACATTAGCCAAGGCTGGCTGGCAGATTTACTGCTGTCCCAGCACTAGCCCTCTTTTACAACCAGACCTCAGTGATGCAGAGGCAGCACTTTGGTTTGGCTTAACCACAACTGACTAACTGGTATGTCTGAGGTGATATCAAAATATTAAAAATCTTAGTGTTTAAAACACCAACTAAGCAAGATTTGTGGTGTTAATTAACCAGGTGACTCAGGTAAAATGAAAAGTTCATCATTATTTCCAATCCCACAAAAAAAAAAAAAAAAGAAATCAACAACCAAATCTTCAGCTCTTTGTAGTTTTTAGCCACTTTCACCTTAATATTTTCTATATTTTCCAGTCCATATGTTGTACCTGTATATTGTAATTGAACTATGAATTGTGGGAACCTGTTTCCAGGAAACAAGCTCACACAAGCCAACTGTATGATACCTGCTCTGCATGAAATGGCAGAGAGCCAGAGTGAATGAGTAGCTGGTGAAGAAAGTCGATCAACTATAAGCCAAAGTGACCCAGACATTTTTCTCATCAGCTAAAAAGTGAGTGAATGTTGGGCTGATATTCGACAGGTGGTGGGAAAGAGGACTGCAATAGGATGCTGGTGTTGCTGCTTGATGTGTATGTAGGCAGTTATTTGTTAACACGGTAGCCATTAGCACTCAGCTCTGTTGCTGTAACTTTGTTTTGGAGACTTTCTACAACCTCTTGGTCAAAAATTACTTTAGAAACAGTACACTTGTTTTAGGACTACCATCGCAGTACCACAATCTTCTATGTGTTGATGAAGGACATTTTGAAAAGCAGCAAGGCTGCATGAAATAGGACAATTAGTTTCATCATGGAGCCACAACGATTACAAAAATAGTGATCCTAAGACTTTATCACTTCCCAGCCCGATGAGTTAAGAAGGGAGTTTCACCTCATCTCAACCTTTGCATTGATTTTTGAGAGAGTGGGAGATCTGGGGATTACTTTGGAGAGCAGCAATGAAGACCTAGCTTATTGGGTCTTTTTTGTATTTGGCAAATGGGCTTGACAAAGATGGAGGAGACAAAATCTAGGGCTTACAGCTGCGGCACCCAAACGGGGGAACTTGAAAGCAGCGCTGGGATGGGAAGCTGGGAGAGAGGGTACCTCATTTACTAGCGGTGAATTTGGACAGGGGGCATGGGGAAATGCTTAAAGTAAACCACAGAGGCCCCAACAATCGTCAGGAATTGAGACGTTTTAAACCTTTAACGGGGGACTGTGATCAAAGCGGCCGCCGATCCTCACTTGAGTGTGAAAGCAGAACCGGAGGGAACAGAGGGGATTGTGGGGGATCATGGCAGGTTGAAAACGTAAAATCAGCACATTAGCTTTATAAGGGCGTCAGAATATAGGATGATCAGGGGATCATTGGACCCATGGGGAACCAAAGGGAATCCAGTATGTACCAAGCTGAGCGGAAGAAAAACGAGGCCACTGCTGACAGAAAAGCCTCCCTTATCAAAGATGCTGTTAAAGTGGGAATCGTGTTGCTCAATTCCCATAGAAAATAACCTCACGCACAAGTTACGCTTGAAAACTGTATATGAAAACAGTATATGTCACCTACTGCTGATCTTAAAGATTAGTCACATTACAAAGAAGCAACTCTCATCATATCAAACTTTTCTGTTTAAAGTTCAGTTGCAAAGTCAGTTACAACTCTGACAATAATTTCATTTAATCAGTTTATATGAAAGGGAGAGAAAAAGAGACGCCTATATAACAGTTCATCTCACCTCTCCATGCCATACTCTATGATCTAATGCCTACTAGGTACAGGTATGGACCTCACGTCTCCTTCCCTTTTTAAACCCACCTCAAACAGAGCACAAATTAGTCAGGTTCTTCCCCCCTCTTGCTGCAGACTCTCCCAGTCGCAGTGTTAATTCAGAGGAGCACTAGCCTTGGGTAGCAGGGGTTCTCACTATGCTGAATTATAAATCAAAGAGCACTTACATGAAACCACTTGCTAATTACATGTTCACTTCACTCCTTTTTCTCCTTACCATGTCACTTTATACTGGCTATGATCACTGGGAGGTAGTGGAAGGTACAGAAACCTGTAACTAGCTTAGGGATATTCGTGTCTAAATGACAGAGTGAAGATGATAGCAATTATTTTCCTGTGATTACCATGTGCTACATTGATGTTAATGCCCACCACTTTTTCACACTTTGGGCTCTGTCCTTGATGTGTGCTCCCTGGCTGATAAGCCCAGAATAGAGGCCAAATCTGTATGGTTGCAAATGGAGCTGTGTCTCATCTCCTCTGTACCCTCAGCTTAAGATATTTTTATCTGCAAAATCCCTCCTCTCCTGCACTGTATTTGTGACTTCCTCATCCCCTTCATGTCCTCTGAGTGTCATTCTCCACCCCCCTTGTCTGCGAGGCGAACCAATTTATCACCGGCCAAAGAAGGCCTTCACTTTGTCTGTTTTCGAGGCTCTCCCCTCCATAAGCTGCTCTCCTAATGAAAGGGGGTGCTGCGTCCCGGCCAGTCCACAGAGACTTGAGGGGGCAAGAAGTCCAGTTCTAAGCCCAACTTGGGGAAGTAATTACCCCTCTGGTGGACCGCTGAGAGCAGCCCCGCCAGCCGGCCAGAGCAACTCACACACTGTGGACTTTCACTTATAGGCCCATGGCCCGGCCCCCATCGTTAGGGAGGCCCCTGAAGCTGGATGTCATACGACCTGGACGGGGGTGATGCGAAGGGGTCGACTCAGCACGCCTTGGCCCGGGTAGCTGGTATTGGCGAAAGGATCAGAGGACCAGTGCCAAACTCAGCAGAGGAGAGGAGAAAATGGGGAGATGGAAGAGGAGGGGCTTTGACAGGAAGAGGAATGAACTGTCAGGGAGAGATAAATAACGAGGGAAAGCGGGCAGCAGGTGACCCGCAGCAGGGCTGCCTCGTAGGGACAGTCACCGACTGACCTCTGGGCTGGCTCTTGCCGGGGCCACCCACTGGTCACCTATATCTACACTGTCACATCACACGAGAGGCTAGAGGTGGATACCCAAGATGACGGACTACAGAGAACCAGGGATCATGATCACCAGCAGACAGCCTTTAAAAAGAAATTTTGATGAGCTCTGGCCAGAGGAGGAGCTTTAGGTCAAGGAATTGGAGCACAGACGCTCTTTACTCTTTATATTTAAAATATAAAATAAAATTGGCCCATATTCCACGAACCACTTTGGCAGACATGAGAGGTCCTTTGATGTTGTTGACACTGCAGAGATATATTTATTATCATGTAGAAGGGAACATTATATTTAGTTGTATAGCCAATCATAGCCGATTTTTAAGGGTAAAGGGGTTTTAGGATTACAAATTCAGCTTTTTTCAATGTAGTTGTTACATCACTGTCTATTTCAAACAAAGAAATTACAGTAACATTTTTTTTTTTTAAATATTCTTTACCCCCAAAAGATCCACCAAAACTGGATTAATACAAATGATAGTCTGATGTTTCTGTCCATAAATTTAAAGGCTGACTTATCCTGAAAAAACTCCCTCTGGTTGGTTTTTTCCCCTCTACTTTTTTCATCATGAATCAGTGTCTGAGTTTCTAATGTAATTTACTTCAGTGAGATGCCTGGGATGCCCATCATTCTCTCTATCTGTTCCTGGTGGTATCGATCCTCCTCTCTGACCAATTTGAGCTCTGCCTCCACAGGAGCTGTTGCATCCATATCTGCACCACTGGACCAAACCCAGCTTCCGTCCAGCCAAAACAGCACTTCTTCACTTATGGTGCCACATGAATTGTACTTTGGATATCCAGTTCTCGAAACTAGCCTCAACAGCAGAATAAAATTAACTTCCCGTAAAGACCACTCCCTGTAAGATTGATAAATTTGTTAAGAATCTTTTGTTTTTTTATATAATTTTTCTTTTTACACTAATTTTTCTGCATTTCACAACAGAATCAGTCACTGGTTACTCTTATACGATGTGTCACAGCTTGTCTCAAATCGAGATGTTTTGAGTGTCACATGTGCCAATAACTCTCTGACTCACTGTAAAAAACTCTCTTTTACATTTACATGAAAGCATGTCTCATATAGACTTTATTTGGCATATGTTGTATTAACATTTAGCTTCTTGACACACAGTCTTTCTTTTATGTGTGAATAAACTACTCAGGTATAAGTGTATATATTGAAATTCTTCTATTTGTCCATGTTGCATACTTCATTTGACTTTGGCAATAATGTCAAAACTATTCACACCTATAAATACCATTGATTCGAATTTTTACTGTGAGGTAAGACGTCACTTTCAATTAACCTTTTCAAGGATGAGGCTGACGATATGTTATATTTTTCTTATTGTCAATAAATCCCAAGAAAATACCAAAACCAACAATGAAATTATCTACATCATCCTAAATTTCCTGAGTGGTCAAAGCCTGATAGAGATTATTTGTCTGTCATAGACCTCCATTCAAAACTATTAAAAGCCGAGAAGCCACACTATTGCGCTGGGCAACATGGTCCTTCATTATGATGAATATGGGTAATAGTTTATTTTCAGTCGATCCCACATATTTTATATCATCTTGCTGCTGTACCGATTCACAAAAGCACAAAATGTGTATGAATCCATAACTGAGAATAGCTCTAAACAAATGCAATGTTTGCTAGAAACAGCTCCCAGCTGTTTTAGGAAATTATTGATGTTTGAAAACTTGAACTAAATTATTACTGTAAGATAAAATGCCTTTGGAAGAGACCTGACATTTCTTTACTGTAAAAAAAAGTGTCTGCAAAGAAGCAATTTAAAGGAACAAACTGATTAATTCTTTTTTTTTCAGTTTCTTTATTAGTTTTTCAAGAAACATAAACAATACAGAACTATATCAATAAACAAACACAAGACGAATAAAATATAAAGTAAAATAAAGATATATTAAAAATTAAATAAAAACAGATAAAAAAATGTTTTTCATGCAGCTAATATTCACCAATATCCAACTTCATCCTACCATACAGTCAAAATAAAGTGAGGAAATCATCTCCAAATTCACTTGACTGACCCAGTATACTTTCCAAGTTTCAAAGTCCTGTTTGTTCAAGGTGATTAATAAAAGGAACCAACACTTTTTTAAATAGCTCTTGTTTCTTAATAGAAAAGGTAATTTTTTCTAAGGATATACATGCAGACAGTTGTTTTACCAGTCCATTTACCAATACTCGATTAATTAGATTTGATGGGTTACAGTGAGTAATCTGATTTCCTGTTGGATCAATGCAAGAGGATCCTGGAGAATTGTAGCATTAGTTTGGCTCACATTCACAGTCTTGATTAGACCATAGTTTGTGGTCTGAAGGGGCCCCTGGGAAACTGTGGCTCACTACTGTAAGACAAAAGGGTCCAGTTGAGAAGTTTATGATTGTGTGAATGTGAGTGTGTGTCTGTGTCTGTGTGAGTGTGAACAAGTCTCTGTGCACTGGTCCAACTCGTCTTTGCCCAAGGCAATCAAATGAACCCTATCCCATAATAGTCAGGCTTCTGCCCTGAAGAGAGGCGACAGCAGGCCATGCAGGAGTCGTCATGGCGATGGCCCTTGCGGAAAAGTCGATACTTGGTGAGGAGGGGAATTGAGGGGAGGGAGCAGTGCAAGGGTTGAAGGAAGAGCAGATCAATTTTGCTGTTTGATCTCGCACAGGCTCTGAATAAATGTATATTTTAAGATGTCTTTTTTCTCTCTCTCTGCACAAACATTGACATTCTTCATGTTGATTCTTGACTTTTGTGGATAGAGACTTGATTTTATCCAACATCTTGGACTTGTTATTCCTGCAGTGGTTTTCCTGTACTTCTGCTGCCGGGCTAAGGTGGCTGGGCATGGGCAGGGCACTGAAGGTTGTGGCTATGACGCAGGTATGCTCCTCTTGGCCTGCTGCTGCACAAACACAGACGGCAGCTATTCTGGCCACCATCCACCACCCCACACACACACACACACAAACACACCTCTTCACGCCACCCACACCCAGCCAAAGTCGTCTGGACGCACACTAGACTGCTATCAAATAACAGTTTTCCTTCCACCAGTGACTACTTCACTCCTGACCATAGAGCCATACTGTAGATACTCTATGGCACATTGTGTTTGGTCAAAACACTACACATTACCTACTTCTTCCTTACACTTGAAGCTCAAGACACATACAGGAGAGAAAAGACAAACATTATTTTTTTATTCAAAGCTCACTGATGCAAGGGTGACGTAAAATGCTCCAATGCTTGGACAGTGCCAAATGGTAATGCACAACTGGTAAATAGTGTTGCATTGGGTTGCATTCGGCTCCAGCAGCGCCATCAGACAAATTGTACGGATGTTTGTTTTACAGTAAATACAAAAGGCCTCTCGGGCTCACAGCATCAATGCATCTTGTGATTTTGTTACAAATTCATAGTGTATATCAATAGATCAGATTCTTACAACGATTTGCAACTGTCTTGAAATGGTAATTTTGTTTAATTTGTGTTTGTACTTTTCTTGTCTGCTAATTTAAAGGTTAGTTTTTAGTCTATAAAGACATTCATGGTCTACGCATTTAAAGTACACCCTCCACAAAGTGTCAAGGGTCTAGGTGGATTTGGCCCATTTACAGCCCTCCCCTACTCCTCCTACTACTACATGACTATCCATGCTACATCCCTCCATCCCTAAAGTCCTTCTTGTCCTTGATCTGGTTTAAATAACAGGCACTGCTGCCATAATTATGATTTTATCTCATTTAACATTGCTGGATTAAAGTGTTTCAAGGTTGGACAGATTGGAAATAAAGAGGGATTTGAGCAAAAGTTAATGAATTATGCCGACTGGACATTTGTCTAAATTATTTATTGTCTGTATGATATTAAAGCTATGTGGTGATTAGCAATTTAAATGTCTTGAGGGGGAGTTTTACATTCTATATACAGTACGTAAGAAGGAAAAATAAAACTGCTACTTGTCAGGCCGTGCCTCTGTAATGTGTGTTCAAAAGGCGTATTTATTCCCTTGTTGCTTCAGATGCATAAATTATGTATTCGACTGGGTGTGAAACTGTTTTATTTTCTGAAATGCATCACAAGTGCTGCAACACTCGATGCAAGATCAAATGAAATTACATAAGTTAAAGGAACATGAGATCCCGGCAGCAGTGACCATGGCTCTTCTGGTCAGGTTGCGCAGACTGTTCTAAAGGTTTGAATGTGAAATATATGAAAATAGACTGGGTTTCTCTCCAATGACAAGCAATATAGATCAGATTATCTACACACATAATGAAAATGTATAACAGAAATCGCCCAGGTTCTTCATTTTAAGCAGCTCCACGGGAGGGAACTCCCCCTTATAACACTCCCAAATTGATTGGCAGGTATTTTATTATATGAACTAACAGTCAACAAGAACTAAATCATTTTCTGATGCCATTAAAGGCTTATTTTTATCAATAATGTTTGTTAAAGAATCAGTAAATAGCAATAACACAGGCTTATGATCAGTTAAAAAACTCACAAAAGGATATATTTAACTCCTCAAATATATCGATGGACTTCACTCAAATTTATGTGGTCACAAAGGAAAAGGATTGGTCATTTAATATGTATTCCACTTTGTCAGTAATAATACCTACAAAAAATGTGGATATGTATGTATGTATGTGTGTGCGTGTGTGCGTGTGTGTGTGTGTGTGTGTGTGTGTGTGTGTGTGTTTTATTCCACCAAAAGACCTAAATCTCGAGTGCAATTGAATTTTAAAGCAAGGTAATAAAACTGAATGATCTGCACCTAGAGGAATATTTGACATACGAAGAGAACCGGAGTGCTTATGGGATTCCACTCTGTCAATATGGATCTTAATACCACTCAGCCTTTCCATTTTATGTGGGCTCTGTGTGCGTGTGAGTGCGAGTGCATGCAAGTTTTTCCTCTCCCCTTTCTGGGAAGTATTCTCCATGACTGTATTCTTTTTTGTATTCTACTGTTCACAGCTTAGTGTGTGTGTATATTTGTGTACTCGTATCCTCACAGGAGCTGCAGTGGACCATAGTGTGCGACCTGCACAGGCCCTCGGCAGCAGACTGCGAGCTAATAACACAGTAGCGGGGCCTGCTGGACTGCCTGTGTGTCGGCCCCTGTGCACCGCGGTGCCTCAGCTCTACCCTGCCTGACCCCCTGACCTCGGCCTGAGCTAATGAGCGGGATAGCGCGGGTGAGCTGGGGCCTTACAGCAGCTGAGCTGTACTCCGGGTTCCAGATGATGACATTTGTCCTCATCACTGGAAGAATGTGAAAAGGCAGCATGAGAGTGAATGTTTTATTCGGAAAGTCGAGAGAGGCTGCAGGTAAACATACAAAATCACAAGGGCTTGCACATGCACACACGCAGCACACAAACATGTCGAGGACAGCCGCATTAATAATTCACTAACATTAATTATGACATGCCTGTATCTCAGTTTGGTGCCATTGCTGAGGGCATGTTAATGCGACTATGTCTGTGAGGACCACCCCTTCCTTTTCTTTCTCGCTCCATCCTTTCCCCCCTTCGTGGGACCAGCCACTGCTACCAGCCAGCCACAGCCACAGGGACCTAATTAACACAACATAAATTATGGGATGCTGATAAAGCAGTCACTGGTGCCATTGCAGGGCAGCATGCCGCTGCGCCGGTTTTCACTGTCCACACAGCAGACCGACCTGGCCGACAGTGTTTACTTGGAAGAGTGAGTCTGTTTTGCTTGCTTGCAGAGATGAGGGAAAGAGCTGCGAGTGTGTGTGTGTTTGTGTGTGTATGTGTGTGTGTTCATCTTTATCCGGCCAATGCCACCTCAGTGAGGGTGTGATTAACTCTAGCCTGGCAGTGCACAGAGACTGCTAATTACTGCTCCACACATTTTCATAATTTCAGTGTAAGCTGCTCATCCTTCTATCTTCAATTTTTAATCATAGCTTTTAGGTTTCATCGTGTGTTTTAGGAGGTGTTTATACTTACTAAACAATGAGAAATACAATAGAGATTAAAAGGTTATTTTTACTATGAATTGTACTGAAGGCAGATGAAGATTGTTTTCTTCTGATTTATACCAATAACTTGTTTATTGTACCATAAAAACTGTCTTTGTGATCTGAAAGTTGTCCTCCTCAGATCACAATAACATATTTTGTGATCACAAAGACCACTGTTCTTTCTCAACGAACCATCGTGATCACAAAATAATGATCATGAGGAAACAAAATCTATGCTAAGATTGCAAAAATACACATATCGGTTCTCTGGCCTTGTGTGTAATTACATATCTTACAAAGGAGCCAGTTTGAACTTACCTGTTTGTAAGTTCAAACTTAAAGATCCCCTCCAGATATGTTTTAGGATATATAAAGATCATCTGCTTGGAATAAATAAATATCTACTCCTTCTTTCTCATTGAAAAATCCAGAATCTATGAATATGCAAATATTTTTCATTTAAAAAGTTTAACTGTTGGACACAAGATGTCTTCTATTTCAATGAAAAGTCAGTTCTCAGTGTTTGTGCACTGGAGGCTTCAAGTTTCCATGTCACACTTGTATACGTTGTATACTGGCCCTTGTTTGGCTCCAAACTAGTTGTGATGTCACAAATCCTGCTCACAGGTACTTTCCTTTAACTCAGCGAAACTTTCCACCTTCAGCAAATTCAGTGAATTTGAAAACAGTGAATTTTAAGCTTGTTAGCTATAGCCTGATGTCAGTGGAGATTTACACATCACTTGCTTAAAACGTATTGCACCACATAAACTAGCTCCCTATGTAGAGATTAGTTGTTGAATATTTACACCCAGTAACTGTGAGGTGTAGCCTAACTGTTGGTTAGCTTATTGAACTGAATCACAAAGGTAACATTAGCTTGCTAATATATAGCCCGTTAAGTGTGAGGAGTAAAAGAAACATCTGACCTGACACATAATAAAATGCTGTTAAGTAATGATGTAAACTGCGAAGATTTTAAATTACATTTCACAAAAGTAACACCTCAAATTATAAAAACATTTTGCCTATTACATTTGACTAAATAACGTAGAGACGTAACGCCAGGTAAGCTAGCATAATCAGATCTTTTCCACTCATTCTAAAATATGTGATAAACACACATTTCTCCATGTGAGCGTATATAAATATATAAAATGCATAAATATGTATATAAATAAAACTAAGTAATACCTATATTTACAAAGGATTAGCAGTTATGTTCATTTGCCCCCATGAAATTTGGACGTTTTGCTACAACTTGCGATGCTGCAGAGACCTCTACAGATTTACACATCACTAACGTCTTTACTAGCTAAGACATTTCTGCTGTTATAATGGTGCAACCTGGTTTAGTAAATCAATTTGAAACCAGCCAGTAGTTACGAGGAACTTTAGAAAGCACTTCATTAGCTGTCTAATATTAGAAGTAAGGGGTCATTGGTCCAATTTCTTATTTCCAGATAGGGCCTAACTATTCTACCATAGTACTGATTACTGAACTGATACCATTGCTCTGTTTTCCACAAATTTAAAATTTGTATACCTTACTACCTGGATCTCATTGGATTAATTTTATGTAAGGTACAGTATGACCAGGGACACTGTGGCAATAAAAACTGAATCAGCAGCCCACCAAAAACCGACAGAAACACTAACATTTACAACATTGTCAAAAAATATCATAAGGTCAGTATTTGGGCAGATACTAATCCGATGTAAATCTTCTTCTCCTCCTCTTATAACCTGCTGGAACATTTCTCCCTTATGTTTTTCATAAATTAACAAAAAAGTCCTGATTTCTATACACATACACATTTGTCAATTTGCCTGTCTTGTTTTATTAACCCATCAACTATCTGAGCAGATGTCAAACCTGTGTGCAGAGCTCACAATAAATGTCAAAACATAAACACAATGTAATTTTCAACTCACACTACACACAATTTACTTTTCTTATTTGCCTCTGTGGAGAATACTATGGTTGGCTGTTTGGGGTTTAAGGGAAGAAAATCAACCTGCTGATAAATCTCTGTGTAGGGAAAACATGCAGTATGGCATCCAATCCAAAACAATACCAGTGCTTGTATTTATTTTGCCCCTGTCTTCTCCTTTCCTTACTCTGATGGAGATGACTCATCCATACTGCAGGTAGATGGAAAGAGAAACACTCACCTGCACAGACAGTGGGTAAAGATGACTCTCAAACACATCATTGTTACTTGAGGAAGGCCCTTAGCTAATACAAACTCCTCTGTCAGTCCCAGATGTTTGTTGTATCAATAAACAAACACATCAATCCACACTGGAATCAGAAATAGTGGCAGTGTTCCTTTGTGGGTTCATTGTACACACACTGAACCCATGCTATTGTTGGTATATTTCCCGTAAAGATTTTCTTACTGTTGAACATGAAATATGAAAGAAAAAAGTCACTTGTCACAGTCTACTTTCCAAGTGTCCTTTTGGTGCAGCTCAAACCAAAACAAAATCCATTCATGTATCACACAAAAACATATATTAATGTTGAATGACCATGCAAACAAGGAGTGAAACTGGAGTGAAATTCACAGTAAAATAAACCTACTTTGAAAATACTTCTAAATTAATGTTGAGCGGTTCACCTCTATATAGGAAATATGTTAGATTATTGCATTACTGCAGGTTAGAATTCCCTACTAAGGAAGAAATGGGAATCAATGACTGGTAAAAAGATGCCTCAAGAAAGTGTTTTTTTTTTTTTGTCTCCCGGAGCCACTTCACAGCTCAGCTGAACACATCAGAACGACGGTTAAACCTGTGCCATATACATTTAATGTCTGTCAGGCCAGTGAAAATTCAGACCAGGATGTGAACACTGAGGGATTGGGTCAATAATGTATTTTAAGTATTGTAGGAAAGTGTAGTGAGTAATGTCTTCAGAACAAGTTGACTTCAGCTGTGAAAAGCTGTTCCCAGGGCCTTGCAAATACAATTGAGAAAGTCCAGGGATTTTTTTAGGAAGTAATTTATATCACAGATATTAATTTGAGAAGTAGATTATCAGTAGTCTGTTTTTCCTGAAATTTGAGTGTTTATGCTTTATTATAATATACATTTATGGAAACAAGTTTGCATGAGAAATTATTATTTTGCCCAAAGTAGCTCTTACACACAGGCACACATGGCAGTTAAAAACTGCTGGCAGTGTAGCTTCATAGTCCTCCCATAGATTGGGGGCAGCTATCCCAGAATCCAGTGTGCCTGGGGCAGACCTGAGGTCAGCGCTCCCTGTCAGAGACAGCAGGGAGCCAGTCAAAGAGGGCCCTAAAAGGCTGACCCTTGGGTGAAAGTGCCAGTGGATCAGGGCTTTGAGGTTGCTGAGACCCCTCACAGGCAATATGAAGAGAGGATTTGGTTCATTCCAAAATCAGGTGATGTTACTATAGAACGACAATGTCCACGAATGGATTAGGTCAGGGTGGACGGGCGGGTCAACAATACATAAGACTTTAGCACAGAAGATCCTTGTTTGTAAACTGAAACAAGCTTTAAACATAGAATTGTCACATCATAAAACATATTTATTTTTCAACAGTGATTTGTGACAGTTTTGGAAGGTATTCTAATTGCATATTTTGTTGTTTAATTTGGAGGACTTGTTGAAATGTACTGACTAGTTAAGGCAAAATAACACCAATTCCTAAACAGAAAACCACTAACGTGAATATAGTGTCAAACTAACTATGAGAAAACAAAATATTAATTCAATATGTTTATCAGGCTTTTAAAAAAAAATAGTATGACAATTGCTATGACATGCTACTATATCACAGTGAAGTATTTCCTGGATGATTAACTGCAGTTTCTGTTGCCATATTATTTTTCGGTGACTTGAACAACACAATAATCATATTTAAAAAAAGTCTGCATGACTGCTGAGAAAAGGCTTGGGAGAATATGGAGAGAAGAAATAGATTAGACAGGGCAGCAGTGGTCGATAAACTTAGACAAGATGAGAATGGAAGGCTGGAGCCATCTGTTAAACCTCCACCACTCGAGGAGACAAACCTCAGCCGTAGTTAATGTAGACATGTTGGGGACCAGCGAAGAAAGACAGTGGATTTACACAACACTAAGGGCATGATAGCCACTTGAGAGAAATAAAGTGAATGAAACAGTGGGCTAATGAGCCATGAAAAGATGGAACCCACTGCGCAAACGCTGACATCTCTGCCAAAAAAAAAGCAGGTAAATAAAGTGCTGGAAAAAACAAACAAACACAAACTATTCCAGCAGCTGTTTGGCTCTTGAGGAGAATCAGGCAGTGCTCAGGTAGCCTTGTTCTCTGTTTATCTGAGAACAACAGAGAAATGGGCCGAGGTGTGTTCCTCCAGGTGCATTGTAGGCATTGCCCACGGATGCGCTGTTTGATTTGCGCTCGGCCTTGTTGTTGTGCTTGTCTGTGAGCTCTTGACATGTGCACTGCCGCATGAATAATTGAGGCCTTGCACGCAGTCAGGGTCCAGCAAGCACTGCTTGCTCTCTCTCTTTCACTTTCCCTCAGTCCTCCTTTTCCTTTCTCCCCCTCTCTCAATCTTCCCCAAGTCTCTTTGTCTCACTTTCCTTTCAACTGGACTCAACAGACAGCCAGTCCTTGACAGAATCTGTCTTGAAGATGTTGTGGCACCGTAGTTTTAGTGAAATAATTAGTGAGTCAAACTGTGTGCTGCCCCTCCCCTGGCAACCCCGTCACCTGTTATCTCGATTTTCCAGTTATGCCCTCGCGCTAAAAACCTGGACTCTCTTCTGATTTCATCCCACTGACCTGGGTGAGCTCCTCAACTCAAGTCATGTCTGTTTGTACTGAATCTGCAACTCTTATTAAGAATACATGGATATTAGAGATAGACAGTAAACTCTAACTTTTTAATCTCGCATCTGAAATACAGCTTTTTGATTAAAATATATCAAAACATTTTTTATAAAGTGTCCATATGTCCACATAAATTATGTCCTTGTCCTCATTTAGTCTTTATTGGGCTGCTTTGACTGACACACGCAAGGCAGGTGCTCCCGTTGAGTCCATACCAGAGGTCTAAGCTGGAGTTTGAGATAAAGAAAAAAAGCTGTACCTGGGTCAGACTGTTGATGAAGACATGCTAAATCAATGAGAAAAGACTGGAGGAGATGAGAATATATGAGTGGTCTGTCTCTCTGTATCTCCCTCCCCTCGCTTTCTGCTTCACACTCAGGCCAGTGCAGTTATCAGCCCCAGCAGATAAACAAGTCTGGCTGCCAGATATAACTCCAATATGTGAAACTCAATCATAACTCAGGAAACCGGTTGGGAATATGAACGGAGGAAAGAGGAAAATGAAAGCTGCCATGCCCACAGGGCAAAACCCAAGGTCCCTTTTGGCAAAGTAAAGCTCCCTCTTTTCCCTCTTTTTTTATCACTTATTTATCTTAGAAAGTAAAAAAAAATCACTATGCAGCAAAACCTTTTTTCTAACCCCCCTTTAAATTTTTTGTGAACATGTTCTCACTAGTTTTTATAGTATATAGCGAAGAAGATATGCTTGGTGTCTTCATTCTTGAGTTCAGGACACTGATAGCTGTAGGGTACACGTTTCTGAAGTCTTCTTCACTTTCCATCTTTTGCCAGTAGGATCTGTGTGATTTCCACTTGTCAGAGAGGGCCAGTCATGCAGAGGGATGGGACCTGTGCATCAGAGGGAGAGAGAAAACTTAAAGGGAGAAAAAAAAAAAGTGTGTGTGTTGAAGGGGGGGACGAGCTTTGACTGGACTCACTCATGCTTTGACATTGATGGCCCTGGGAGAGGAGAATAGGACCAGCTACCCCAGAGGACCATAGAGAGGGAGAGAGGGGAGGGAGACAGAGGAGGGGGTGAACTGCCAGAGGCTGCTCTCAGCTTTGAAGCGGGGACTAGAAAGGGCTGAGGGCACTGTTAGCCCCCTTGAAGTGGTTTCAGCACTTGTCACTCTTTCGGGCATCGCCTAGAGCTGTGGACAGCTCCGCTCTTTCAGGATGAGGTCCCACAATGGACTCTGCAGCACTGATGCTCACCTTGATGTGGTGACTTGGATCAATAGTCAGACCAGTGAGCCACTGGCACCAGCATGTTGTGATGTTAAAAAGTAGCTGAAGTGCTTCTCAATGCCTGTGCGCCGGGCAAGTGAGAGGAAGCGGTTCCTGTCAAGATCATCTCAGCAGCACACTGCAGGCTACAAAGTACTGGAGAGCCACAATGGATCAAACTATACAAAACTGCTCTGGAAAAGTCTAAAAATGATGGTGAAATTGAAACTAAACAGATGAGAATGTATGTAAAGCTGCTTTATCAATATTTTTAAATTAACGATGGATCACATTATTATGTGTAAGGCGTCGCTTATAGTGGCGGACCCACAGAGAAATATCACCCAACTCCTCAGTTTCCCTCAGCTGCTAGCATTTTATCCTCTTTCAGCTCATTGTTTTCATTTTACAGCTCCAAAATTTACAGTTTTGGTTCACTTTCACCGCTCTTGTCAGTGAAAGCGTTTTTCTGAAAAAAGTATCTGCTTATCCTACTGTATGCTACATGCCCAGCACCAAACAGCAGATAAAATTATCAAATGGCTGGTACATATAGCGGATCATTTAGCAGCTAAAAAGCCAGATAACAAGAGCAAAAAAGAAGGTAAAATATTGTATTTACATTCATCAGGTTGCCTGAAACACGACTCCAAATCAATGCTTATGTTGTATCTGCTGGATGTGTAAATGAGAAACTGTTTTCTAAGATGTTCACCATATCAACTTTACAAGGTGAGTTTACAGCTTGTTTCCTTTGCCACATTTGTTGTCTCATTTGTAAATTGTTAAAACAAATCTACTGTTACCCCATTACTTCTTAAAAGTAATACTTGTAAGATATATTTTTAATCAGTATTTATTTTAAAGTACAGTGTTACAGCGTTTCCAAATTTCTTATCTTATTTATCATATACTTCTCTCTACAAAAGTGTATCTTTGCTTTAGTAGCCCAGCTCAATAAATAGCCTGAAATACTCCTGCTCCCAAAGTACCCACTAAGTACTATTAGTATTTACTGCCTGCGTTTCCTCTGGCCCCTCTTTCGGCCTCTCCTCTCCCCAAAGATAGATTACATCCAAGACAGCCTATGACCGATGGATAGGGGGCACAATGCCTGAGCCTTTGGAGAAATATGTGCTTATGAAATCATAAATATTATCTCAAACACTAATTAGCATTAAGAGCACTGGTGATTTTATTTATCAACTTTAGCCACAATTAATAACCACAGCCTTGAGAAGAGCACAAGGCAGATAGGCAGGACATGCTTGCCGCGTCAAGGCCGTAAACCCATTACACACATAGACTGATTGAGGCAGCCCCACTGGGGGAATAAGTAATTGTGCCTGAGAAATTTTAATTGCACTGAAATGCATTCTAAATTACACCACCTTGTTTTCAGACAGAACTAACATGGCTGAAGGGCTGGGATAATGGTGGAGTGTCGTGGGTCCAGTAATGGGTAAACACCAGACTACCTTGCTTTTTTTTTTTTTTTTTTTTACTGATTTTATCCTGTGCTTCTTATAAAACCTACACTGAGGGTTCAGCAGTGAGGCCTGGAACTTAAGTGCTAATGTTCAATGTGTAATACTGCACGCTGTTTTATTTTAAGCTTAAAGCAATAGTTATAGTTGATGTTACCATACCCTGTATGAGATGCTTGGTCTGACAGATCCTGTGTGTTTGAACGGAGGAGAGGAGATGGAGAGGATGAGTTAAACACAGTCTTGGAGGAAGGGGGTGAGATAACTGGGGGATACTGGGGGCTGCTGGTGGTGATGGTGGTGGGGCTACGGGTGCGGCTAATTATCTTTATTGTGCTTCCCTGGCAGTTTTTCTGTGCAGGGCTTGTCGCTGGCTCTTGTGTGGGATGCTCTCCAGAGCCCTCCTCTGTGGCCCCTGGCTAATAACCGCTGAAGGAATCACTGCGAGGTCACAAGGCTTGGCTCAGTCGTGTTTAATCTCTGTTGGTTTTATTGCACAGCCACAAATATGTGAACAAGGACTGGTTCTACTACTCTGCAACATGCCTGACTAGCATTAATTTGTAACTTATATGCTTTTTGGGTGTTTGTTTAGGCTAGGCATGATGTCTGGGTTGGGAGAAACACTCAGGCCCCAAAGGTGTGCCTCAGCTTCACCTGATTCACACGCCAAACCTCCTACTCTCTGATTCTCACTCACAATGTGGGGGGGCTTAGACAAGCCCTCTGCCTTGAAAAGTGAAGTGACCACTGGGCAAAAACAAAAAGGATTTGACAGCTCTTATGCTGTAGGAGGCAATGGCTAGATGTTGTTTTTCTTTGCGATCCATGACAAGCTCTGTGTTGAATTACCTTTCATTCAAATGCTCACATGGACGCTATTTGTCTGGTACTCACTGTGGAGTACTCTGAGAGATTTTTGATGATTTATGTTTCTCTGAGATCTCACAACCCTCTTTTGACCCTGTGGTTGTTGCTTGAGTTTGCATCACCTCCAAATATATTTTTTTTTGTGAAATTCAAGAGGGGAAACCTATCAGATGGATGAAGATTGGACTGATGTGTTTGCAGAAAATCAGTAAACAACATTAATTTCATATGAATTAATAAGAAAGTAGGAAGTGGCAATTCTCACATGAGCTTTTTTTTTGAGTGATACTCTTATCAGGCTGATAAACTTTTGATATTAATAAGAATCGAAGTTTTGAACTGATGACTCAGTCATTTGACAGTAGGAGCTCTTGCATGCCTCGTTTTTTTTCTTATAAAATACACTTTTTGAAAGCTATACTGAATAATTTGTCATTCCCTAGTTTGTTGAGAGACCTTATTCGGGCTTCGTGCAGAGCTGTAAAATGCTGATAGGGGAGCTAGCCTGCCAACTCCATAGCAAAGACCTCTGTACTGTACACTTCTGCAGAATTAACACAAGAGCCAGTTGATCTTTGTCGCTTCAGGGGAAAACAGACACCATAAGTAAAGCCAGATATAATCTGAAAGCACCCTGAGATCATACACTGTCTTTCACATCAAAAAAGTGTCCACATGGATATTCTTAATGGGTTTAACTTGGATTAATTATTCAAATCTTCCCCCAATGCCTCTCTCTGGCAAGTGAATCCACACAAATGGTCATAGATAAATGTTATCACTCTTCTAAATCTTTATAAGTTTTTCGGCAGAATCTGAAAGTTGATCCAAATTTTCTATAAGTTATTTGGCTGTTGAGAGTCAACTGATTTTGCATCCCTATTTTTCTCACTGTGCTGTGATATTAAATCTAAGGTATGTCTTCAAATTAAATGTGTACTCCACTTGATGGTATGATGCGACAGTGGGAATACTTCAGTCATCAATGTCTTTCTTAAAACTGATTTATCACTGATTGAATTTTAATCTGTGTTGGGACAATATCTCAAAACTTTCCAGTTTATACTTGTGGTTTACCCAAAATATAAGCCACAAGTGTAAAAATACACTGGATTTATATGAACGCATGTGTCTCCTGTTCACTGATTAGGGTCATATCTCATTCCCTTTACCACTCAACATCACACGGTATATAGCACATACTAAGAATTTCAGCTTGAATTATTACATCATTAATATTTTCATCTGCTGGTTGGCAAATTCAATTTGAAGCAGAGGGCTTTGCAAAATGATGAAGAATCAGCAAAGAATTGGTCTCAGATATGAGGAATACACCCGCCTGAGATACAGAGCCATCAAAGCCCGAACAAACAGACTGAAGAACAACTCTTTCCCCAGAGCTGTAGCCTCCATCAACCCCCCACCTTCCAATACTGTAGCTGTTGAGGACTGTGGACTGTAAATATTACCACCCACCCACCCCACTCCCCAACTGCTGCTAATGCACTCCAGCACTTTATTACATACATCTAACTTGTTGTGCAATACCGTTTTTATTATTTATTATCTTGTTTTTATCTTGTTATCTTGTTTTTATCTTGTTCTCTATTGCTGCTGGTCACTGAGAGTTACCAAACATAATTTCGTTGTATGCCTACAATGACAATAATGTCTTATGTCTTAACCATCAAATCACAGAGATTGTTTGACTTTTTGAAGATCCTACCACATGCGGTCTGCTTTATGAGCACAATAAAGAGGGAGCTCTGCTAAAGCTCGGCGGGGCATCCACTTTGATACCCAACCCAACATGGCTCACTGTGACAACACGTCACAGGGGGTCCCTGTGAAGCTAATCTCTAATAAGGGATGAAACGGTGCTTCTGAAGAAGCAGCTGAATGCCAGGTTGATCTTTACAGAACTGCTTTAAGACTGACTGTTAATGATGATGTCTTAAGATGGTTGAAGTCGGAGTATTAATGATGGACCCTCCACTCTGGGATCTGCTCCTGTTCAATGAGATACTGCAGTTATTTATTAATTTATTTAGTTTGTGTTATTCCAATTAAACTGAACACTGATTTATTCATGAAAAAAACCGAACACACATTTATTCATGACAAGTTAAATATGACCTGCTGGTGTCTCATAATTATTATATACTTTCTGAGAAATGATGTGACAAAATTATGAGTCAAAATTATGATATTATTTATATTCTTTTTTACAAGTGGAAGAAATGGGGTAATATACTCATGGTCTCTAAACTCACCTCAACATTAAATATGATGATTTTTTATTAGTTCATGACAGCTATTTTTATTTCAAAATGTGCTTTTTCCAAGTCCGTTTGCATGTCACCACCAAGACCCAATTTTTCCAAGTGACAATTTTATTTCAATTCCACTTTTCATCATAGTCTTTGTCTGTCAATCAAGACGATCAGGGCTGAGCCACATAGCTTTGGTCTGAATGAATGGACTACTCCTACAACTATCATCTTACATTTCATAATATCTTACACTCAGGCCTATATACTTAATATTAATCACTCTAGGTCCCCTTTCTTTCTAAGCAATAAGAGGTGGTGTTGCCATGACGAATTTTCCCTGATTATAATAGACTAATGGAAATGCTGCACAACCACAGTGCAGACTTGTAAATTAACAACGAAAGCAGAAGATTCATAAATGTTTATATGTAAAAATCAAACTTACATGTGCACCCAATATTTATTTATATTCAGTCTATGATTGTCAAGCTACAAACCCTTTAAAACCTTGATGCATGTCATGCTTCCCTCTCTCTCCTCCCTCGTTTCCTGTCTGATTTTCTACAATCCGATATAGGTGAAAATGTCTAAAAAAATAAACTTAAACAGCATTTTACACCTTTGCTGAAAGGGAGAAAAAATGCACCATGGATATAGCATGCTCTTACGTCATAGTACGTGACGTTCACCGCCGCGCGCTCGAGTTGCGGGAAGGTAAAATCCAGGAACAACAAACGTTTCACCTCGTATGCACTCATAAAATCGGTTTAATTATTCCAAACACTGATTAAACATTGCTGTAGCATTTAAAAAGCGGGGGGCAGCTTAGGGCTTTGGAAAAACTTCAGTAGTGAGTCAGTTAGCCTCATGTTTGCTAGACAGGTGAGTAGCCTACGATGTAACTAGCTTACAGCTAGCAAAATAAGCTTATGTTTGTTGTTCATAAAATGCTATAACAGTATTTATCACATATGTACTTTCATTGTGTATTGTTTAGCAAAGCGTGTCAGTTTGCACATATGAAGCTAACTTTAGCACCATGCTAGTGTTAAACTTAAGAGCTTTTTACACGCATTTAGCCCAGGGCTTAAAGCGTTGTTAGATCCTTCCTAGCCCTGTGCGAAGGGAGCTGTTAGCCCCGGGGCTAAGAAAGCTTTCATGCAGGTACATTCCAAAGTGGGCTAACCCTGACTTTAGCCTAGGGCTTGCTGGTCCTGCTCCTGAGCAGGGTAAGACCCGAGTTTTCGGGGTTATCCCCCTGAAAATGGACTAAACATGGGCCAAATGGTGCCAGTGTGACACCTGGCTAAAGTAAACAATGTAGCAGTCACACTTCATTGAGGAATGTAAACATTCGTCGCTTGTTCCAACTAGTAGCAGTACAGTCTGTATTATACTCCTGAGCTTAGGTTAACCCTGGGTTAGCAATGTGTGTGTGAAAAGTGCTGGGTCAACTCTTAGCCCACAGCTAGTGTGGAAAGCCATTTACTGATGTCGGCTAGATACAAAAATAACTTACGCATATGCCCATTAGCCTTCATCTGAACTACTCAGTGTTGTTGCCTTGACATGTGTTGTTGCTGATGTTGTTGTAGTTTCTTGTGGCTCCCACTATGTTTGATAAACATAGTCAGAAAGTTGATAAACATACGAAGGGGAAAGTATGTCTAAACCTTTGACTGGTACTGTACCTTAGGGCTAATGTTATGATTATTTTCTTCATTTATCAATCCATTAAGCAATTGTTTATTATTATAATGTCAAATATTTTTGAGAAATGACCATTGGAATTTCCTAAAGCCGAAGGCGACATCGAAACATGTCTTGCTTTGTCCAACTAACAGTCCAAAACTCAAAAATGTTATTTTCACTGTCTCATAAGACAAAGAAAAGCCACAGATCATCCTATTTAAGGAGATGGAACAAGAAAAAAATGACTTAATTAACTATTAATTTTTCTGCAACTGAACTCTTGTCTACATGTTAAAAACATGAAAATGCTAACTTCTACAATTCTCTCATCTACAGTGGCTACCCTAATTGGAGGTGGGACCCACTCCTGACAGGTTTCACGATAAAGGTAAAAGATGAAGATAAAGGTTTGTGAAATGATAACAAGAAAACACTCTCCTCTAAAAACTGCTCATTGCTTTAGAAGCTCGCAAGCAAAAAGTGTTGGGAAACGATGATGTACAGAATCAACAGTTAGTAGGCTGCTGATATTGAAACTAATGATGAGAATACATGCTGAGAAAAATATAGTTTTTGTCAGTAGACTTTTTTTGTTCATGCCTTAGCAGGAAAAAGCACAGGTGTTATTAATTACCCTTAATTATGGCTGCATTCCATTCAGGTGACACAGTTCCAGGGTCCTGGTACTGTTCATGCTGGCTCACTACAATATCTTACGCAGACACTTAATAGAACAACAATCATTAATTAAATTAAATTATAATAATTATTAGTTACACTTGTGTTTTTCCTGCTGTGACAAGTGAAATGATCTGCTCTGAAAAGGGTTTATTATTAACTTTTTAGCTACTTTAATTCATACTTCAGTGGTCAGAAGTTTTAGCCGCTAACATTGCTTACTGTATGTGCTTGCAACAATATTTTTAAGACTGAATTTGTTCAACAAATAATCTGGCAGTTCACCCTTACTGTTCTGAGATTTATCTATTTATTTTTTTTGCTCAAACTAGACTAAAAAAAGAAAAACAGTCTCTTTGACATGACAACTTCGTTTATGGTTAGCAGAGGGAGGACCAAATAGACAATAAATGCTGCTGATGATCTCACTGTCAGAGCCTGCCATTTCATACAGTATGTAACAGATCAAATTATGAGAGACCTTGCAGTGCTGTGCCGGGGCTCAGCACGGGATTAGGGGGCAACTATCTCAAGGCTGTGCTTCTCAGATAACCGCACCTAAAGCAACCTTTTCTCAAACACACAATTACCCGTCCGCTCCCTCCCCCAATCCCCTCCACCACCTCCCTTTTGAATTTCATCAGGGGATTAATTAGTATACAAATAAAACTTCCCTTATCTCCCTCTCGCCCTAATTGGCCTGTCTTTAGTTATGCCTGGTGAGTGTGTGTTAGTGTGTGAGAGAGCTGGGGCCCCTGTAATTAGGGTGACCGTGTTCACCTTTCCTCTCAGACACACGGGTGCTCAGGCAGCCCATAGGGAAGGTGGGGCTCTACATTGTGTTGTGAGCTCACATGAACGTATGTGTGTGTGTGTGTGTGTGTGTGTGTGTTTGTACGTGTGAGTGAGTGTTTGGGGTATATGTGTGTGTGTGTTTGTGTGGGGGTGTTGGGGGGGCGGGGGAGGGTGCTCAGGATTATTGCTCTGCAATCATTCTTTGACCGTCCCAACGGCGTTCTCATGAGCCTGGAGGGCTTTGGGTGCTGATGGTTCCCACTGAATGGAAGGGGCATCTTACTTTTTTCATTCTCTCTTTTCTCTCTGTTCCCTGCCTCTCCCCCCTGCACAACTAAAGTGTTTATCGATTATCTTGGCCCGCTCCTCAACAACTTAATATTGGGTGACAGTGCAGTGTGTTCTCACCGTAATTAGAGTTCACCGCTGAGGTGGGGGTATGAGGTTGTGGGGGGCAATTAGAACCCTTTGTTATTAAACTTGATTCATCTTCTTCCTGCATGGCTCTGCCCTGCTCTATGCTGCTCTGGGATGCTTACCAAAGGTATTGGGCCATCCAGCCTCTTGAAATTGGCTAACCTGCAAATTATAATGTTTGGTGCTAGACCTTACAGGTCTGCTCTCCTCGCGATACCAATAATACACAGTAATAACTGTAAAGATCCCCAGTCAAATCCACTCAGATACCTGGACTTACAATCACAACAGAAGTCCTCGAGAGCCACTGACATTCCTTTACTGTACGACTGCACACAGCTTTTGATGAAAGTGTTTTATGTTTGATCGTATTATTTATGACTGTACAGGTTTTATATTCAGTCTAATTATAAGTCCTAATTAATTTTAAACCTTTCAGTCATAGCTACAGTCATTTTTACATCTGCCAACGGGGTTGTGTTTTAAGTTAGCGGGGTATTGGAAAAACTTGTCGACAGATTTCATTGAGATGTGGTGGAAGGTTAGGCCGTGAGCCAAGGAACAAGTGATTCAATTTTAGTGAAGATCTGGATCCAGGTGTAGATCCAGATTTATTAACATTGTAAGATGGGCACATTGTATTATTTCTGTTATTTTCTCAACTGGATTTTATAGAAAATATTCTGCTACATCTGATGGTTTCCTGTCCTTATATGTATTCTGATGTATGATACAGAGAGAGAGAGAAAAACATTTTTTTAAATTAAAATAACATTTTTTAGTTATTTGCAGCCCTGGCAGAGATGTCTGCTTTTTGAATGCTTTGTAGTTTCTCTACATAATAAGACAGACGTTTAGTTTTAATGTAGTCAAAGGTCAGATCTGACTCCATTTCTATCAGCATCTGTTGTAGAGCCGCAACAATTAGTCGGTTAATCAATTAGGTGTCAACTAATCAACAACTATTTTGATAACCAATTAATCGTTTGGAGTCACTTTTTAAGAAAAAATGTCCAAATTCTCTGATTCCAGCTTCAAATGTGAATATTTTCTTGTATCTTTAGTTTTCTATGACAATAAACTGAATATCTTTGGGATGTGGACTGTTGGTTGGGACAAAACAAGACATTTGAGGATGTCATCTTGGGCTTTGGGAAACAGTGATTGACATGTTTCATCATTTTCTGATATTTTATAGACCAAATAAGTAATCGATTAATTGATAATGAAAATGATCATTAGTTGCAGCCCTAAACTGCTGTGCTTTAAAGGGTATCAAAACTAAGTCAGCTGTTGTATCATTTCAGTACAGGCAGTTGTGAGTAGTGTCTCATTAGGAAATATTATATTTCACTTCATTACATTGACATTTAATGCAAAAGAACAAAAACACAATTATTGATATGATGAAAAGGACAATGTTATATTACATTACTGTAATTTACTGTGAGCCAAGGATCACAGCAGCAGTACTAACGAGGCTCTATACAGTCCTAAAATTAATTAGTTCATCAATTAAGTGAGTTTTTGTGAAAAAGAAAGTATTCTACTGATACACACATCTGTATAGCTTTTAGTGCACATATGTGACGCTTAAGTTACACCTGAATTAGTAAATATAATTAGAATTAATTTTATTGTAACTATGCAGTATGAAGTGCCTGACTAGGGGGATTTATTTATGATGCTGATGATTATATATAAGAATATAATTATATTTCAACTGAAGTACAGTTCTTCAAAAGTAGAAGAGTGCTACAACTTGTAGTCAAATCCTTTGATAAGCCAATATCTCAGTCTGAGGTTACTTAGCAACATCCAATTTACAGTGGTATTTTAGCTTGGTCCTGTTGCCAATAAAAAGCTCTTTTTCTGTTTATTTTTCTCTGCTCTGTACATGACCTGTGTAAGTGTGGCGAGAGCAGGGGAGTTGTCTTTTTTTTTTTTTCTTCATAGTGTCAACTACGCCACCCTGGGGAATTTCATCCCAACGAAATTCTTGAGTGTAACCACTTTGGGACATCCAAAAAAAGAAAAGTTACACAGGCTTGACAACACCAGACTGAGACGTGATGCCAGAAAAATATGAATAATAACTTCATTAACACTATTGCCTTTTTAAAAATGACAGTCAGGTCAATCCAAATCTTAAAATACAAAGTATGACCTCAACAAATATTGCACAGTTCCTATTGGCCCATTCATTTGCTGTTAAAAGATTAGAGAAGAAGAGTAGCTGGGGGGGATGGTGGGGGCTGACACTGCACACCACACCTTCCACACCCAAGTGCTCTACAGTAAGGGATCAGTGAAGGGACACCATCAAAAAAAAGAAAGGAGAAAGCAAACAGTTAACAACACTATATACTGGGCCGCATGAATTCTACCATAGTGGTCAACTATAATTAAAAAGAATGCACATTAAAACACAAACACACACCACATGCGCACCTGTTTGGCCAAAGGGAGAGCACAACACAGGGGAAATCTACAAATACAAGCAGAAGAAATAGAAAAAAAGTAATAATAAACAAAACAGTGAAACATAGGAAAAAATAAATAATCTTGTAATGACAAAAAACCTCCCCAAAAAACTAATCCGGCTAAACAATAAATCGGATAATATAAGTGGATCTGCAGTCCAAATAAACTACTTGATAAATACAAATTTATTGGGGCATCGCAGCCAAAATGTAGGGCACCAAGGCCAAAACCAACTGTGTAATAATTAGTGATGATTTATTTGTAGGAAGACAAAACAGTATACAAAACAACAATTAGGAGTCAGTGTATTGAAAAACAGTAGTTTTATTAAAACTGTACTGAATATTTGATTTTTCCACAAAATGCTGTCTGATTGATTTTTTTTTTAAAAAAAGGTAACAATTCATTATGTTAATTGTTATTGTTATATTGTCATGATAAAATAAAGTCTATAAATGGGATAGGGGTGATCAAAATTAATCTGAACAAGTTTCAACACCCATGCAACTGTTAGCACTTAGCACTGAGATCGTAGGAGCAGTCACAAAAATGACTTAAAACACTTTTTTACACGTTAAAACATTAAACACACTGATGAGACCTTTTCTTCTGATGAGACTAGGATGAGAGCTGCCAGTCATGTAATAGCCGACAGACTCTCCTGATATGTTTTAACTGAGAAGTGGCCATCTACTTACAGAGAAATGTGTGTGTGTGTGTGTGTTTGTGTGGTCTGTCATAGGCTGCTTTTGGGGAAAAATTTCAGACTTAGGACCAGTTAAGTTTGTAATTAGCTAACACTATGCAGCAATATCCTGGTAAGAGATGTCAATGGTACCGACCACCGACAATATTTTTGACTGGTTACGCATGTTGGTCTAGAGGTTAATTTGCATACACACTCCGCTAATAGCTGGACAATTATGTGTTTACAATATCAGATATTCTTTTTGAATGGATAAAGTACTGGTGTAAAACCGACTCCTATACGGAGTGTTGCATTACGGGTTGTTTGTAGCATTAATGTTGCTAGGCTAGTGAGTGTTTTTAAGTTTGTTCATAGCGAGTGTGTTCGAGTCAGTCAGCACTAAAAGTGTATCATTAGTCCAGTTTAACCTGCAGGAGTTTATAAAGACTTGTGTAATGTGTTTTTCCTGCCACAGAGGAAATAAATTCATGACGAGTGAAAACGAGTCCAAAGCATAAGCAGAAACTGAATATGTCAAGTTGCCAAATACCACTGTCACAGATGATACAGAGCTCAAAAAGACAAACAAGCAGTCTTATAAATGCTAACAGCTGGAGAAAATAATTTTGACCACTTCCCAGACCCGGGTAGGAGTGTGTGTGGCTGGTAAACTTTAAAACACAATGTGGATTAGTACTTACACTGTACGGTGTTTAGCTGCTTGTGCTTATCATGTAATGTTAATTGTTAGCTAATGGTAGCTAGCTGGTTAGCTATTAATGTTTATGTTAATATTACACATATTTGCAGGAGGGAGAAATCTTGCGCTACTGTTGTTGTCCAGCATGATGACAGAGACACTGGGAAACGTTGAGTCTGTTTTTTTACTGTGTTGCATTTAGTTTTAAATGAGGAAATCTGCAACTTTCTTTTAAGGTCACAACAGCCAGTTCAAAACAGGGCATGCCAAACTGGTTGTGTGGGTAGTTAATTTTAGAAGGGGCATTACGGCCACGGCACTGGCTGTGGTGTAATTCCTGCCCTGGTCCTAGTGTGCAAACGGACAGCTTCAGTTCACTCCCACTGATGCGAGTGTGGACAGAGCCGCAGAGCCGAACCAGTTGTGGTGCAAAACAAAACACACACACCCACACACACAAAAAACCCAATACTAGTAAAAACCAGTCCACATACCGACAATATTCACAGAGTGGAAGCATGGAAATGTAGAAACTCATGCATACACACCAAAGAGAGTGAAGGTGCAGCTTCCCAGCAGTGGGAGGGGGAGAGCTGCAAAGCCACAGCTCAGTCACTATCACAGCAGATCAGAGACCAAAAAGAAAAAGTTTCGTATAGCTGGAAGCCAGATAAAAGCGGCCTAAAGTTAGCAAAACAAAATTAAGCCAGCCTACCTTGACACACAAACGACACTGCGTTAAACAAGGGCATGAAGCAAGGCAATATTACTATGGGTCTGCAGCCGTGAGATGAGCAGACCACGCTGTGAAATAAAGGAGCAGAAGCAGATATGATGCCAATGGCACACGCTATGAACGTGCAGTACAAGAAAACTGTAAAAATGCACACCTTACAATTGCTGGAAGACCAGCTTTCGAGGAAAAACGGCAGACACACCAGTACGCCAAACTGTGCACACACCAGCCAGCATGGAAACCAGGCTCCAGGAAGAGGCAGGAATATAGATATAGCACTGTAATTAGGTAGTAGGCAGTATTTAGGGCACAGATGAATCATTGAATCTAGCCTGGTGACAATTTAGTGGGCCAGAAGAAAGGAAAAAACCTAATCTGCCACATAAGCACCAGGCATATTTTGAATTATATGCATAAGTATTGCAATGTCTGTAAGTGGAGACTTTCCAACACATCATGTAAACGAGAGGAAAGAGTTGAAAAAATGTGTTCTGCATTAGATTTCCCCATGCTTTGCTCCAGTGAAGCCTGGTGACTGTGTGTAAGCTGTGACTTAATTGTGGTGTAAAGGGATATTGCCAGAAATGTGGTTATTAAGTCTGTTGCACTGAAGAGTAAACAATTTACAGTTTAGTAAAACATTAGAGGATTATTTTTCTTACCACTGATGAATCAGACTTCCATGCATTGCTCTAACCACAGTATACAGTGAATAATTTTAATCTCTATTTCTAATAAATCTGCTCCATCAGTGCAATTAACATTTGCCTTGAAAAGAAATAAAATAAAATGAACAGCACTGAAGGTTGTGCTACTTTTGGCATAAATCATAACCTGCACTGATTTTGTTTGTGTTAAGTGTAACCTCAAAAAAAGTCTTGTGGGCACAGTAATCAGTTCCACCCCATGGAACACACTGCTGAGGGTTTCTCTCACAAAAATATGGTATGGTAGTCCTGACAAGTCATTTAGGCAAGGCTTGAGGTATAATATTTACAGAGTACATTCTTTAAAATACCATATCTTTAGCAAATAGTGCACCGTTTGAGACTTGTTCACAAAAAAAAGAAAATGGTGTTGGTAGCATTAGGAAATCTAGTTGTTGGTGGTGTCGCTGTGAGCAACAATTTAGCAAAAAGGATGAACTTCAGTCCACCACCACCAATATAACTGTCAACTTTGTGTTCTTTATTCCTCCGCTGCAGCAAACATTGTTAGTTTGAAGAGGTGATGTGAGTTGACAATATTCTCCCTCCTCTCTCTTCCACTCCGGCCGCCTCCCCAACCCCTTATCCCCACCCCTCCGCCCATTCTTTGTCTCCCCCAGAGTCTCCAGGAGCTTGATATGGAGCTTATGGGGAAAAGGAGGAAGATCAATCCTGGTGTCAGCAGCTCAGCGCACATCTCTCCCAGTAACGGCAGGACAAGTGTCAGCTGGAGGAGAGGCAGCCGCCATGCAGAGAGAGAGAGAGAGAGAGAGAGTGAGTGAACGAGGGGGGGAGGGCGGGGGCATGGTGGTGTGTGTGTGTGGGGGGGGGGTGGAGGGGGTGAGGTGGGGATGAGAAAGAGAGCCCTCTGCATGGCAGCCAAGCGAGTGAGCAAGCGAGCGGCCCAGCCCAAGGGAGTGCACCTCCAGTAGACAAAAGATCAATTCTCTCCATTTCACTCTCAGCTCCTGATAACAAGCAAAAGTTCAGCAAGCCCAGGAGCTGTCTTGCCTTTGAAATGTGCATTCTGGTGTGCTACACACATGCAGTTGCACAGTTACACTTTCATATAAGTAGCATACACACACAAACACTCACACGTTTAAATTGAGAGGCCCAGTGGTTTTAAGCGTAATTATAAATAACTGTTATATATTTGTTTTGTAGACATGGGAGACAATTAGGAGTAAAGTCCAGGATACAACAGCAATGTCTAAAACAGATTTTCATTGGATTTAATGAGCACAGATAGTCGGTTTCTTTGAAATTCTGGAGTTACAGTCATTGTTTCCTTGATGATGAGAGTACGTGTTCTCCAAGTTTGTCATCTGCAATGTCCAACACTTTTGATATGTTTCTAAATGCCCTTCCCACAGCAAAAACAGCATCCTTTTAGTTTGCGTTTGGTTCAAGATAAGAGAAAACAGCACTAGACAGGAAGCTGTTGCATTTGTTCAGAATCAAAACATAATTTATGACAGTGTGCTGTGCCAAGGATGTGTGGTTTGGATCGTGATTGCGGGTAACATTGTTATTGGCAGAGGGCTACGGTCAGTCAAATCAGAAACATGCATCTTGAAGAGCTTCATTTTGTTTTCCTGCAGACACAAGTGTTATTGATAACATTCTCATTTGTGGGAGTTTATGGAATATATTGTTTCCTTCCTGTTTGTGCTGGTACTCAAGTCACAGCACTTGTTTTTGTTAAATTTTAAAGAGTTCCCTCAAAACCACATGTTTGTGGGTGAGCCGTTGGATGTTACTCATTAAAAGTAACAACTTTTTCAAACTTTAAAATTATTGAAATAAATTTGTGATGAGATGTCACATTTATATACGCAATTCCTTGTCCAACACTGACATACTCTTTAAACACTGTATGTCACAGTCTGAGCATCTAAACCTTCTGTATTTTTTCCAGTTCCCATAAAACTCTCCTTAATCTAGGTCAAGTAAAAAAACTTCTGAAACACATTGCCAAGGTTCTAGTACTTGAAAGTCAACAACCAAATTTCACGCAAAAGTGGCCAAAGTTTATCTCATTTCCCTGTTTGGTGTTACTTGATGAGTCCTCATTGTCTATTTTGATCGTTACCCTGCCTATGAAGGTCTAGAAATCTCTGCTGAATTCCAGAGAAGCTGATGTTGTGTGACAGTTCTGTAGCTGGTACTATTTAAGACAACCACAAACAGAGAGCAATTCTGTGGAGGTTAAAACCTTGCCACTTCTCATCAGAGTGAAATCCAGAGAGAGGGTCACTCTGTGTAGGTATTCAGGACAGGCACTGACCCTCTGTACCATTGTGGATTCTTCACACAGAGGCTGTGGGGCTGCTATTCAGCAAATGTTGATAGAGCTTGGAATTAGTGTTATTTTCATCCCCCCTTACAGTCTTCCTTCGTTTGGATTCCAAATGTCATAACAGTGTCTGTGTAATGTACCCAATGATTAGGTTTCTCTCAGGGACCCCTAACCATGGCCTCCAACAGATGGCCTGCACCTCTTTGTATATGCAGATTTATTCACTGGGAATGTTTACAGATATCGTCATTACATGGACATCCATAGCTAAATAGGCAGTAATTGAGGCAAAAGCTGTCATCCAGTCAGTGTTGTTTTTGTCATGTTCTGGCTGAAAGGAACAACTTGCAGAGAGGGACAGCCAGTATCACACAATTGACCTTTTACATGATTTTCAATTACTGGAGAGAGGAGAGAAACGGAGGGGTCCCTGTAGTGCAGCTGTCTCTGCTGTCTCCTCTCCAGAACATCTGCCCATCGAACGTGGCAGCGGCTTTTCTTTCTCCCTGTGAGGTCGCCTGCCCTGCCCAGGATGGGCAGGTGTGAGCTGGGCCAGGCCCCTCTGTCATTAAGCAGCCAGCTGTGCTGTCACGTCTGGCATAGAGGCGGGTGTCATCCATGACCCTGTCTCAGCCCCCTCAGAGGGGCATACACAGACCTTGACAGGGCAGCTAAGGGTAAAGCCATGCATGGAATATCTATGAAGGACGACCATGTCGTCCCCTCCTCGCACCCTGGTGGGCGCCACCTCCGCATGCTTGCCTACCCTCCTGCCAAAGTGCAGGATGGGCCCTCATCAGCCGTGTCAGTCAATAAAAAGAGAGAACATCACACCTCCCCTCCTGCTGTGTCCTGTGTGTCTTTTCAAAGGAGAGTTGCACACTTTGAAAGGAGGACAGTGTGGTGGTAGACATTTTCACTGATGCAATGAAGAAATAAAAAATTCAATAACAACCAAATTTACTACTTTTTATGAAAATAGGCTCTTTACTTTACTACACATTTTTCAAACCACTTTATATGATTTGAATTGTTAATAAATCAGATGACAACAATACATAAAAAAAATTGCATCACTGTAGATTATTAAAATTGGGTTTGTTTGGTTTGTTCCTCTAAATTTATGTAGAAAACACTATATTCATTGTCACATCCTCAAAAACATTACGCAAAGCATTTTTTCCCTTTTTTTAAAAAAAAGAAAAAGATAGTGACGTGATATGTGATATATGAGTTGAACAGTTGAGCGTATAGGTGTATACCAGTGTTGGCAACTGATAAAAGAAACTTGAGAAGATGACAATTAAACACACAAGCAGCGCTGAAATCTACTGATGATAAACTAATACCACTTAGTGTAAGTGCTGCCTTGGAAACGAGCCCCTAGTTTTGCAACCCAAGCTTTCTTGATTGATGTCAGTCAAGTTTCAATCAAATGCTACAGTATGTCTGGTGCAGGTTGCGACCTATCACAGATTAGTCACAGAAAGAATGTAGAAAAAAAAATGATATAGTATGAAACAGATGATGATACCTAGAAATCCACAGTTTGGAGTCATTGGTGAGCTGTTGCAAATGTTTTTTCTTTAAGGTAAAACATGTCAAATGTTGCGTGCTCAGTAGCCGCAGTGTGGTCGGATAATTCAATTTAATTTAGTTGGAATTTGTTTACCTGTAGTCTGTGTCATATTTTGTTTACCTAGTTTTCCTGGGACGAACATGTTATCAATCACAGACATACTGACATGCTTCAAACGTGTCTCTTGATTCAGCTTCTACACGTATCATAGAAGAAAACCAGCATCCCCAGTTAGTGAGCCGTTTGGTCCTGTGAGCTGATGGCCCAGCAGATCTGCCTGCCCAGCCTGCTTTCCTGCATTTAAATGTAAGGACCTAATTCACCTCTGGTCAATGTATTTATTGACTCCTTATGTACTGACTTGCTCATTCAGCAGCAGACTGGTAATTCCATTTGATTTCTTTGGCAGAGGAAGGGACAGATATTCAGGGGAGATGGGAAGAGAAAAGTTAGAGATGGTGGACAAGAGAGAGAGAGAGAGATTCAGATATACACTGCTGACCCTAGTGGTCAGCAAACAAGACAAGAAATCTGTCCATAAGTCCATCAGAGTTTGGGATATGGAGTTTTAGTGCCACACTGAAACACAAAGACATTGTGATCAGAGCTGTGGTTTGAGCAGGAAAGGAGATCAGATGTTTTTAACTGATACTTGGAAAGAGAAGAGGTGAATTTGTATTTAGACTGGCCATGTTGCATAGTCACAGCTGTGCCAAAAGCTGATTCAGAGCTCTCAAATTTTTAAAGGCAGTAATGTTTTGCAGAAGGAGGGGCAAACAAACCTGCTTCTCATATGCCTAATCACAAAAGCAAACATGTTTTGTGTTGCATTATACTGTATAGAAGCAAATTACAAAGCATTTTGTCAGAGAAAAAAAAATTAATTTCTATGGTAGCAGTATGTCAATAAAATATAAATGTAATGTAAACCGTGATAAGATGAGTTCATGACAATTTTACACCATTCTGCACATGTCTCCTTGAGGACATTTTTTTAAAGGAAAAATTATAATTATTTTGCATGAATGAGTGTGAAAAACAGTCCCCTTCTTTCTATACCGTAGCTTGTGATCTACATCATACTGCCATTTCCCTGCTCCTTGAAATATACATGAAATTTAAATAATTAGAGAAAGTTATGGCCCAGATTATTTGATATTCTGATATTTCTGTGAAGTCCTCTAGACTGTTGGAGACAGTAGAGGGACACATACGGGGGTTCTTGACAGTGGTCTTATCAAATTAAGCAAATATTTTCAAAGGCAGCTACAGTTATCTAAAGTGAGTGGGGTGAAATAAGTGATCATTATTAAAGGTCACTCTTGAATGTTATTTGTTTCACATTGTGGCCTAGCGTCAAAGGGGAAGCCAGTTTAATCGTGCAGGTCTGTAGGATATATGCTGAATGCAACAACTGAATTTGTTATTTACTTTATTTAGATTATCTCCATTTTTACGCAAAACATTTTAGTGTGCTAGCTTAATGGTAAAAAATGAGATTCTAAGAGATTCTGCCAGTGCCATGACTTGCAGTTTTTCATTCCAATGGACACTGATGCGTTGGTGATGTTCAGTTATATTTGTCTTTTAAAGTAATCAATCTGAATAGTCTGGCCATCTCCAAAGTACTGCTGACAGTTTTCAAGTCCTGCTTGTCTAATATTTTGCAGCTCAGGGAAAAGAACTCTTTGCCCTGCATATTCCAAAGATTTAATTAATTATACTGTGGTTAGTCTGTCTCCTGATGTCAAGAAAGTTGCCAGAACTTCAGGAGTTATCTTTGATGGCAATCTAAGCTTGAATAACTCATGCGGATTAAGTTTTGCTTTTTCGTGCTGAATATCGCTAGAATAAGATTTCTCTCGTGTCTGCAGCTACCTTCTCTGTCAAAAAAAAAAAATCTCTTGTGTCTACAGCTTGTGCAAAAGCCTTTTGTTAGTGCCCAGAGATGAGACATAACTTCCATCACATTTTTTTTTTTTAATTTTTGATTAGTTTATAGTTTAAAATAGACCTCACATGCAGTATGTTACTTTGATACTTGTTCTGATTTGTGAATTAGAATCTGTTTCTCCTTAAGCACAACAGCCGAGAGATAGACTGCAGTGAGATTGTCATCTAAAGACAAATCTGGGAGATGTTCCATTGTCAATAATAGAACAGCTCCTTTTGCACTACGACAGGATGAGAGACAGTTTCTGATTAAGAGCTGGAAGTCTTGAGATCAGATTAAAGTCCTATAGAAATTTAGGGATGCAACTTTAGAGACCTTAAATTTCTATTTCCAGTGGCCACATAGAGCTGTATAATTAAGTTCACAAATGTTTTTAGTCTTGAATGAATGTCATGAATTTCAAAAATCAAAACCCCTCATGTGCAATTTGCTGCATTCAAACCAGGGTGCGCACTGAATCTTCTTTTGACCAGCAAGAAGTCAAGAATGTGGTATTTGTTTGGTCATTTTTGAGTTATTGGATTTTTCTGTGTCAGTAGTGTAATTCTCAGCCTCACCTACAGTGTATACACACACACGTCTGGTGTTATTGGCAGCGCGCCTTCATCCACCGACACCTCCAGCGTCCCTGGTGGCCTTTGTCACAGAAGAAAGAGAATGATCAATATCCCAGTTAAACTAGACTTTCAAAGCTGATCGTGGGGCCTCGTTCTGGGGCCTTCTTCTTTAATGAATTTTCTTTCATTCCACACAAGTTTTTAAACATCAAACAATAAATCGGCCAGGGCACAGTAAAATATTTAGATCTATTGACTGTGTTTGAAAAATGTAGAGGGCAAAAACTCTAGTGGTTTGATGCTGATACATTCTGAACACTTTAATCCACCCGAGTGTTTCCTTTTATCTGCTTGGGTTTCTCCAAAAGAGGGGAAAAGGGCCTCAAGAATGTTCTCAAAGATCCAGCAACTCTTTCTTAAAAGCTCCTTACCTTCAATTGCTCTTTTCTAACTCAGTGAGTCTCAGTGTTCTTGGTACCAAGGCACACTTGAAAAAATATGCACGGCACATAAAGTGATTGATTCTGTGAAGAGGATGAGTCAAATCTTTGAGTGATCGCTCACCTTAAATGACATTGGGTACAGGAAAAAAATATAATTGTAAAGTAAATAAGTAAGTTAAGTAAATTCTGTAGATAATTGCCCTCTTGTCAATAAAAAACAATGCCATGCTGGGTACAGCATGGCATTGTTGAGAACATCTACTATTAAGAATTGGCAGTTTATTGTAGTAGCATAGCATTTCATCATCCCCACCCAAAAAAACTCTTAAAACAAACTGAAACAAAGAGGTAATAAAAATAAAGGGCTGCAACTATTTTTTATGATTTAGATTATTAGATTATTTAGAGTCAAAGGTGACGTCTTTAAACGTCTTATTTTGACCGTCCAGTCCAAAACCTAAAGCTAATCAGTTTATTATAATAAATGACAAAGAAAAGCATTAAATCATCACATTTTAGAAGCTGAAACCAGCACATTCTTGGCATATTTACTTAAAAAATGACTAAAACGATATTTTGATTGTCTAAATAGTTGCAGATGAATTTTCTGTCAATAGTCAATTAATCGACTAATTGTTGCAGCTTTATAAAAATACGTCTGTGGTATGGAGGCATATAACTTTATTGCTGGAAACAAGTTTTGACAAAATATCTTTATTCTGCCATGAAAGGTCCCACAAAAAGGCGTTCAGGGGGGAGTGCTGGAGTGGAGTTATTTAAAGTACCTTCTTTCTTTCAATGTTGAAGAGATAGTACAAGCCTGAGATCAAAAAGAGTGTCTTAAAATACATTATGCTGTAGAAACATTTCAGTGGGACTCAGCGAGTTTGACCAGACTACACTTCAGAGTGTTTATGTGTATTTAGTGCATTTTCCCTTCCTATGAAAACTTCAGGGTGAGTGAAATCTTTTTTTTTTTTTTTTTGGTCAAAGTTACATCAAGGTGAACATCAGTGCCTTGATCTGACCCCTTGTGGAGCCACTCTTCCTAATAAATTGTACTGTGTGTAAGCATGTCTTTGCATAGCTAGGATGTGTGTATGTATAATGTGTGTGTTTGGCTGGCGTGACAGCCTGGCCTTGACGTTAAACATCTGTTGGGTGATTCATTCGGCTGCGGATGTGGAGTGACACCAAGGCACATCTGCCGAGGTGCAGGCGATCCCTGCAACCTGCCCCTCGCAAGGCCCCTGCTTCACCACCCAAACCACTTTTCTGATGATTGCGTCATTTTCCCTTCTCTCCACCGTGGCTAGTTCACAAAAGTGACATCCTGCTTCTTTCCACAGTTGTGCACGCTGGAGAGCAGCAGATGCATAGCCTTGGGGAGATTTAGAAATGGCAAACATAATGAAACTCAAGAACCTGGGAAAAAAAACCATCCCAGGGAAACTTCACTTTGTCCTTTTCTTCCACGGCAGCGTTAACATAATGTTATGTTTTTTTTGCATTTTGAATGGACTTAACACATCAGAATACAGTGGACAAGATTATTTTTTATTTCGGCTCAAATTAATCATCAAAATACACCATATACTGTTTTTACTTTAGACCTGTATTCAGTATTCAATGAGCGTTTTCTTCAGTGTGCTTTAAGAAAAGCCATGTTAGAGTCCGGGCCCATGATAAATTTATTCCACTGAATGGAAAGATTGAGAAATCATTTAAGTGACAGATGCTTCTCTTCACTACTGTGCGGGGCATTGTAATCACTTGAATGAATACAGCTTGACTAATTAAGGTTATGCAGTTGGCTGGCTTTCTCCAAACAAAGCCCAAGTAATGTGGATTGTGTTGTAGTGCAGCCCCCATAGTATAGTACAGATGAGAGTGGAGTTGATATGTTGTTCAGTCTGATGTGTCAGTGCTGGAAAGATCAATCAGTCTAGCACTTGATTTTCAACATCACATCCATGTTTCCACTTAGCTAAAGATATAATTTTGTTGTGGGATAATAAGCTCATAAATTGATTTACTGTACTGTCTAGCTGCACCGCTCTCAGCCCTGCTGTTACCATGACAAAAACACTGAGGAATATGACTGTAAGAAATCAAACAGAAATAGCTGATGACTAACAAACACAGCCAGCGCAGAGGATGATGACTGAAATGCGTTGGATAGTCGTTCTTGAGCTTGCTGTGCATGTTTGGCACAGATAGAGTCCAAGGACGCGCAAGGCCTTTGATCCTGTCTCTGGGGCGTCCCAGATGTTCCAGCGCAGGGCAATGTCAAGTCTGGTTTATTTGCAGAGGTAATGCCCAGCCATTATATGTACAACTCATCCATCAAATAAAAAGGAACATTTCAGGAACGCTTTTTTCTTTGCACGACTGAGCAATTGAGGTTTGTCAGTGAAGGCAGTCTTGATAGACCGTAACCACATCTTCAGCTACATGTGCTTTAAAGGGCCCAGGACACGATGTTTAGTCGGGGCACACATGGGACATTTCCTCTCCTCGTTAATGCAGATGTCTGAGGATATTATATATCATTTGAAGTAAAACTAAATGTAATATTTCATCTCCATACATATCATTGAAGTAGATGCTGTCCTTCCTGAAATCACATAATAATTTTAATCATAAGGAACTCATTTGAGTGCACTCTTACTGATTGAACATCTTTGTGAAAAGTCTCAACCAGTAGGTGGCAGTATGATACCTGAATCTGCAACTTCCTAAATCAAGACTCATCAATCATCACTAAGAATAAGCAGCCTGACTATTTGACAACTTGAAATATACAATAAAATTTGCTGCAGTTATTATATACAAGGTGATATATTTAACCATTATTATTATTTTCTGCTGTTACAGATCAAACATCTATATTTATATGCAAAGTGTGATTTTGCATTTTTATTACAATATAGAATTAAAGCATTCACATTGCAGTTATGATATTTTACTGAGCAGTAACTTCAGGTGTAGCAATAAATCTAAAAAGCAAAGGGAAAAACATAAATATAAAATAAAATACTGTAGCACCTGACTAAAAGATCAGGCTGAATTTTTGGATCCATTGATTAAATTGTGAACAACATGCTCCAGAGTGTTTTCCAGTCAGCTTTATATAATATAACGAAGGTTAGTGCTCAGCTAAAAACCACATCCGTCTTTTGGCTTAATAACTAAAATATAGCATCATGAGATACTGAAGATATTAAGTATGTTTTTTGATTTAGACCTCTATTGTTTTTTTGTTTTTTTAGATTTTTAAGAGATTAAGAAAAAAAATCTTTGTTCTCTTTTTAAGGAAAAACAGTAAGAAAAAAAATACAAAAAATCTTAAATACACCTTACTAATATCAGAAAAATATTCACTGATCTCAAACCTTTTGCCTTCTATCAAATGAAATTACTTCGGCAGTTCATCTTCATAATAAAATATTTCCAACACTCTTTTCCACTTTGCAACCCCAGTGCAGTATTTATACTTAATGCTTGAAATCTTTTGTAAATGCTTTTTTTTTTTTTTTTTTAACGATATTGACAGTATCACTCTCCCAACTGGCAAGGTGAAGGGATAGGGAGTTTGTGTAACGCAAATGTGACACCATTTCCCCTCTAACTATAACTTCAATCCCCACTGAAAGCAATTAAAAGGTAGCTGAAATTCAGAGGACCTAATTTCTGAGCTTGTTGCTTCAGCAGTCCTAACACAATAAATTCTCTTTGTTTGTTTAGCAACTGAGCTCAAGGTGGACTTTATATTGACTCTTGTCGAGTCGCAAAATGATGAAACTTTGTGGCTGCACTTAAAACAACAGGCCTGCTGGATCAGGTGATATGAGAGGACACTGAATATTTTGTAGCTTATTAAGTTAGTTCTCAAAATGTATTTCCTACAGTTTTTTTTTTTTTTTTTTTTAAAGGAAAGTGGTTGCACAATCTGCTACATTCACTGCCTCTACTCAGAATTAGAGATTTATTTTCTAAGGAGGAAAAAAAATCAATTAGTGCTAAATTTATTCATGGATTTCTGCGATCAATGCGAGTCCACTCAGAGGGGCTCGGTGGGACCCAGTTCATCCCAGTTAATGTGTTTGAAGGGGAATTACCATTGATGTTGTTTTCTCTTCCTCTCAGGTCAAAGAGCATCTCGGAGCTGTCACGGCCTGCCTGCCACACGGGAGGAACCTCCAGTCCTCACTGTTACCCACAAGGCACCTGGACAGGAGGGAGCGGCGGTTGATGTGAGGGAAAGACAATCAGGTTGGTTGGCTGTACTGAATCTAACATACCCACTGTCAGGGAGTCTCTTACTAGAGCTAATTGTGAATCCAATCAAGGCTGGGAATACTGCCTATTGATTTACCCCACTAAACACACACAATAAACAAATACAGAGGGAATACATTATGTGTGAATTAACTCACAAATGGCTTTCACGTCCACAGAATTTTCATATAATCTACAGTAGCGCTCAGTGCACTCCTATTATACTGGTCTGCTAGGTTAAAAAACAGCTGTACCTCACTCTCTCTTAATTGGCTGCAACCACTGTAATTTTAATTCACATGACCTTTCATGACTTCTTGATTGTTTTCATAATTCTTGCATACTTCACAATGCTGCTCCGAAAGACATGCGGTGTGATCCTCAGAAATGTTCCTTCAAGGATATTCTTTTCGCTCTTCGTATTGATTTCAAACAGTTCCTGCACACAGGCTATATTTCAGGTCAATTAGACATATTTGGGCATTTGCAAATCATTTTTTTCTCTCAGATCCTGGGGCTCTAAAACTGCACTTTTGGCCCTAACAGCACTGCTCAGATTCTCTGTGGAGCTTGACATTTTGATCCGCAACAGAGACTAAATGATAACCGTTTCCTTGTAAATACTGTTGCCTGCGGGGGAGGGTTTAAATAGACCAAGAAGGACTTTTCACTCACTCACTTGTTTATATTCACAACTCATCTAAATATGGACAACTAAAGCATTTAAAATATAGTGTGCATTACATGCAGCAGTGAGAGGCTGCTGCAGAGAAAGTAGTGTGAGGGGAGACCCATAATTACAGCAAATTATTGTTAGTAATTTTCTAAATTCCTCAGCTTTTACGCTTACAAATTATGTAATTATGGCCATTTCCCAAAAAGATAGCAAATAGGTTGTGATTGTTCAGTTCAGACTTTCTTTAACAGACAATATAATTTCACTATCTTTCATTCTGCCACTCTCTTCTTTTTGTTTTTCTTTAAAGAGAATATCTTTAAAGTTTTTTTTCTGTTCATGTATGAAAGAACAAGCTGCCTTTGTTTGAAGTGTTTGGTCTTGGCATCTGTGATCACTCTCATTAGGGCTCTCCTCTCACTGAAAGCAAAAACACTCCAATTCATTTATTTTTATTTCAAACATATAATTGACTGCTGTCTGAGCTTGCATCCACATCTAAGAGAAAGTATTTATTTGAACCTAACTAACACCCCTTTCTTCAGCAATTTTAAATATAAATGGAGGAGGAATCGATTAGTCGCTCACTGATTTTTGTATGTTTTTCCCCTATCTCCAAAAAAACATAATATGAGTAAATAATTCCTTTTACCAATAAGTGCGGAGATTGGATTGAATATTTATTTTGCCTTGAGAAAAAGTCAGCGCTTAAGTTTGACCCCTGCGTATTGTCATGACAACCTAAGGTCTCTGACACTTCATGGCTAGTAGATGACAACATCCTCCTACTACCGTGTACATGTTGAACCGGCATCGCCCACACAGGGGGAGATTGACATAAACACTCTTTAATTGAGCTGCAAATGTTGTCATAAGATGGAGTCATTATTTTATCATCCCTAAGGGGGAAATCTGCTCGTGCAAAAAGAAAAAGAAATGTATAATTAATACAGCCAGTCACATTATGCCCAATGTGAAGCTGTACAGATAGGATAATATTACATTTTTACAGTGGCGCTCTGAGCCTTTCCCAGATTGCTGATAGTGTTCAGTGCTCAGCAGCTGGCTCCAGGGAAAGATTGCTCTATGTCACATCCTTATCAAAAGAGCGTTTTGTTCCTTCTTGCACACACAGTTCTTATTCCACAAGAAGGCCTGTGATCTGGTATATGTGTGTAGATCTTTCTTCAGCATCCCCCCCCCCCTTTTCTCAATGCTCTGCTGAAGATCAATTGTGTTTGTACTGTATGTGAATGTGTATCAAAGAGTCCCCACAGTCAATGCCTCCACTTATAAGGTAATGTACTGACACGGGAGACTCCACGGGGACTGTACCGAGAGCTCCATGTACAGAAGCTGTGCAGCACAAGGAAGGGTTGGGAGGAGGGGGGAACACAGCAGTCATATAGCGTGGGAGGAGGAAGCTGGATTGATAACACACACTACTTACACAATACTATCTTCAAGTGGAAAGCAAATATATACCTACATGCACAGAAATGCAAACACATATGTACAGGCAATGTTGCCAGTGGCTGGTTTCAATACCAAGGGCTCCCGACCTGAGTGCTAGCCATGCGCATGAATCTCCCATCGAACACCTATTCTGTTTCACAGAGCCACGGGGGAATACACTGTCAATGAGAACTTTCATAGCAGCAGAAACACTCACCCAGTTGTTTTATTAATCCTTCAGACTTATAAAGGTAGCTGTCCACACAGAAGGGGAATTATTCCCATGCATTTCAATATTATATTGACCTTATAACTAGCCAAGTTTAAGTCATAAATCCATAGTTGCTCTTGTCTGAGAAGTGGGCAGACGGGTGCTCACCAGCTCCTCCTTCTCGCTCTCACTCTTTTACAGCTGAGGTGGGAGGCAGGTCAAATACAAGGCTGGGGTTTTGCTGGATTTAACCCAGCCAAAGGAGCGGAGAGGGAGCATGCACGTGATGGTCTGTGCTGTGTGTGAATGTATAGGTATTTAATAGCAATAGGATGGCGATGCATTGTCCTTTTGATGTGTTATATGTGCTTCTCTATGTGTCTGTAAGAATATGTGGATACATAAGCAGTGACAGAAGGTGACCCCTGTGTCAGTGCTTTATTATGTCCGGTTCATTTGCTAGGCCAGATTCCATTGGCTGTCAGTTTTACTGCCTGACTGTGTCAGCTGGACAGTGTTAAGTCTGATGGAGTGTTTTTGCCTCTGAAGCCATCCTGAACAGAAAGGCAGGGAGAGCTATATAACAGGCTCAGTGACAGGTTCTCAAAACAGGCGGGCCATGAATATGCAAGCTCTTCCATAAACATCCAGGAAAAAAAAACCCCGCTTGATGTGGCTGAATCTGAAAATAAGCAATTTTGCCATATTCAAGCAGCAGCATTGACACTTTCAGCACATTTCTCTGAGAGTCTCACTGTCTCTTCAGTTTTATTTCCGCAGCAAGAGTTAGAGTTTCTTGCCTGTTTCATCACTAAATATTAAATAATGTTTCACTTTACTGTCACAACATAATGAAAACAGGAGAGGCATGTGCGATGGGATAAAAAGAAATCATAATTGGATATTTTTGAGATCTTATGATATTTGTGCATTTTTTAATTATGTGATTTTGCACAAGTAACATGTCTTGATTGATTGGGATAAGGACCTCCTCTTAGCTCCAAATGTGCTTCCAACCTCCCCTGTTTAATGCAAATTAAGCGAACATGTGCCTTTGATATTGAAATGATCTTACTGCATTCCTACAACTATTTCAGCAGATGAAGTGGAACTGTGTGTGCACTTTCTTACTGTAAGTTACATTTACCTTATCAGGACCCTGAGCTTCATTAGGACCCAGACTTACTATTTGTTAAAGAGTAACTGATAGTACAGCTACAAATTAAAAACAGAATAATATAACAACTACACTCACAAATACATTGAAAATTTGCTGTTGGAATAAACACGATAAGTGAGTAGACTGGGGTAGTGTTTGAAATTTTTAGATACTCTTGCTGATATGATATCTGAGTGTTGGTACTTTATTATTAATCTATCTTTCAATTATTTTCTTGATGAATCGGTTGGTTTTATAATATCAAAAAATTGTGAAAAATACCACAATGCAATTTCCCAAAGTCAAAGGTGACACCTTGAAATGTCTTGTTTTGTCCGACCAACAGTCTAAAACTCCAAAATATTTAGTTAACTATAATAACTATATTAACTATTATGAGACAAGGAAAAGCAGCTAACGTATACCTTTGAGAAGCTAGAGCCATCAAATTATTGTTAAAAATTAACTGATTATCAAAATATTTGCCGATTAATTTTCAGACTTCAGTGACTCATTGTTTCAGCTATAAAACTAAATACTTTTCAATCAATTACTTTGAGGAATAAAAATGTTTTTCTAGAGGAAAAACCCTTTTTTCCTTTAATAAAGGAAGACAAATTCTTAAATATTAAATGTCTGAACACAATCAGCCATATTAGACTTTTGCCTAAATACGGTAGTGTTTTTTTAAAAATAATTTTTAAATCAGAAACTGAAAATTAGACATAAAGAAGAATAAGAATATGATCAAGCATTTGATTGCAGCTTTCAGTACTTGACAGTTTTTGACACTTGGTGTTGTGCACACATTTACTGAAAGTGTTGACGTTTGATAACCTCCCTACAAGTGAATCACTCCTTATAAGACATATGCTCAGTCCAGGGAATTTACCAAAGTATGCATATGCTGGGGTTTGGAAAAGCTTGAATTGAGTAATATTTCCAGTGGATGTGCACGTAAACAAGACAAATACAGTGATTGCATCATATATGTAATAATATGTGTGGTTCCCAGGAGTCATAGCCTTGTGTGTTTTTTCACGCTTAGTGTCTTTTCAGGACATCATGTTGTGTGGCCCTTGGGGTTTTGGTCTGAGGTGATAACAGGATGGTGTGTCTTTGTGTGTGTGAGTGGATAGAAGTGTCTTTGTAATACAAGGACCCCACATGAAAAAATCCACACAGGCCCAGTGAGAGTCTCATTGCAACAGACACAGCACCTCCAACCTCACGACTGAAAAAATCAACCCACCAACTCACTATTTACCTGCTTTTGTCTGAATATTGGCTCGTCCTTCCCACAACTGTCTGCTTCTTATGTTTTATTTTGCCTTGTTCATATATCCTGCAGATAGCAGGCAAGTAATTTGCAAACAGGCTGATATTTTCATATATCCTGGCAGGTGCTTTGCAGAGCACAACTTTAGGGGAAATCTCAGGAAATCAGACATTGTGTTGGATATTACTGTGAAAAGTGTTGCGGACAGGATCAGATTGGCCCACAGTTAAAGTTCTGCTGGTCTGGCCACCGTTCTGTAGAAGGGGAAAGGGTGGTGATGCTATTAACTGTGCTCCTTTCCTGTTTAGAGGAAGGGGCTGTACATTCCAGGACACACACACTCACACATGGGCACTTATGAAAACATTCTTGTACATGAGCACAAATACTTTATGCATACCACCTAAACAAACTTTACACTTAGTATACATTTTACTTCATACACACGAGCGTGTACTCAAACATCTAAATGCATGCACACGCCTTCCTACTCCGACACACTCACTCACTCAATGACTCTGTCTTCCTTTCGTACTTTGTCTCTCTCTCTCTTTCTCTCTCACGCTCTTTACGGGAAGGCCACTCTGATAGGCCCCCTCATAAGGCGAGACACACCATCCCAGCTGATTCCAGGGGGAGTCCTTCAGAGGCAGCACTTCCAGTGGCTTCAGCGCATTAAAGCTTTTACCTTTTGCTTCTAAAGGCATCGGGACAAAAACAGGCCGACCTCTTTCTCTCCACCAGGGAGAGAGAGAATGCATTGTCTTGTGAGGACACTGATTACTCAGGAATCAGTCATCAATTATTCAAACGATGGCATACTGTATTGCCTCCACCTTTAGCGACAAGACGGCCTTTCAAGGCTGGGAAGTGCAGAGACACACCCTGCCCGGTCCGCAAGAATCAATACAGGCCAGGGTAGTTTGCTTGCTCGCTTTCGTTTTGGTCTGTCTTTTCTTCATACCAATGTGAGTTTGGGATCCTGGCTTTAGACAGTAAGGCATTTTGGAGACCTTGAAGTGCCAGCTGCTGAGGAGGCCACAGGGCTAAGGCAGGCCACCATGGAGGCCTGCAGGGTTTGGAAACATGCCCTTGGCATGTCCCTCAGTCTACAGTGCTGCCCTTTTGTCAAATTCTGCCCATTCGCATTGGTCTCTGCAGTGCCTGTTGTCTTAACTCAGCTGATTAGCTGTAAGTGAGCCTGATGAATGTCCGCAGTTCATCCACAACACCTGGTTCTCCAGAGAGTGGAGGTTGAAGTTGCCTCAAGGATGGAGACAGACAAAAAAAGGGGACTTTCTCTTAGACCAGTCCAAAGATGGGACCACCCAGGATTTGCATACTTGAGGTTTTTACTTTGCTTTTCTTCCTTGCCTCCACTCTACGGTGTTGCCGAGTTTTCCCTGGACCAGACTTCTGGCACACCTCGCACTCCCGCTCCTTAGTCACTGTCACTGAAACACAAAGACCGCAACACACAGCCCTGTGTCCTGTCCCAGACTGTCTGACCTCCCCTCTCTGGAAGCCTTCACCGCCTTGCAATGTTTGCTAATAGAATATCCTCTTACTCTGCCTCGGAGCCAGAGAACTTATTTTGAACGACCACAGACCGCTAAAAAAGGTCAAGCACCGCAGGCCAAAGAGCCAATTAAACAAATGAAGTGTAATTCACACCTAAACAGTTAAAGTGGATGTCATTCTTTCTTTGTTGCTTTTATTGTCATGTATTTCTAACATGTTGGTATTCAAGAGAGCTTTCTCTGACCTTCCTGGTTGTGTCAAGGTCAATCTGCATGCCAGTACATGCTTATTTGTGGGCCATTTGGCCTCTTAAAGTATGCCTGTGTTGCAGCTTGTGACATGAAAGAGTGAAAGAAAATGTGGAGGGGAGAGGAAAAATCATAAGGGTGAGGAAAAGTTTGGGAGGAGCGAAAAGGAGGGAGGGAGAGGGAGAGGTTGGGAGGGTCGCTGAAGGAGTTGGATAACAATGGCTGGAGTCCAAGGTTGGCTAATAGTATCTGACACACTGCAATTTTGAGGCTTATATCAACATTGTTTTTACAGCTGTAATTAAGCCACCTAATCAGAAGCACATTGGTCGGGACAGTCTGGGGCTGTGAGGGGGCAGACACACAGTGAGCTGTGTTCAGCCCTGCGGCAAGGCAGCAGCACCGCACTGGGCTTGGGCTAGGTGGAGGCCAGCCAATGGAACTGTGGGTGGGAGAGCATCCTGAGTGTGACACACACATGCACACATATACACACAGATGTACACAAGGGCTATGCATTATGAACCAGGGCCACACTGAATGAGTGCAGATATGGGGAGGGAGCAGTGTGTATGTATGCATGTATGTATAGAACTATATATATATATATGTATGTATGTGTGTGTGTGTGTGTGTGTGTGTGTGTGTGAATGCGAATTCTTGTGGTAAAACATCTGTCCAAATTCTGTGGCTGTGTGTGTTGCAATAGTCTCCTGGTGGCGTGCATATCTGTGTTTATCAAGTGCTCAATTATGCCCAAATCTTACTTATGCACGCATGTGTGCTCAAGTGCATTTCCATGTTTGTTCAGTGGACATTTTATGGTGTGCGTCTGTGTGCAAAAAGAACAGCGTGCAAATGTGTATATGAAAGAGAGAGGGAACATGTGCATGTGTGCGGTCGCTTCAGCCCCACAGAGGTTCACCCCACCCTTGTCAGGGCCCAGTGCCGAGTCACCCAAGTCTCAAATGGCAACAGCACACAGACAGGCACACACAGACACACACATACAGAGCAGGACGCGGAGCTCAGCTGGGGCCAAAATCAACAGATGAGCTGGTCTGAACTGGCTCGCTGTGTGTTCTGATTGTAAATTGCGCTGGTGATGATTAGAGAACTCCAGCACAGGATGTCGACTCTTAAAACTGTCCAGAGAAAATAATTTTCTACTATGTTCAGGAAACTTTTTTTTCTTTCTCTCCTTTACACTGCTCCCCACTCCAACCTGCCCTCCCTCCCTCCCTCTTTAATTTAAACATCATGGGGCTGTATGTGAGGAGGTGGAAGGAGTTGGTGTGTAAATTGGTTTAAGGCATCCAGAGTAAAAAAGGCCAGACAATGAAGGCTGTTTAGAGTTTCATCGCATCTATGCAAGTGCGCACACAGGCCCATAGTTGTCTATATGCATACATACCTATGCATGCACTTGCAAATATCCCTAAAATGTCACAATTTATTTGTGTGGACAGCTGCATGCACTTTTCCTGATCAGTGTATCTTTGAGAACAAGACATTACCGTGTTATTTTATTTTGTTAAAGGTGCAATGTGCAGAATTTTGTGGCGTCTAGTGAAACGGAGTTGGCAGAAATGGAATATAATTTTCATAAGTATGTTTTCTTAAGTGTATAATCTGAAAATGAAAATCATTGTCTTTTCATTACATTATAATGAGCCCTTTATATCATAGGGAGCAGGTCCTCTTTCATGGAGGGAGGCCGCCATGTTGCACCGCCATGTTTCTACAGTAGCTCAGAACAGAGCAAACACTGGCTCTAGAGAGGGACTTTCGCGTTCTTCGCGAGTTTCACGGCCACCGTAGGTACTCCTACAAACTTGGAAGGGGTTATTTGTTTTTTGTTGTTAGGGGTATTTAGATGGTTGCTATCTGCACTCCCACCACTAGATGCCATTAAATCCTGCACACTGCACCTTTAAGGTATGTGTGCATTAACAGCATTATCTAGTTGTTTATTCCAGTGTGGCTGTCAGAAAGTGGGAAGTAAGATCAATGAGGGTGTGTGTAACAGAGCCAGAGGTTGATGGGGATGGATGATTATTGTTCTGCTCTTTACCTCCTACTCACTGTGTCATGATGTCATCATCCTGAGACACATAATCCTGGGCCAGCCCAGCTTGTTGTTGTTTCCTCCATCCCTACTAAAAACTTTTTGACCCATCACTTACCGACATTACACAGGGCTTGTCTGAGACACAATCTCTTTCTGATGGACTGTACAGAAAAACAAACCTTGATGGATGGATCCCTTTTGATGTTTCTGATATTGATTACCAACATGAGTGCTTATATGCTGGCATTGTAGGTATCTGTGGTTCTTCTTTGATATGAAAAAATATTTTGACATCAACCTATAATGACAAGCCATTAAAGGCAGTATATGTGACTGGACACCTGAGTAGAGTTTGCTGAACTTCTTGCAGTCTGTAGCCAGCCGGCAGATTTAGTCCCACATTCCTGCACCCCTGCTGCGTCGCCCAGCTCGGTGACCATGAATGTGTTAGCAACTACTGAGTCCTCTCACCACGTCCTTCTGCCTAATTTAGATTTATGTCCTTTTTAAAGACTTTGCCATTCCCTTCTCCTACAGATGACATTTTTGCTTCTCAGAGTCATATAGTATATACATTATTTTTCAAATGGAATGGAATGCTTTGAGAAAATGAAAGAACGGATAGAGGCAAGGGAGGGAAAGACACGGGGAAGAAGACAAGTTTGTGTGACTTGTCTGGAACAGTGCGTCGCTGCTTGCCTGAAGTTTGGCAGTAGTTACAGTCTCCCTCTCTTGTTACTCTCCCTCCTTCTCTCCCACCTCCACAGAAATGTCCAGCTTGATTTAATCAGGGAGGCAGAGGGGAAATCAAACTGGGCGTGGGACCAAAAGCCTCCATATGGGGACAGGCCTGGTCCTGCGACCTAATCAACCCCGGGGGCAGGCAACAAAGACAGTCAGTGAGTTTGTGAAAGAGTCTGTTTATATTTGTGTAATCGTGTGTCTGTATGTGTACAGTATGAGTGTGACTCAAGGAGGGGAATGAGGCTGGCGGGGAGCAGGGAGGATGTTAATGTGTCCCTCAGGTGGCAGCAACAGCACAGTCGCACACAGACTTGTGTTTGACATGAAGAAGGTGGGGAGAGTATTTCCTATCCCACCATTCCCTCCTCCTCCTTTTCCTGCTGTGCGGTTCAGACGTTAGAGCCGGCATTAAATTCCTGTCGACAAGCTCTGGGAGGGAAATGGGCCACGTTTGCCATCGCTGTGCCCCCAGACCCTGCAGGAGAGTCGCTGTCTTTCTCAAACATGCTACACCTCTGTCTTCCTTTTGTTCCTCCAGTTTTTTTCTCCCTCCCCTCCCTCTGTCTTCTCTTTTCTCCCCCCCCTCGTGTTTCATGACTGTTTACGCAAAATGACGGTTCCTCCTCAGCTCGCCGGCTTGTGGTTCACTGAAACAAATAAATAAATCCAGGAGGACACACATCCATTCACAAACAGTCTGTGCTCACCCCACAAGCACATAACAAGATGAGAGATGGAGAGAAAATGTAAGCTGTGGGAAGAGAAAGTAAATTAAAAACAAATCATGGCATGACTATGGAATACAACTGGCGGATAGCGGAGACAAATAGCTAAACGAACACGGGATTCTCTGGCTCCCTCATCTATGTTAAACAATAATCAGGAATAGTCTAGATTAAACCCTCCTGCAAATCACTCTGAGTGACTCATGTGTCTCACTGTAGTAATGATGACATGAGATTCTTTATTTAACTTAGCAACATGGAGGACAGTTTAGAGAGGACCAACACCTTGTTTTGCTGAAAGCATGTTATTATAGTTTTAATATAACCCAGTCGAGGTTGGCTCCAACAAGGACCCGGTAGTGTGCAGTATGTATTCAAACTGCAGTCATAGGTCCCAAGGGACTTAGGGCTTCTCAGTATGTGTGTATGTGCGTGTGAGTTCAGTGTGCAGGAGAGGGACTTGGATGTGAAAAGACCCAGATTTATACGTTTTGCTCTTGGAATATCCCAGAGATATGTTAGAGGCAGCAGGGGGATTTCATAAAAGTCTTCTCCGGTTTCTCTGGTTCAGCATTTTGTCGTAGTGAGGACATTACGTGGTGACAACAGGCATTAAAATACTGCCCCCCTTCCTCTTTTCCCATTCACACCCGTCTGTCTCTCTTCCTTACTCAGTCTCTTGCTTAATTCTTTTCCAGACTGCTATTTCTTCCTTAAAAGCAGGGTTGCTGCCAAGTTGCAGTCAAGCTATATAAATGTCATTTTTTTTCTCATATGTAAAATAAAGTAATTAACCCAACTGGACTAAAATGACATTTCATGCAATGGATGAATTGAGCAACATGATTGATGGGAAACCCTGAGATCACACAGGAAAACACCTTACTCTCCTGATATGGTTCTTAGCCACAACCCGCTCCAATGAATAATGAGTCTCTCCCTCTTAGATATGTTGCTACTTCTACTATTACAGCGAGGGCTTCATTTCAAAGGCTTTTTCCTTGAAGCTAAATACTTATCTTATTCTAATGGTACTCCTGAGAACAGACCGCTTATCCTGATATGAATTGAAAATTCACTGAAGGAAGCAGCCATGGCATGGAATTTGAAACATAAAACATAAAATACTTGAGGGGCTAATGCAGAAATATTTACGCTAAGTTACAGTTTTATTATTAATATACATACAGTATGAGCAAGGTTCACATATTACATGTTTGAGAGTCTGAGAAAGGCTTGAAGAGAAATGCAGTCAAAACTGAAATGCATAGGCTACCAGAAGCATATTTCATTATGTGACTAGTGCTGTGTGTGCCACTATGTGTGTTTGTGTGTGTGTGTGTGTGTGCTTGCTAAAGACAGTTCTGACATTCAGCCAGATTAAAACCCAATTCATGACTCTGGTTGCTGTTTCCACAGTCCCATAAAGAAATCATTTAGGTCAGAGGAAATGATTAAGTGTTATTAATATTGTGCCAGTGCTCTCTTTGTGGATATGGATGTTAAAGTGAACTGGAAGACCAAAATGGTCTGTTTGGGTGGTTGACTAGATGTGAAACCGCATGAGTGTCCTTGGGACTAGCTGGTTCTTGTGTGTTTGTGTGTGTGTCTGGGCAAGTGCGTGTGTAAGTATGTGTATGTGTGTCTCCACCAGCTCTGGCAGGAACTTGGGAAACCACTGGGAGCTCCTCCAATAGTACCTAGTGTGGACTCATTTGTTGACTCAGTGATGGTTAGAGGGGCAAGTGTTGCCATCTTAACACCAGCACAGCCGAGTGGGAGAAAGACACATACACACACACACGTTTACTTAGGTCACTTTTAGGGACATTACATAGACGTACATTCATTTCCTGGAGACTTACCTTAACTATAACCACTACTTGCCTAACCCAACCCTTACTCTAACCTTAACCTAACCCTAAACTTAACCACTAACCCAAAAATCAGCTTTTTCCCAATTGGGGACGCAGCTTTTGTCCCCAACTGGACAAGCTGTCTCCAATTAAATGGTCTTGAGTCTGAAATGTGTCCCTGAAAGTAGGCCAAGTCAGACCACACACACACACTGAAAAAAACAACATAAAGTAGTGCTTTAAGAGGCTACAATATATAGCTGGAGTGCAGTTTGCCTCTTCCTCATGTTAATCTACAGTTGTTTCATACAATTTGAATGACAAACACTGGTAGCCAAAGGGCCAAAGGGTTGCATCTGGTTGAGGAGAGGAGAGAGACTAGGACCAGCACTACTCTGCAGCTCAGGTGTGCTGTGAAACTCTAGATGAAACCACATGCCTCTTCTCCAATTGCTGTCCTGGACTCTGGGCCTTGAGAAAGGACTTTATTTTCCCTTACCTAAAATGGTCTGGGGTGCAAAAGAAGCTCTGATTCACACATAGCTGGCTGTGTTATTTTTAATTTATTGGACAAAGCCTCAGCTGTGGAAGTCATCAGAGAGATTCTGGCGGTTCAAGCGTACTCTAATGCAACCTGGACTGTGTATTAATAGTTAAAACTCAACAGCACAATCAGATCACCAAACCAAACAACACTTAGGCCTGTGTAACAGTCAGCTTTCTGAGTCTCTTAGTTTTCTCTTTCGGTTTTTAGTGGATGTCTACAGTGAACAGGATGCCTAGAGGTACAGTGTTGAAGTTGTAAAGGTTTAGGAGTATTAGGTATTACAAAATACAAAAAAAGGAAGAGGTTTTATTGCATGGAATAATAAGCTTCATTAACATTTTAATAATTTCCATTTGGGTATTGCAACCAGTACAAACGTATGAATGTCTAATGTTTGCTAATGTTAATTTTCACCTCTCATATCTTATCGTGCCATAATGGGGACCACTGGGGAACCTATTGTTTAATAGGGAGGGCAGATATAATTTCAGCACACTGTGTTAAAACACAGGAGTTGGAGTTGCATCTAGTGAATGGTCAATATCCTCGATCGATGCTGTTCAAATTTGGGATGCCATAGGGCCTGACAGCTATGAATTGTATTATTTTGGGCAGAGTGAAGAATGGATGAATTGGGATTGTTATGTTGAGGGAATTTAAGCCCAGTATTTATTTTTTGTACATACACAATATGGAGTTTGGGTTATGAGGCATTTGTTTTGGGTCAAATCACTCCAGGCGAAAAAACTTTAGCTCCTTAATTCCATAACAACTCCACATATAATTTAGAAACATAGAAGGCCGGCTACAGTTTTTGCTTTTATCGCTGCAGTTTCTGTCAAAATTACAGTACATGTTTTAATAAGGCAATGTGATTAAATTATGATGAGCTACTTAATTTTTCCTCCCTCTTCATGAAGAAGTTCATCTCCTTAAGAAGGGAAATAAGACTGAAGCATCCCAATGTGCTCTAAATTGGGAAAGAAGACAATTAGGCTGGCTTGTGGCTGTCAGTCAACCCACTGTTGCAAGGTGTTCTATGAGGTGAAATCAAGCAGGCGAACTAGGGGAGAGGTGGTGTAGTGAGATGGAGAGACCAGGCAGCCTGGGGGCTACAGTAGAGTAGCCGAGTGCTGGGGAGGGAAACACCATTGTACTGTTCGTTTGGAGACATTCTGTCAAAGCCGGCCCAGGCTGACACCTCGGATCACAGTTTGATAGATGGAAGAGTATCTCTCGCTGACTAGGTCCTATTAAGGTGGATGTTTTCAAAGTTTGGGCCTGGCACAAGGGAAAAAATAGGAAGGACACAGAGGGGAAGTGGAGCCTGAGCAGAGCTGACATGCTTGAAGACCCTCTTCCCCAACCGCGCAGTCGGGGGTCAAATCGCTTTCCTTCCTTCACCCAGTCTGGCTCGGTGTCCAACTTACTGAATAGAGAGAGAGCTGGAGATAGCCACACAATGCTCTGCAAACACACACACTTGCACAGTCACATTTGGAAATACACACCGATATCATGCATGTGCACACACACAAATACACACACACACACACACACACACACACACACACACACACACACACACACACACACACACACACACACACACACCAAAGTACAAAACATGCATGGACGCATGTTAACACGTGCTAGTAAGCATTCATCCAAGCATAGATGCACACAAATGTGCATATCTGCATATGTAGTTTTGTATTCTATAGTGAGAAGACTGAGTGGTGTCCAGTAGGATTAGTGTTCGTAGGTTTCCATGCAAGACCGTTTGTACCCCACTGCATCCCCCTCTCCTGGATCAATGCTCTCCCGCTGTCACAGTGCAGTGAACAGGCAGAGGCAGCCAAGAGATGCCTGCTAGACCTACAGAGGCACAAAAGCATTGAGAGGTAGTAGAGGGAGTGGTGGGGGCAACGCTTGAATGTGTGTGTGTGTATGCGCACTGCTAGTCGTCAGAGAGGGGCGAAAGCAGACACACTGCACCTTGACCACCTATTATGAAGCTCTTTGCCGCGATGTCAAGTGAAAGCAAGTTAATTGGGTGAAGCTGTAGAGCATGTTAGGGCGGTGGTTGAGGGCTTGCCGGCTTGACAGTTGAGTGTCAGCGGGACTCAGTCAAGTGTGGCTGAGAGACAGAGCCCTGTCACCGGGCCTAAAGCAGGGCCGCTGGGGCTGTTAGGGAGAGAGACCGACCCCTCCCTGCACACACACACACACATTACACACATTGACACGGACACCCAATTACATTCACTCATTCCCTCTGGTGCACGCCCACACTCTGTCACAAATGAAGATTATTTTAGAGAAGTAAGTGAAACAAGTACCTTTTCTAAAGATAGATTAACCTGATTTTGTAAAGCCACCACAAATTGTAGTAGCGATAAAACGATGCAGTAATAGTTAATTGTTGACTTGTGACATAAATTTGATGTTATTTTCCTTGTTAAGTTTGGATTTTTAAAAACATTTTCAGTGTCCAACATAACATTTTTTCCCCACTGGCCCACTTGGCCAGTAGATCAGAATTTTACTGGCCACTTGTACATTTTCACTGGCTCAGCAGCCAAAAAATGTCAATAACTTTTTTCCCATAATTTTGGTGATTTATTCATTGTATACATAATACGTACAACAGTGAAGTTCCCTTTATATTTGGTTGTTTTCCTTCAGTTATGGAATATGCATAGTATAAAATTAGGCACATATTGGATCAGTAAATGAATGGTGTATAAAAGTAGGTTTTTCCATATTTTGTGTAAAGTCAGAGAGTGTGGAATACATAGGGAGAAGAGAACAGAGACAGAATTTATGATAATAATATTTCAGTGAGTATGGATGACCTTGATAATAAACTCTTGTGTCAAGAACTGAGTCAATGCTGAGAGATCTATAGAAATGTACTTGTTAGGATAGAGCAGTGAGAGAAAGAACATAGCAGCATTTGTTTGTGTGCGAGTGTTCACTCCAAGCTCCTTCTGTCTGCTTCCACCTGTCCACTACAGACATGGAGTTGAACTGTAATGAATGAATGACTGAATGAAAAGGAGAAATGCAGACAATGGCGATTTTAGGGGGTGGCCTGGGGTCACCCCTGTGGGCACCCCAGATCTGATAGGTCATTGGTCAAGTTCATCAACACAATAAGGTGGGACAAATCCTAGTCAGTCAATGATGACAGCTGATCAGCTGATATAGGGCCAGTTTGCCATTTCCAACTACTATTGTAGTGGTTGGACTGAGGCTGTGAGAGCTGATCTGTAGTCAGTGTACTTTAGACCACAAGTCAGAAAAAAGCAGGTCTCGAAATCGAAAGTATATGCTGCCCGTTAGGACTCAGGACTCTGGTCACAGCAAGCTGAGCTAACGCCACAATGATATAATATAACATTCCTCACAAAAATTTGTTTTGCAAAAGTACTATAATCGGACTGTTACAGTGGTATGAAAAAGTTTAGGCACCCCTGACAATTTCCATTATTTTCATTTATTAATCATTGGGTGTTTGGATCAGCAATTTCATTTTGATCAATCAAATAACTGATGGACACAGTATTATTTAAGAAGTGAAATGCGGTTTATTGGATTAACAGAAAATGTGCAATATGCATCAAAACAAAATTAGACAGGTGCATAAATTTGGGCACTCCAACAGAAAAATCACATCAATATTTAGTCGAGCCTCCTTTTGCAAAAATAACAGCCTCTAGACGCTTCCTTTAGCCTCTAATGAGTGTCTGGATTCTGGATGAAGGTATTTTGGACCATTCCTCCTTGCAAAACATCTCCAGTTCACTTAGGTTTGATGGTTTCCGAGCATGGACAGCGCGCTTCAAATCATCCAACAGATTTTCAATGATATTCAGGTCTGGGGACTGGGATGGCCATTCCAGAACATTGTACTTGTTCCTCTGCATGAATACCTGAGTAGATTTTGAGCAGTGTTTTGGGTCATTGTCTTGTTCAAATATCCAGCCCCGGCGTTACTTCAACTTTGTGACTGACTCTTGAACATTATTCTCAAGAATCTGCTGATATTGAGTGGAATCCATGCAACCCTCAACTTTAACAAGATTCCCAGTACCGGCACTGGCCACACAGCCCCACGGCATGATGGAACCTCCACCAAATTTTACTGTGGGTAGCAAGTGTTTTTCTTGGAATGCTGTGTTCTTTCGCCGCCATGCATAATGCCCCTTGTTATGAACAAATAACTCAATCTTTGTTTCATCAGTCCACAGGACCTTATTCCAAAATGAAGCTGGCTTGTCCAAATGTGCTTTTGCATACCTCAAGCGACTGTTTGTGGCGTGTGTGCAGAAAAGGCTTCTTCCGCATCACCCTCCCATACAGCTTTTCCCTGTGCAAAGTGCGCTGAATTGTTGAACGATGCACAGTGACACCATCTGCAGCAAGATGATGTTGTAGGTCTTTGGAGGTGGTCTGTGGGTTGTCTTTGACCATTCTCACCATCCTTCGCCTTTGCCTCTCCGATATTTTTCTTGGCCTGCCACTTCTGGCCTTAACAAGAACCATGCCTGTGGTCTTCCATTTCCTCACTATGTTCCTCACAGTGGAAACTGACAGCTGAAATCTCTGAGATAGCTTTTTGTAGCCTTCCCCTAATCCATAATGTTGAACAATCTTTGTTTTCAGGTCATTTGAGAGTTGTTTTGAGGCCCCCATGTTGCCACTCTTCAGAGGAGAGTCAAAGAGAAGAACAACTTGCAATTGGTCACCTTAAATACCTTTTCTCATGATTTGATGGACCTGGCTATGTAGTTCAAGGCTTAATGATCTCACCAAACCAATTTTGTGTTCCAATTAATCAGTTCTAAGTAGTTACAGGTGTTCAAATCAACACAGTGACAAGGGTGCCCAAATTTTTGCACAGCCTATTTTTCACGTCTGATTTAATTTCATACAACTTAATATTGCTACACTAAAAATCTTTGTCTGGAAAATACCCCAGTACTCAGCTTTTATTAGAAAATGAATGGCATGCTAATGTGATCATTTTCTGTGAAGACAGAGTAAATTATTATGCAGCCTCAGAGGGCTGCCTAAACTTTTTCATACCACTGTATGATGACAAAATAGAGTAAACTGCTGTAAGTGTTGTGGACATTGGTTTGGGGTTGCATACAGTGTACATGTGTATGTGCTGGAAGCATTAGCGAATCGTGCTAGCGATTATCATTAGCGATTAGCTTATGTAATTCACAGTCTAATGTGTGCAAATAGATAGCATTAGCAGCCATTTTGATACGACAAAGCCTGTGAAATGTTTAGTCTATGTACACCCACCATAGTAGTTTGTTCTGTTTTGTTTAATAACATTTTACTGTGTCATGTAGATAATATTCTATATGTTCAGAGTGTGTAAGGCTGAGCTTATTGCTAGAATACAGTTAGTTAGCCAGCCAAGTTAAACCTGTGGGCCTGTAGAGATGTAGGCTGGAAAGCTTGTTTCATTGTATTTCCCATCCATTGTTAGACAGTCTACAGTGGGTCATTCAGTAGTACACAGTTCAAAGTGTAATGTGATGTTTTCAATTAGTTAAACTGAGTAAGAGCAGTCTATGGAACATAAAAGAGTTTTACTCATGCATATGAGAAAATATGTTTATAATTGTGTATATATTGTGTTTATTATATTGTTTCTGCTAAAGTTATTACAATGAAGTTCACAGTTCAGAGATAGAGCGGATGCAAGCTGAGTTAATGCCACGATGATATGAATAACATTGCTGACAACTGCTTTAAATATGTTTTGACAGATAACCCATGTGAATAAATGTGTTGCAGCAGTTTGGACCCGGAGCTTCATTCTGAACCTGTAACATATAACATATTTACTCCACCACAGGGAAACGACTCTTAGAAAATGTGTAGCTTTTCCTGAACAGTATTACTGATTGAAAATAGACATGTTTCAATAACCACTGCTTCCCAGAGACTTTGATAGGTGGAAATGGAGAACGTAATGTACATGGAATAGAAGAATGATAACTGCATGTTACTGCTGTTGTAGGTTGTAATATCAACTTCAATTGTTGTGGGTGGTCAGCATGGCACCTTTAGTTTAATGCTGTATTATAAAGTGTAAAAACAACAACCTGGCCTTAAGTACAAACATTACAATGGATGCTAGAGTTCAACTATGATTTATTTGTGCATAGGTTGAAGCAATGTGATGCATTGAACACCTGTATTTACACATTTTGATCACCATTCATTAAGGTTCGTTATGCCATGGCCACCCCACACTAGCTGTGTCCCATCTTGGCCACCCTAGTCAAAATGTCCTGGATACGCCACTGAATGTAGAGGAGGAAAATGAAACAGAAACTAATAGCGTTTGTCTCCACAGTAAATCATCTGTTGAGTGTTTGATGGTTATTTATTTGTGCTTTAGAACGTAACCGCCATGAATCAATCAGAAAATAACTTTTTACTTCTCTCATTGACTGCTTTGTTCTCTCTACCGCTGCTCGCTCTCCTTGCTCGACCACAGCTGCACTCTCTTTCTCTCTCTCGCTTGCTTGCTTGTGCTCTCAGCTCGCTCGTGCTCTCTCTCTCTTTTTCTCTTGTCTTTTTTAAAATGAGTTGAGAAGCCGACAGCAAAACCTAATTATACTTTTAACGTTATCAAATGAAGAGCAATGTCCTCCCCTCATCCTAAACTGTGTGTACTCATGACTCTGATTGGTCTTGGCCAGTGACTGGCCAATCAACTTGCCTCGCATCAGCGTTTACTGCATGTTTTTTGTTGTTTTGAATACCTTTTATTAGACCTTTTCTTTTATTATACTGATTATAATGATAATTATATCAAAAACAAATATTTCTACATAACTCCATTCAAAACATCTTTTGGATGATTTAAAAAAAAATAATGTATAAGATACCATTTGATGGTCTGTAATACTTTCTTCTCAGTATTATTGGATGATCACTGACAATTAAACCATACGACAATAACTCAAATTGCTATTTTATGTGTCAAGCAGATAAATTTATATTATTGTGATGGTGGTTTTATTGCTGAGCCTTAATTTCAAAAATCTCATTAGAAAACCAATTTCCTTGACAGTATTGAACATTATCTCCATTTTCACTGGTTTGATGGCCTCTTTTCCCCTGCATGTATTCACTAATTTAATGTCAATGAGTGGGGGACCTGACAAGTTATTGACAAACCTAAACAGAACTTAACGAAAGAGGCCCCAAATATTCACTGTTAAGCGATTCCCAGGGGCAGGTTGTAGAGCAGCTTTGCAGATAGTGTCGGAGGGTTGCAGGATGCCCATTTATCTTCCTAAAGCTCACATTCAATCTCCATCACACTGTCAGATGGAAATGAGACCCTCTCTTTTGTACCATTCACTCCCCCAGAAGTGCTACTCAGTGCCCCTCTCTCAGTATGACAAAAAGACCCTAATTAGAGGGGATTGAATGATAGATGAGAGGAAGATGGCCATGGCCCCAGGATCATTGTGTTTTACACCATGTTATGTCTATGGCTTTAATATTTGTGCTGAGCGGTGTGGGAATCAAGCAAGGCAGCAGATCCCCTGCTATGGGTGTCTCAACATACTCAACGATCCATAATGTAGGCCTTATGAAACTGATGGGCCAGAACACAGTCTCTATTCTGAAAGGCACAAAGCATTTGACAAGGTTGTTAAGACTTTCTCCGGCCACAGTCACCGATTAGGCTAATTTTGTGGATTTGTGTTTGTATCAGGCAGTGCAGAAGCATAGAATAGACATTCAGAGCTCTGCCCCCAAGTTTAAATCTAAATGTTATGTATCAAGGTGCTCCTCAATTTTTAATTTAGTCAAAAAGTAATGACTGAATGAATTAAATGTATTTTTTATTTAAATTTAGGTAGTTGTCTTTAGTATAAGGATGTTCAGGATATAACTGATCAAATCTAACCCTGCAGCTAGACACAAGCCCTTTGACACTGAATGAAACACTTGCCTCAGGCAGCGCTGAAATAATTATGTTAATTTGATTATCCTGATAACAGTACAATATTTATGAAGTAACCCATCTGACTAAACCACATTACTCAATTTTAAAGGTCAGAGTGATCCTAAAAATATTCCTTGAAACAAAATAGTTGGATGAACTTCATTTGAGAAGTCTTCTAATTGGTCTTTAGCACTTACTAAGCGTTTCATATAAACCATGCAGTTACTCTTACAGTTTTAACCTCACAAGTATCACCTAAAACCTGAGCATCAGCTTAATTTAATCAGATACACTTTTAAAATCTAATTCCTCAAACATTTCTACCATTGTACAACTGTTCGCTCACACTCTGATTCTACTTCATGACTCCCTTCTTCTCTACTAACAGCTTTGTAAACTGCTTAAAAGACCATTACTTCTCCTTACTTCCTCTGTCATAATGGGTTAAATGTACTATAAGCAGTCAATTCAAGCAGTTAAGTTAAAAGGCTATAAGCAGTCAAGTCTTGAACAATACCTCTGTGATAAAATATTTTTTCATTGCGATCAGTATGTGCCAGTTGTCTTTTTTATATACCAGCTGTCAATACTAGCAACTATAAATCAATGTTATGAAAAAGTAAATTCACCTCATTTTGAAGAATACCTATTTATACTGTGCATGAAATATTTTGGTCACCCTTTAATATTCAATACCAAACTACAGTATTCACAGTAGACCATGGAGATATAATTAAAGCCAGATGAGTCGATGATATTGCAGGATACTGTAAAACTCATTATTAGTTATAATTATCACATAAAACAAAATATTTTGTATGGTTATTCTATCCTTAGCAATTGACCTTCGTCTGTTGCTTTTGATTTGTTACTACTGATGACTCACTGAATCAGTCCTTGTCTTTAGGTGAGTTAACAAATTGTGCAATAATAAAATAATCATAATTTTACACTCTAAATTTACTGGAACTAATGCCAAAGTTACTAAAACAATAAACAACGTGTCACTTGAAACACAGAACACGTGAAATTAAATAAACTGGTGATAGTGTAAATGACAATTAATAAGGTATAATAATTACGTAACCATCATTTTAACTTATCATTATTAATAATGAAGTTATACTATGTTATTTCATCCTACTGCACAATCTTAATGAAATATATATATATATATGTTGTATTTACAGGACAATCTTTAGTTGGAATAATGAAATGTGGTATCTCCTTAATTACATAACAATTTAGACATATCAATTAAGGTAATTATACAAAAGCTGTGATGTCACAAGAGACCACTTTTCCTATTTTACCCATCTATTGTAATTAAAAAAAAAAAAAAAAAAAAAAGATAAGTTTGGGGTCTAATTTTCAAAAGTTCCTAACAAAGAAAAAAGGGGTGAGAAAATCAATAAGCCATTTTAGTCTCTATCTATCAAAGCGGATTCCTTCTTGTCTGTTTTAAAGTGGGGATGTGGCACTTTAATAGGATAGCGCGAGGCTGTTTGAAATGTATGCCAATGATTCCTGTCATTTCATGGCAGCCCGGCCATGGTTCACTGAGCGCCCACTTCTCCCCTGTCAGCTCGACTGAAGACAAGCATTTAGTTGCAAACTTTGAGCAGGTTGCGCAAACCAGAAATGATGTGACTGCTACTTCCAATCCCCATCCTTCTCTTTCATGCTGCAATGCCACTGGCGGTCAAAGAAAGGGGAGAGGAGTGTGCTTTCCCTCATTTAACTGAGGAACATGCTGGTTTAGTAAACACCTTTAAAGGTGAATAGACAAGAGGGGGGTCAGAATGACAAGAAAAGAGAGGATGGGTTGGAGAAGGTGAAAGTACAAGAGGTAAAAAGAGGTTGGAGCTTAGAATAGGGGAAGTCAAAGGTTATCATTTGACCTTTTGTGCCATATGTGTAGCTCACAGGATACCTGCTTTTTAGTTTGTAGTCATTCTATTAATTAAACCAAACACCCCATTTAGGTTTGTTGACTCCCTTTACACTGTTTTATCCAGAGAACACAGGACTACAGCTTTCATTTCTAATGCATGTCCAGCATCATTTTCCAGATATTGATGTAATGTCCCAGCCAAACCCTTTTACCAGTCCCTGTGTCTTAACACTGGGCCAGTAAGTCAGTATCAAGTAGCCCTGCTGGCTAGCTGACAGTTTGTGTGCGTCAAGGCCACGGCCCTGTATTTTCTGCCTTGTAGCACACCAAAGTAAAATCGCTTGTCAGGCCGAGGTGTCTGTGAGCTGACAAGATGCCCCAGTGACATTTCAGCTCGAAAGAGCAAGTGTCTTGCAACCGAGTGGTCAAATATCAGAGAATAGGTCAAGCAGGGCGGAGCTGAGTGCTATCCGGAAGGCCAGTCTCTACCAAACGCCAAACGCCCCCTTGACTTTGACAAGTGGGACTGCTGGGGGGTCAGTGAGGGCAGCGAAGGGGCGGCTGTGCGACGGAACAAAGTGATGTTCTGTTGGGCATGGCCAGACAGTGTGCACCTTATTGGCTTCAAAAGGGAAAAGACATTGACATTGATTAATCTTCTTAACCCTCTTGAAAATGAAGAGAGTGGTGGGGAGCTTAGAGTGTGGGGGGGTTTGGCAGCCCCATAAGATGGGCCACTCCAGTGGTTTGTACGGAGCATGGCCCCCTGAAATGTACTCTGACATTCATTAGAATATCTTTGACACCTATCATGGGGGAGCCAGCAAGACTAGAGGAAGAAAGCACTGTCTCCAGTGATCTCAGCCACCTCCAAAACCTTGGGTCATGTGAGTGAAATCACTCCTAGCTAAACAGTGGAAGTTAATCAAGAGAGTGTGTTGGCTTTGCATACACACTCACACTTATTTTATCCTGGTTTATTTAACTGGGACTATATTGATTGGAACAAAAACGTACAAGGTGTCTGGTGAGTTGTACATAGATATGGCTTGAAGGGTAATATTAATAGTATATTACAGTCATTATATAACAGTCACCAATTGGACTTTTGGTACCAATGCACACTGATGCATACAGATTTGAATAAAACAATTCCTGAAAATAGTGCATGCCTTCGCATATACAGTAAGGTGTCAATTCTAACGGCCATTTGCTGTTATAAATTCATAAAGGCCTTCTACCTTTAGCTTATGCCTTTGTGTTTTTGTGTTTTTTTATGCTGTTTTTCTGTTTTGTTGAATTTTAATGGAAACAAAGAGAGAGAGCGATAGAGAAAGAGAGAGAGCATGTGTCAAAGTCTTGACAGCCATCAAGGCAATACAGCGGTGCTGACATAAATATTTAACACTGAGGGGCAACCTACAGCATGTCATGTCACGGCCGTGATTAGGGTGAACGGTGACCCCCTCTCATATAACATGGTTTCATGTTTGAGAGTGGCGGGGGGGCATGTGTCAGCGCTTCATAGGCTCCCTATCAGAGGACGGACGATGCTCCCTTTAACCCTCATTTCCATAAAGCCATTCCTTTGGAACAATGTTCCCCACAGGTCTCGACTCCCTACCTGCTTATTCTCCATCTCCAGGTGGTGCAGAATCCTTGCAGAATGAGCTGCTTCTGAGACTACAAGATCAGGCCTGTTTGAAGTGTGTTTATGTTTGTGTGTGTCATTCTACTTGACATCAGACCTCTTAAGAACCTGATGGTGTTGGTCTAGGGAGAAGAGCTGTTTATCATTCAGCCAACATCATTTGGTTGTTTCTCATCGATTGGTTCAAAAATGTTTTTCCAATGTTATGTCATTGTTTGCAAGCCGTCAAGGGTGAGCCCCCTGTGAATAATTCCAACCTTAATTGGAAAGAAATCCATACATGGAACTTCACTTGCACACAGGATCACAGTACCTTGAAGAAACAATTACAAAGCATAGAGAGGTAATCAATGGCCAAGCCTAGCCATGAAATGTCACCAGATGAAACTGATATGCCCCTGTAGTATTAGCATTTATTAATGGCTAAAAAGTACAAATGAAATAGCACAAAGGGCAGTTAAGAGTGGCACAATTTCATACGAGCTAAAACATATATATCCATAATATAAATGAAACCTCATTTAGTGAGCACTGCCTCAGTTGATGAATCATCAAATCACTTTAGCAGCTGGTATCTTATGGCATTTTCTTTTTTACCCTTTAACCCTCTGGTATTTCTAACACAGTGCGAATCTGATAATAGAACCAGCTGACACAATCATATGCAATTATGCGTTCCCTAAACACACCTACCTACAACTTGATAGATAGACGGGGAGAGAGGGAGAGAGAGCGAGAGTAATGAGCTTGTTTTCTTTTCTGAATCCTTCCAATGCAACAGGCCACAGCTGCATAATTTTAGAATTTATTCAAGGTTTATTGGGGTCAGGCCTCCCTACTGTAAGTCAACACGTTCATCATACTAATACGTTAACCTCCACTATCGATTTGTTGCACTAGTTGCCTCAGAAGAAAATGGATAGTGGCAAAAACCTAAAAAGACAAACTGAATTTTCAGTCAGTAATTATCAAGAGATCTTAAACACACTGAAAGATAAGGGATGGAGTCAAGAATGAAGCAACTTTTTTTGCTCACATAAAAAAGTTGACCTCATTTTATCTTTACAAGATTGGTATCTATATTAAAGAGAATACTAAACCCCAAACAAAACAAGTCGTAACTAAACAAAAGCCTTGTGATTTGAAAACCAAAAAATTATGTTTGTCTTGGCCACAAAAGTAGGACAAAAGCACTTGACACTTTATAGTTTACCTTCAGCACTTGGGAGTTTACTCCTTTTCCAGTAGGCTGAGCTGATGGCTCTTCCGGTAGATGACATATTACACCAGTCCTGTGGTCATGCCAGGCTCCATCTCTCCAGTTCTTTGTTCAGTCACAAATCATTCTGTGGGCTCCCTTAAGTGCATCTGTGTTTGTTAAGTGCCCAGACCATAGACCGTGGTGTTAATCCAATTTGCCCTTAACATTTTTTTGAGCAGTTGCCATGTGGTTGGGTGGTTTAAGGAGGGTAGTGACACACCTGGGAAAAAATGAAATAACTCTCCCAAGGTACAGGAAGGGAATGAACTTGAAACAAACAACACAAGAGGGGATGAAGATGGGCTGTGAGTGCTGTTACCTGTCCCTGTAGTCGTTTACACTCACACACACATACACAGACTCTCACACACACATCGTCACATAAAGTGAGAGACAAAAGTCTCTGATTAAATTTTAATGGGAAGCCTTTTTAGGCCAGCCCTATTGTCTTTCCCATTAAAGTCTTGGGGATACTGGTATCTCTCTAGTGAACGGTGACAATAGAAGGCCCTCATATACTTTCCTCCCCACCTCTCTAGCAGGGAGACGGAAGTGGGATGTTATTATTATTTCATGCCTCAGAAGAGTCCAGTGCTCACTTTAGGGCTTGGTCACAGCAGTGGAGCATCCTGCTCTGGGAATGCTCTGAGAGGTGCTCTGAGTGCACATACTATTGTTCACTTCAGGTTGTGTGCCATTTTCTTACATGCCCCCTGAGTGGAAGAGAAGCGTTGTTATTTCAGCCTTGTTTCGCATGGTAAGACAAGAAAAGCATTTAGTGCTCCAGAGGAGGTCAAAGGTGACTGGCAGAGTATAATGGACAGGCAAACTGTAAAATCTTGTTCACAAGGTCTACTCCACAAAATAAAGTCCAAACAACAAGTAATTAAATTTCAAGTATGAAAAAATTGTGTTCACAAACCTTAAAATATTACAAAGGCCGAAGCCTGTGTGCAAGAGGGTGCGAGGGACTGCACAGAAACAGGTGATGCAATGTTCCTTTGGATTCCTTGTCCCCAGTGCACACCTACACATAGATCACTAGTTTCAGGTTGGTAAATTGATCGTTTGAGTTTCACACAGCCTCTAACAAAATGAACTCCAAAACAAGACTCAAAAGGACTGTACTGAAAATCTGACTAATCCACTTATGCCTGTGAGCGTCACATCCAACTGGTAAATAAATCATATTCTAAAAGACTGAGTTTGGGGAAATAAAATGCAATGAAAGCCAGGATGAGGGACTACTATACAAATCGAAAAGTTCCAACTTATTCATTTATTTGGTCACTTTAACCACATGAGACCACCACCAGTGGCGACCAGCTCTTTAGTTTCTCCTGTCGTGAAATTCTACAGGCTCAATCTTGCTCAAGTGTGGTATTTTTAAGATGAACGACAGTTGCTTCTGCTAGATGCCAAAGACTGATGGAATTGCTCAAACCCATTGGAGAATGGCTGATTCGAATGACTTTCATGCCGTCTTTACCCAAAGAGGGAAACAACAGCAGCTGTTGATAAGTAAGTTGAGCAAGTCAACCTAAATATGGCTTGCTTAAGTTCCCATGAAGTCCTGCCTTTTAGAGGGACCTTTGCTTCCAGAAGTCTCCCCAGACTAGATAAATCCACCACTTAGTCTGTCAAACCAGTGGTTGAACCCAATGAGCAGAAATCAGAAACCAGATTGGTCCTGTTTCCATTTTGCACTCAGATGTTATGTACCGTATCTCTACCGTCCCTTTGGGAATGAAATGTTTACTGTTTCATTGTGCTTCAAGTCTTACATGCAACCACTCTGTGAGTAAAAGTTTGTAATCTGTCGTTGTGATTTTGCTCTTCTCAGGGCTTTGCCCGATGACAAATAAATCTTTGGAAACTGGGTCACAAAGTCAATACTGATGGTTCAATTTCAGGTGGCATACATTAGAACAAATATTGTTAACACTTAAAACTGTGTGAATATCAAATACTAAAAGTGGAGGACTGCTATTTGCCTTCAGCCCGTGTCCTCAAGTCCTCCCTGGATTTCTTTTATACAATGCCCAAGCGCCAGAACATCTGATAAAAGTTTAATGATGTTTACATCTGATTACTTGGGAGGCTATGGAAGGCATTCTGTTCATTAGAACACCACCCTTGTAATTGAATTCCTGGAATATGTGGACACTATGAAGGAAAAGGGCATTGTGAGGTGTAACCGGTGGTGTAAAATGTTTTCAGAGTTCTTTTGATGTCATAAAATATTGCAAAGAAATCATCAGGGCTAATGACTCCAAGTAGATGGCCATCGATATCATTATAGATCCACTATCATGTTTAAATTTGAAGACATCTTTGGCTTTCTTCAAATATATATTCTTCCACATGTATAGATAATGTGAGAGATAACTCATCAGAACAGATTTTCTATTATTCAGCATTCCAGGCATTATGCACCTTGTCTTAGAAATTTGCACAATTGACTGAATAAAATGTTATTTTAGGCATGTTGACCACTAAAAGAAAAGAAAATCTCTGGATCTCAGGAGTAAAATAGCATTTATACCTATGAAATTACTGAAAGTGACAGAATGGCACAGTTTTGTCTCTTATTACATCACGTTTACAATATAGAAAGATAGAGGAATGATTACAGAGGGCAAAAATAAATTGTGGCTTTAAGTCAGATGTGACCAAGCCTTCAGTATAAATGTTGAATTATAAATGTGTATGTATACCTCTGGTACAACCTTTCAGCTGCGTTGTTTAGGGAGTTGGGATTGTTAGGTGTCTGTGCATTCTGAAGACATCTGAGGGTATAATTAATGAAAAATAGACTAGCTGTGACCTTTGAGCAAAGTGATTGACACAGATAGACAGTTACAATCTTTTAACCTTCAGAAATGTCAAGATAAACCTAAACTCAGTGGCTAGGCCCGCTGACACCTGTCCTCCCTCCTTTCCCGGCCTGCATGCCACAGTATGAGTCTCCTTATGTTTACTATCACCATATTGATTTGTTTGTGAAGAGGCTGTGGTGCCCATTAAATATTCACAGCTTGTTTTTTTTCCCTTTCACCATCACTTTATTCTAAAAAGCAATTTGTCTCCTTGACTCTATATAAGCCATGTTCTGCTTACAAGTTGTAGAAACATGAAGGCAAATCCTTTCCACCATTAATTTTTAAATCTCTATTCTTTTGAATCTCTAAATCCCTTTATCTCCTTTGGCAGTTAGCTCATTTTGTCTGGAGCAGTGCTTCAAATAATAATGTGAAAAGAGGCCCCTCACACTTACAGTTCTGATAACTATCACTGTCTGTGCTGTTACTCTGTACTCTGAGGTAGTTCATAGGAGGGACTATTCCGTCCACCCTTGTAATTGATTCATAGGATCATGCTATGATTTTTCTACAGTGAAAATATCAAAGACTGAAGATATCAGAGCCATAGTCAACTTCATCCACACTTCTGTCAACCAACTCGAAGTTTCCTCATTGATTTCAGAGGGCGGCAAAACTTTTTTCTTTCTCTGTTCGCTGTTTGTTGTTTTGTTGCAACAGAACATTGTTTAAAACGGTGGAAAAGTAGCTGAGGCAGATTAAAGCACTCTTTTGACTTTTTTTTTCTCATTCTTAATTCCGATGTTCCCAGTAGAGCAGAGACTGAAGTCTTTGCTGCCGTCAGAGTGATTAGGTGTGGCTGCGGAGGCCAGCTTCCTACCCCTGTCTTCAGCAGGTCCTAATTTCATGTGAGTAGCTGAAAGGATGTGTTTGCGTTTATTTGCGCCTTTTATGTCGAAAAACTTCAAAGGCGCCCCTCTCCTCTTCACCTATCATCAATGACAGATAGTACACCCTGGGAGAGAGAGGGAATCACTATCTTTCTTTATTTATTTGCTCTCCATCTGAAGATGAAATACACCACACATACACCACAACCCCTCCCCAAAAAATAAAGGAGCTTGGAGCTGATATTGAGAGGGCTGCAGGTGAGGGGCGTCCGTTAATATGTTAATGTAATCCTCCTGTTAGGTGTCTCCAATCCCCTGAAGATGGGCAGTAATCAGTTTGTTCCTGTCTACTGGCTTTCTGGGAGGGAAAGGCGGCACTAATCAGAAGTGGCGTAGCACTCGCAGATGCCAGGCAAAGGGGAGGGGAGTGAGATGACACCTCACGGATTTATTACCTCCCAATCTACATCCCGAGCTGGGTGAATCCTGCATAAAATGGGCAAAATAAATAAAAATTACTGCCATGTTAGCCAAACATGGCAAATGGAAGGCTGGTTAATTCTAAATCAAGAGGCACCTCTTCAGTAATATTTTACCTTTGTGCTGAAGCAGTTTGTATTTTTCTGCTCTGCTTATATGAATTATTATTCTCAGTTTATTGTTACTATTTCTTAGTCATTTTGATTTTCTGTACCATGCATCCTGGAGAAGGATGTGGTTATTTTTTTCCTCTGCTCATGATAGATACCCGATAAAACTCAATCAACTTAAATAATGTATATTCAATATGCAATTGAGGATTATTTTCAGGGTTATTTAATTATCATATTGTCTAAAAAAAGTCAGAAAATTGTGAAAATAACCATTAACATTTTCTAAAGCCCAAGATGATCTTTTCATATTACTTGTTTTGTCCAATCAAAGGTCAGAAACCAAAAGATTTTCAGTTTACAATAATGTAAAACAAGAAAAGCACCAAATCTTAACAATTGAGAACCTGAAGCTAAAGGGAATGTTTGGTAATTTTGCTTGAAAAAATAGTTAAACAAATAATAATTTGTCAAAATAGCTACAGATTAATTCTAAATCAATCAACTAATCGATTAATGCACAAATTGTTTCGGCTGTAAGTAGATATATTTGCCATCTTGTGATTTTGACATATATACCAAATACAGAAGGTACCCTAAATATTGTTATTATATACTGAATATATATATATATATATATATATATACATACTTTTTTAAAAGTTACTAGATATGGCAAGAATGAAAATTAGTGTAAAACAAGATTTGGATTTGTGACCAAGTTTCAGTCATGAAGTTATTCATCAGAAATGATATTTTTTGTTCTATTGTTTATGTAATTTGCGTTATCTAAAATGATAAACCCCACACTATGCAGTTTGGTTGTTAGGCCATGCCCCTAATAAGTTTTGCAATCGAGCCTCACATTAAGGCTTTGACCTTTCGATGTAACTAAACTGGCCTTTTCACCCACAGACATTCACCTTTGACCTCTGTCACTCTCAATACTCTAAGCACAGGTTATGAATTTAGTATTGATTATATCTTGTCTTAAAGATGTTCAGATATTGAGCCCTTTTCAGTTCAGTCATGGTAGATTCAATGGTAGATTACATATTCAGTGAAGTATCTGTGAAATACACATTTCTAGCCTAGTGTTGTTTTGTCATAATATAGGTGCATTAGTTTTATGACAATTTAAAATGCGTGACTTGACTTTTTTACCAACAGGTAGAGAGGCATACCTAATAATACTGGTTTTCTTTTACCATTGCAGTAAGCTGTTTTATAGAGAACATTGTGAGACATTCCTGTTGCTCTTTGTCTTTGTCTTTATCTGTCTGTCTGTTTGTCAATGTGTCCGTCTCACTTTTCCTCTATCAGTGGTCTGGCAGTGAGCAGTGGAGTCATTTGAGCAGTATGTACTTGGAGCTGTGTCTGTGTGTGTGTATGTGGGTGTGTGTGCTAGTCCATGTGTACACACATACAGCACGTGGCAGGACAGGGCGGTAAAGGTCAGTGCGATGAGTTCAGGAATGACAGGAAACAATGAACCTTCCCGGGTCCAGTAAATTAACCCATGTCACGGGCTGCTCATTCCTACTGATCAATACTGAACACTTTGCTTTCAGAAAATGAGGGTCATCCTCCTTGGGCCCCAGCCTCCCTGGGGATGGACAGTAACGCTGATAAAACAATCACCATAAAGAGGTTCCAGACTCAGAGCTAAAGAGGGAGTGCTGGAGGCTCCTTCAGTGTCAGCGTGTGTGCTAAGAGCCACTTGCTCTCCCTCCAACCTCCCTACCCCTGCCAGCTCCGCTCTGACAGTGGCGCGGTCGATAAAGTGGATTTGAGATATAAATGTTTCCCAGAGCCCTCTCCATCACTCGGAGACACCTGCAGGCCGGGGCACAATGACACAAAGGGAGGTTCCTTTCTACCATCTCTGTCACACCCTCACCCCCCCCAGAGCAGCCTGTTTAGAAAGGTACTCCCAGGATGTAGTGTGTACAACCCTACAAGTACTACTCGTAATCTCTGACTGCTTTGGTACTTACTTTTATCGCTCAGTGAACTTCCTGAAGTAATTGAAGAGCTGAAAAAGTCCATGGAGAGTAATATGCTTGGGAGCCACAGGAGTTAGATAAAATATCTTGGAAACTGACGAAGTATACACAGCGTCCTAAGTGGCAACCGCATTTTTATCCAGGAGTAACTCCTTTTTTAGCCACTCTAGTGGCATGGCTCTAGGGATATGTAGGTTGGTTGATTGGTCGAAATATGTTGTGTGTTGTGAAATGGCCCGCAGAGAACGAATCCTAAAATCTTTGGTGTTCCCTGACTTTTCATTTAGCGCCATGAGCGGGTCAACATTTTTTACCTGTTTAAGACATGACAGGATACTTCTAAAACTAATGACTGAATTCATGTCAAACTCAGCTGTACTTTTACCTTAATGTTAACATAGCATACTAACAAGCCAACATTAACATGTCAACATACTAAGCACTACAGTTTCATGATGGAGTTGTATGGGTTGGTTGAAAGGGAAGCTATGGTTTATGCAAAGACTTAATATTTTTCTCAGTGTAATATTAGGAATTTTTGATTTGTGTGTTCCATTCATAGACTCGCCAGATGAACAGTATTACAGTATATACCATTAACTATTCACAAAACACCTCAGATATATATATATCATAACTGCAAATTTACTGCTGTGAAACTAGAGGCCTTAAAGTCACATGCTCAACATCATTATCTCGACATCCAATAGTTAGAGTGTTAGCATGCCAACATTGGCATGTCAACTTGATAACTGATGAAAGTTGGCTGATGGAAGTTGAGTCAAGTCTGAATATAGAGCTGAACCCGACAGACAGAATCTAAGATATACATAATACAGATTATAAACCCTTTTTATATAGATAACAAAATGGTCATTTTTCATTTTTCCAAACTTTACATTTTGTTGCCCTATTAAGTGGTAAAGATTTAAGAAACACAAAGTAGATTTTTCTGCTTTCATCCATCTAACTTTTTTTTTTTGTGTGTATAATGAGCGTTGCAGCCTCACAGGGACTCTTGCATGGCTACAATATTTTAGCCTGGTTTCTTTTTTAATTCATCCTCTATCTTGTTCCTCCTTTTTTCATCTCTGTTGTTTGGTGTTGACATCACAACAGTATAATTTTATAATTTTCTCCAATCTGGTAGTCTTGTATCAATAGTATTTTCTGCTGTCGTTCACTCAAACATGTAGAGACTAGACTCACACACATACACTCAACCACCGATGCCTTCTGACCTCAGCTTGCGGTCACTGCTGGCTGCCCAGAGCATATTAAAGGCTTAGATAAAGGGAGCTGGAAACTGGTTGGGGCTGGCCCATCGGCCCGGAGAAAGTGCTTGGAGCAGCAGATGCAGTGGCGGCTGAGGGAGCCCTTTTTCCATTAGGAGTCATTTCCAGGTCCACCCTCAGCTGGTGACAAAGTGGTCTCTGCGTCTTCATTTTCTGCTGATCCTGTGTGAGCCAGAGGGAGGGAGGGACTGTCATCAGTTACTGCTGCCGCTGCCCCCTAATTGCAGCCAACTGTCGATGCGTGCATTTGGACCTTTTTCAGGCCTACATTATTTATTGGGAGAAAAATATTGTATTGATTTTGGATGGCACGGTGAGGTATAAGTGATGTTGCTAAAGAGCTGACAAGACACTCTATAAACTTTTATAACAGTGTCATAGCCATACTTTGCCCATATAAAATTAACACGTTTGAATATAATGTAGAACAGAGAATGACTGCATTGCAGGGAATCACAAATGCGTGGTTCTGTGCCGCTGCCAGATTTAAGTTCACCGTTTCTAGTCTTCACAGCACTGCAGGTGACTAATTCAGCTGTTCTTGACCTCCTGTTAAACACCGACTTAAACATAAAAGCAGCTAATTTGCATGTTTCGTTAGTCTATAGTCACAATGTTACGTCCATAGCCAGAACAATACAGGAGAAATAGTCTCAGTGTTTCTGATAGAGCCACAATTTGAAAATCAGAAGTAAAAACCAATAACAGCCCAGTGAGTGAGTGACGGATCAGATGTAGGAATGCTTTACAGTATGTTGATATCTCAGTGAAGGAGACCACTTTTCAGTCATCTTTTATTATAAAAACGTTGCCTGTGAGAATATGTTAAAAGGTCATCCAATTGCTTGCAAAGTTATTTTGGTCGACACCTGATACAGTTACCCAAACAAATGCCCACTGAGTCTTCCCTGAGCACAATGAGCGCATTAAAGCTTTTGGGCCGTTTTTGCCAGAGCCGCACTATAGCTCACATAGACATATATTTCTGTAGTAGTCTTGTCAAGCATGATGGCAGGTTGGAAATGAGTGTGTTTCAGCCGTCAGGAAAGAAATGAGATATGCACTATTTGGAAAAGATAGATGCTCGAATGTGTATGACCTGTTTTATTCTTCTTTGAGTCTCCATATAACAGGGGAAGCATGCTCACACAACAGTGAAATGGAGAGTAATGCTTGCCAGGTAGGGAGTATGCCTGACTTTGGCATGGTCAAGGAGTAATTCATTTCTAAGATAGTCCAAGTTAATATATTATAAGAATTAATAGAAAATATGACACCTTTATTTATTTATTTTTTTACAGATCATCATTCTACATAGGACATTTTAGTCTAACACAGTGCTTTGTTTTCACACATTGGTGCATGAGATTGACTTCACAACAACATAGCATTCTAGTTACCTGGCTGCTATTTTTATATTTTCTGAGTTCATCGTTAAACTCCTCAGCTTTGCACCTTGCCCTGTGTGAATTTGAGATTGGTACATTTCAGTGTACCAACGTGCCATACCATCTAATTCCTTCCAGTTGGGTCACATAATAGAAATGTGTTCATGATCCTTTCCCAAAGCGGTGACCTCATTACCTGTAAAGACGCCTAGAAGATGTGTGAGCACATGAGAGCTGTTTAGTGGTGGAGGGGCAATAAGGTACAAGGCCTTATTTTGGCACCAGCTGTGGGCACTCCAGGAGTCCCGAGAACAACGCAAACAGCCAGAATGCTGCTCTGCATATTGAGGATCAGTCCAAGTTCATAATGAAACACATACATGTGTGGAGTGACACATATAATCCAAGTCTAATCTTTTCAGACGTTTTAACAAGGCTGACAAGTCACATAAAATCAAAGGAACCTCACTATAAAATACTACATATAATAGTTAGCATAGCGTTGCTGAAGAAAAAAGAAAAGGAATCACATTGTTACTGAAAACACAACTGTTTGCCAAACTACCACTTTCTTTTGTTTTACAATAGTTTTCAAATAAAACAAGGCCGGCTTTCACAGGCGAGGGAGGGCAAGGACTTTGTAAACCTCGTTCTCCCTCCCTTCCCCTCTTTCAATAAAGACCCTGTGCCTAACATACCTGCAATGTTTGATTCCATGTAATTGAAACAAGGCGAGAGTGGGTCCTTGCCAGCACATGGCCTCACCATATAAGGTAATGTTTGCGCTGCTAAAGCGGCTAATGAATCCAAGTCTTTGGAGCTGGCACAGCGACTCCCCTCACCAGGGCCTGAAAGCGCCTCAGGATGCTGTCCCCTTCCCTTCCACACAGCTGTGAAAAGTTTAAAAAGCCCGACCCCATAACATGAAACGGTGAGGGCGAATACAACTACAATTAAAAAGGGGGGAAAAATATTACTTTGGCATTCTGAGGTCATTATCCACAGTTTATTGCCATTTGTACAGTGCTTTTATTTTGCTTTATATGAGGAGGATTGGCCTTTAATTGCAGCGTTTGCTTGTTTTTCCTTTCAGTGTTTCTAATTTCTGAATGCTTGTATGCGTCAAGGGGGAAAAACCTGTGTACCTTCAATGACCCCATGAGTTTCCCCAACAGAATGATGTGTTCTATCTTAAACTCTGTGCTTCTGGGCTCTCCACAAAGCTCATGACAAATGGACCCGTACGCTGTAAGTTAATGTCATTATTGGTATTAATTTCATTTGGGGACAGACTGGGACTTTGAATGTGTTCACTTACTTTAAAGAAAGGCAAATCTTTGGACAGTTAAACTTCATACATGTGTCTTTTCTTTGTCGCAAGACGTGATTTGTCTCTTCCACATTTAAGTTCAGCAGACAGGATAAATTATAATTTTATATGATAAAGATCTCTGGATCAGAAATATAACGATTCAGGGTCAAGTGTCAGATGAGAATATTTCAATTTTCTGTAGTTTATTTATATGATTTATGGAGAATAATTGGAATTCCACACATTGCATAAACATAATTACGTCCAAGAGCAGCAGTGCTATACAACTTATTTTTACCAGCTTCTCTGTGACGAAGTGTAACACAACACAGACTCGGTCCGCACAGGACCAGACCACATTCAGCCAACAGTATAACAATTACATCTGTCCTAGGAATTAAGAACACATTTGAGACCACAAGCCACAAATACAGTTCAGAGGAAATATTCCTTTTCAGCTATGCAACCTTTCTTGTGAGGCTTGCTCTATTGAGCCTTTTGAGACAGGATCTTAATCCACTAACTAGACCAGAGAGCACCCTAACTGGCCTAATCCAGAGGCTCTCTGGGGTTCTCACAGGTACTGATTGACTGATTGGTGGAGATGGATGCTATCTGGTGTTGTGCAGCTCCATTGGGCATTTAAACAACATCAACGTTGCTGGATAGGCAGAGAGAGGGAGAGCATTATGAACTATGAATGATGGTCTCCTGACAAATCAGTATGTGCCATGACAAATGCACATTTTATGACACTCTCCAGTTGCTTCTGTCAGCAGGGATGACAAACGTAGCTACTGTGTTTGTGTGCGGTGGGGTTGATGCATGAATGTCGAGTGAAGCACTCAGTAACTGGTAATTTGGTAGGTTGCTGAAAGTGTAATCCAATGGCGTGGTTAGATCTTATTTCAGCCTTCACAATCTCTTTTTCAGTCCTCCTAAATAATCACAAATAGTTTCAATAACATAAAAAAAGAAAAGTATAAAGTTGTTATAATATTAAAGAATGCCTTGTTCTTTCAAGGCTCTCTTGGGGTCCTAAGAGTCACACCATGCTGTATCAATATGTGTTAACTGAACTCAAAACGATTTCTGAATGATGTATTCTGACCATACAATATAAAGTTATGCAGTTTGCATGTTATGGAGACTTTTATAGAACAAAATGTGTCATTTTAAGTCATGCTGCATATTATTTATATCTACCCAGAATTGTATCTTTTTTTTTTTTTTTTACATCCTTGTTGAAGCTTTTAAGTTCTTCAACCACCTGAAGATTGTATATTTTGTCATTATCCATATATGCAAACTATTTAAAGCTTTCATTTAAACATTACACCAATAACAACAATATCTGGTAATACTACATTAGCATCAGATATCCCTAAAAAAAGTAATTTTTCCCATATTTTTCAAATTGGCATGCTACGTTGATAGCAGGATGTCGAGTAAAGTTTTGTTTCAAACTTGCATATTACAAATATTAGCCTACCTTTGAATTATTAATTGAGTTTGAAACACTGAATTTGGAGAACTAAAAACCTTTGTAAGTTGATATGTCACACAAGTATTCTGAGTTTGAAACAAATTTAAACTACGTGGGATTATATCCAAAAAATTCCTCCCTGTAAAGTTTCAGTTCTTTGTAAAATATGTCTATATCCTTTGCTCAGAACTCATTAGAAAAGTGTGTAATCACTGGAGTGTGGAAGCCCTCTCAGAGCTCAAATCTTAGGAGCACCACTGATGTAATTAGAGATTGGTTCACATAGCACATTATAGTGGTCTTTCCTTTGTGGGCAAAGCAGCAAAAACAACTTCATCTGACATTGTAATCTAAGTGATTTTACTCCCCATTTTTGTTTCAAACATCACAATATTTGACTGTCTTGAAACAACAATTTGGATAATAAAAACGAACATGTATTGCTGTAGCATAATTGAGCAAAGCAATATTGTACCCTAATTAAATTATACCCCCCTCCCCTTTCATAGCTAAATGATAATCATCACAAAGATTCACATGCCCATTTGCTAATAGATATGTTGAAGTTATTAAAGTAATCAGCAGCAAAGGAAATCCATTCAGAATTGATTGGGGAATATGCTGATTGAGGCATGGTATTATTTGGAGGTTGAGTCCAGTGTGGGAGTGATCATTAAGAGATCCTCCAAATGAATGGGAATTATCCTTATTCTGAAGAGGGGGCTTACAGGAGTGAGGGCTTCTCACTGAAACAGACCTTAATTAAGAGCTCCTCCAGTGTTATTATCAAGCAACAGCAGAGCGTCTCTGCTACAGGAGGATTCCTCTCCGAGTGAAGTTACCTGGATACAATAATAGATAAATTAGGTTTTGGCAGGTAAGAAGGAAGCCTGGGCATTATTCATCAGTTTGAACAAAGGAACAATTTTATTTCTAAACTTCAAACCTTCAAGTGCAATCTGTCCTTCAGATTCTTCTGTGTACACTCCTTCTCATGGTTAAAATACCTTTAATTTTATTTGTATGCAGCCTTTTCTATTGTCTTGATCCGAGTGAAAATCAATGCTGATTAGCCCGGTAATATGATTATATGCATCTGGAATTGATGTTTACTCTTAAACCAGTCGATGCAAGTTAGGTATGAAACCATGCATGATCCTTCACACTAAATCACATTAATACCTAATCATCCAGAATGAGGGAGAAATTCAGTTGGTGACAAACTAAATTATTGGTTGCTTTTCCAATTTTCTTTTAAACCTAAGTAGCATGTTGCTGGTTGATATTTTTAGAAATGCAAAAATGCACAATGCAAAAATGTCTAAATAAATATCTGATTTTTTTTTTGTTTGAATTGCAATTACAGCAATTACACAAAAAATTAAACCTCTAACAAAAAATGCAATTTGGTCAATTGAAGTTTTCACACTTGTGATTTTTAATTTTAATTGCAGCTCATAACAGTAGTGGAGAAAATTGAATTTACGATTAAAGGCAATACAATGTTTTTACAAACTGTAAAATGATTGTGGAGAAATTTTAATTTTAATGACTCATGAAAATCAAGTTAAGGACTTTTTAATGTGAAAATCACCTCATAAAAAAAAATCTTGAAATAATCTGTTCTCTACATTTTTAAAAATATCAAACACACAGTTGTTGCTTTTTCAATAGTGGAAGCAACAGCACATCTCTTGTGCCTGTGCCTCGTTTTAATTTTATACTGTACGAGTGTTGCAGAGACCACAGCAGAAAAAGGGTACAATAGTATTTCATATCTGCTTTGTATTACTGTACCAACAAGCACAGATGCCTTTTTAAAATTCAGAGGAAGTCCAGACGAGCAAAATGCTCAGGAATGAAAAAAAAAAAAAAAAACGAGTGTAGGCATACAGTCCAGTCTAATGAGATCTGTTATTCTGGCCCATTTTATACCCACCTAATCACACGCTCAAATAGATGCTGTGAAATCCCATCTCCCTTTGAAGACACTCCTACCACTCATGTGATCTGATTAGTATTTTACATGAGATACCAGCCCAGGCCAATTATGAGAGCTGACCAGAATGTTCCAGTCATTTGATGGGGTGGAGATTCACTGAGGTGGAATCATAATTTAGGGCAGTTAAAGACAGACCCCTGGATCAGTGGCCCCCGTAATGCACTGGAAAAAAGGTGGCCCAATTAGTGCCTACCCAGGAGCGCTTTTAGTCTAACCTGGCTTTGCGTGCTCCAGCAAAATGATTAGTTGCCAAATCCTATATGGCAGTCTCTTAATCTTTTGTAGCCCTTCACAACTCTCTGTTTCATTTCTTGTTTTTTTTTCTTTTCTTAATAGAAGATAATTGCCACAACTTGCAAAGCTAAAAAATATTTCATTTCTTTTATTCTTACAGCAAAATTCTCCTACTATGTTGCACTGAAAGAGCATACTGCATATTATATAAGATTACATTCTGCAATGAACTTTTCACCTCAAACAATGACATTTTATAAGATATACATTATATTTTGTATTCTTATAATGAATAAGAAAAGCAATGCAAACCATCACATAACAATGTGCTAAAGTTTTCCTCTGTTCTCTGCGGAGAGGGTAGTCAGAGATAGTGGGTCCAGAAGAGGGTGCCATAGATCAGAATCCAAACACACTCTGCCTTTCTTTTGCCTTCTTTTCTATCAGCCGCGGTGCTGTCTGGCAACACACACACACAGACTCACACTCCAATCTACCAGGGTAGCACGCTCCTAGGTAGCTGCCTATTCTTCTGCAGAGTTCATAACTGTCAGCTCCTAATTCAGTACAGTAGAGCAGTGTTAATTATCATCCCGCAAGGCTGGAGAGAGGTAGGCGGGGGGCCACAAAAGGAAGAGCTTTTCGGAAAATAGGAAAAATGTATTTTAGCTGTGAGGGAAGTAATTATGCTTTTATCCTCAACAATATTTTTTTCTTTTCTCATTCTCTCTTCTCTCTCTCTTTCTCTCTCTCTCTCTCTCCTCCAAACCAGTGTGTGTACTCTCCCGCAGGACCTAGGTGAGGAGTTATTTCTGCATCTGGCTTGAGGTTCCACCGAGCTTTTACATAATCAAATCAATATTGCTATGATTCACCCTCTGGCAACGACTGCCTCGTGCAAGTTTCACTGGTGATGTTTGGCAGCTTACGAGATAAAAAAAGACAGAGAGTGAGAGGAAAAAAAACCCTTAGTTAAAAATCTCTGGGCTATTGATTTCTTGCCTTGTTGGTCCTCTCCCTACCACCCGGCTTCTCATCGCCCTCTTTTTCCTCCCTCTCTCCTTTGTTGTGTCCTCTGTGTTCCAAGTGTAATTTTTCAGGTAAATAAAGAAGTGGTCCGACAGTGAGGTGGGGTTTCAGACCAAGGAGGGGCCTGAGGTGTGGCGAGGTTTCTCTGTGAGGAAGCGCGGCAACCCACTGTGTGATCCGTCTTGATAAGTTGACGGGCTATAGACAGGAGCAGCACACCAAACGGAATCCTCAATAAAAGCAAATATGACAGCCAAATGTTGAAAAGAGAAAAAAACACTCCCACCGATATCTAAAACACAAAGACAAAGCCCTTGAAAATACTACAGTGAAAGGCAGATCTCGGCGCTAGTGTTTCACTCGTTATTGAACTGGGTGGTTGAGAAGAGGTGCAGAATGCTAGATATCATTACACAGCTCAGGAATGACATGATGAAAAGCAACAGAACCCGCTGTGCTCCCAAAAATCAGCAGCAAGCATCAGAGGCAGACAAAATCCAAATGCACATTGAAACAATACAAAAAAAAGTGTGATTAAGTTTTCAGTTTGCCGTGTATCCAGTGAAAGCCAGCTTCTGAGTGGTGAATCTCAGATTCACTAAAAAGTGCGTTTTGGTTTAGTAGAGTGGAGTGAGAGATATCCTCTCAGATGATATTCACAGATTTTTTTTTTTTTTTTACCCTCTTATATCTTCATAAATCATGCCCAAATATGACTTATTTAAAAGTTCCTTGAGAGCTTGAAGCTCCATCGGCCTTTTCATCTTAATACACTTGTGCTGTCTGGACAAGTTCAGCGCAGTCCTGTTAGTTGCCGCACCAGAGCATAAATCCTTCCTCTTTGTCACTTTGATCATCCTCCCTTCCTTTCCTCAAGTGTCCATGAGGAATGTGAGAGGGTGGGGGACAGCGGGTGGAGAGGGAGCACGGGGTGAGGTGACAGGAGGAGGGATGAAGAGAGTGTGTGTGTGTGTGTGTGTGTGTGTGTGTGTGTATGGGGGGGGGGGGTATATAGCACATATCGCATCGCATTGATTCGGTCCATTTGGTGGACTGAACATGAACCCAATAATCAGATCTTGCTTAAGCACGCGCTTCCTCAGTAATTGACTCTCGCGTATTGATTAAGATGTTGATGTGTCCCAGTCCTGCTCCTGTGCTAATGCAACTGAGAATGAGCCTGACCCCCCCACCTCACTTGCACACTGACACCAACACTGACACACAGACACATGAAATGCACACACGCGTACATGCATGAACAAGCACACACAGACACAGCACAGACTCACACGCACAGAAACACACACACACACGCAGCCGGAACAAGGCTGTCATTGGGCTCAGTCTAATAGATAAAGCTGTCATGCCGATGCTGCAGTGTCTCACAGGGCCAGCAGACCAAATTAGCCAGTCAATAATTTATGTAGAATAAGCAAAGAGAAAGAAACACGGACAGGAAAGTGAACAACTCTAGGTGGAAATGGCGACGACATACAAATTACTGGTGGATTTGATTGTTGCTTGTGTTAATTTAAATTTTTTTTTATTATTTCCTTCAATCTAATAATCTAATCTTGTTCATGTTGAAAGCAATTCATTTCAATAGGAAAGATGTACACCTTTCCGTGTAAAATGTTGAATATTTAAGAGGCAAACTTGATTTGTGTACTGTTGTGCATTGTAACTGTGCATGTACATGTGTAGGATGTGGTTGTGGGATATGGTGACCACAAATTAATAGGTTCATGCAAAAAAACACACACACAAAAAAAAAAGAAAAATGAGCCGGAACCCTTTTTATAATCAGATTATTCGGATGGTCATTATGGCATACCCGAAAGTAATTTTGTGATTGTAACAATGGTAAAAATGTTTTAATCATAGATCATCGTATTATGGCTTGATCTGAATCTCGTGATATTTCATATATTTAAAGAAAACAAAACAAATTAGAACATAATCAGTTTGAGGAAATGAGTAGTTTTAATATTTGGTCTGATGTATCATAAACCCTAAGTGCCTTAGCCTTGATATGATATTTGATTTACAACCTTTTCAATGTCTTTGTAGTGTCCCTTGTTTTCTAAAATGCTGTTTAACAGCTGTAGAAACTACAAAAAAATTAATTGTTCTTTTTTTTTTTGCCACAATGAAGCAAGACCTGATACGTGGCAACTCAGATCCTGCTGTTATTGTTTAAGATACTTTGGCACTGGCCAAGTACAATTAATGGCAGACTTGAGAAAGTGCATCCAGAGGTTACACAGGCACATGTCCCTATGATGATATTCCAGCTTTAAAACACTTGTCTTTTTAATGTTGCAATCACCTAACAAATTTTCTTTAATATTAAAATTATAGCCACAAATATCTTTTCACTTGGCAGATAGTTAACCTCATTCATTGTCTCATTTTTCTTCAAAATCTTATGCCATCAGAATCATTTCAAAGATGAAAGTTTTATATTAAGTTTTATGGTAAGGCCCCGAGATTCAAGTCTGTGCACTGAAAATTTAATGGCAAAGTAATTGTACGCATTATTTGTACAGTATTTCTTCATATAGTTTTCGGTAACCATGATAGGGCACAGATGTGTAAATAAAATATTTGTTATTTTCTCAGCTGTCATAATATGGTACCATTTCTGCATCTCATGAAATTGGTCTGCAGTCTACACATTGGTTAAGAGCTTGTCAATGGTTGGTAAGGAAGAATTGTCATCGAGAGTAATAAAAAATAAAACAAATTCAACCTCAATGCTTATACATACAGCAATATGATCTTCAATGATTTTTACTTGAGTTGGTTTTAGATACTTGCATGAAATTGCCAAATTACTAAAATGTTGACTTTATGGCAACCGTTCCTTACAAAATATTTTGTGTAACTTTTGATCTGACTTTGAAGCATTTTGACCTTTCGCACATAAAGCATCTTTCTTGGAGATAACGGAATATATTACCCTCACTCTGACATAGTTTATACAGATATTCAATATTGATGCCCCTTAGATATTACATATCTCCCATATGGCCATTTTGATGAGCTCTTGAATGACAGAAGCATCTGTTTTTACATTACGTTGTTGTGTTGGACAGCGTAAATGATTCTTGATTTCCATCACCTTTGAAAAACAGACACGCACTCAAATATACAGATACTCACACTTACAAGTACATCTGCTCAGACTTAACTATTCAACAATGCAAGGTTACAGTGGTAAAGCATACGAGCACTCTTGTTTGATATTAACCCTTATCTTGTTGGGACTGCAAGTCCCATGACAAGAAAAAATGTTGCCAAGGATCTGGTAGAAAAGATGGTTGTGTGTTTGTGTCTTTTGAAAAGCAGAATGCAAGTGTGTATTTCTGTGTGTGTGTGGCCTTCAGGCCTCTCCTAGCCTGCTACTGCCCCAATGGGAGGGCTGCCTGTAGCGAGGTGAACCATCACTGTGAACCACCCACCCCCTCCCTCCTCTCTCCCTTACTCCTCCATCTCTCCCAGGAGTGGACCGACACCTCTCCGCTGGCCAGAGGGAAGACCAGCGCCTCTCCTGGGCCTCCTTCTATGTCTCCAATCAGCCTGCGCTGCCATGGCCCTAGGGCTGCTGCAATGTGATAATCTCTGCCTTTTGCGTTATGCATTGCCCTGATGAATTCATCTTGTGACCACCTGGCACTCGCTGTTAGGAATTCAAGTGTTGTTTTTGCAGCAGAGGCTGGGGCGAATGCTGTGAGGGACTGTTTTCTGACTGTCAGAGAGACTCCTTCTTCTTCTTCTTCTCCTCCCTCCCCCTTCTCTTCATCTCTCCTCCTCCAACATCGGCAGAATGGTTTAACCTCTCTGAAGACCCTGGCGTATCTGCTGTTGTGGTGGCAGGAGTGGGATTCTTCACCTCAGCAGGACCTGTGTGGGAAAAAGCCCTGCTTGGTATTTAAAAACGGAAGGGCTTTTTGCTGTAAGACAAATTGAAACGCAGGAGGCTAGAGAGGAATGTGGCTGTCAGAGTCAACAGCTGCTAGTTTTTTGCTGTGAATAATCACTGAGGTTGACCCATGGAAGCTAAGGATTGTGTAACACACATTTCACAAAATTAAAGGTCAATGCAAACATATGGCGAAGCTTACGCCCCATAAGTTTTGACTTTCTTCAAAGCTGCTTTTGTGACCTCAATTAAATTATGGAAATAGAAACTTGAGGCAGACAGAATCACTGTTGTGTTTCAGTGTCGGGTTTTATAATACAGGTTCAATCGAAATAATGAATTAATAGATGCATTTTTCATAAACCTTCAGCAAAAATGTGCGCCCCGATGCTGAAGAGTCCGAATTTGAATATGGTCTCACATGTACTGTATGTAGTCACACTGCACTTGAAATAGCTTGTGGCTCAAAACATTAGAATTTCATATTTTCTTCTTGGTTGCTTCTGTGTGTGCGTGCGAAAAAGAAAGAGGAAGAAAGAGAGTGTATAAGCAAGTGTCTATGTCCTTGGCATCACACCAAATCTATAATTTACACTTTTACATAATTGGACTTTGCCTTTGCTGCTTATTGATTGTGCATCCTTGTCTTCTCATTTTCTCCAAGTGACAGAGCTGCATGGGTAAATATTTTAATAAACCATCTGGAGAGAAAAAAAAAAAGCTAGACACTTAACTGAGACTTGTCCCATGTCTCAGAACAAGAAACGGCCTGAGAGACCACCAGGTGATGACATCCATATTGCAGAACCAAGGCATGCGTCAGTTCTTTTGATTCCACACCCATTTAATCGTATTTCATTTGAGCCCGGCCAGGACACTAAACAGAGACGCAGTGCACATGGTACGGTCGCTGAACAGGACATTTTTTCATACCCTCAGAAATGTATTTTTCCCACAAAAAGAAAATAATCAAATGAAGGTTTGCCCTGTTTATTATGCCTCATTATGTTTTACCGAAAGTGGATATGATAAATTTTACTTTATACCAGACTCGCTTGCCAGGAAAATCTGATAAGAGAAATATTTACGCCTCTAGTTCTGCCAGTAAACCACCAATGATGAATGAGCAAAGGACAGAATGCAACATTAATTTGCCAGACACTGCAATTTTCAGTCCAGAATCTACAATGACATTTCCTTTTCTGTACAAATTTCAAGACAAAATTGAAATGGTGTATTTTTGTAGTTTCTCTATAAAATATTATTGAGCAGTTTTTTACTACATACAATATTACGAAAATCCATGTCTAATTATTCATTTTAATTACATATACATAGACATATATATTATTTTTATGTACAGATACATAAAAAAGACATGAATTTAGTTATTACCATCATGTTGAAAATGTGACAAACCACAGCAGCAAAAGCAGTTTTCTTTGTTGACGAAAACATTTGACATGCTGGCAAAAAAAGTTGCAAGACACAGATTTTAAATAGGGTTGAAGTCCCTGGTTTTGTAGTCTCAGCACTAAGTCGTCTAAGACTCAGACAAGTATGATACATCTTAGGGCCAAAGTTCCAAGATGAAATATTAATCAGAGAGAGGTAGCTTGCCAGGCCGCTGTCACTCTCCTATCATCCACAGGACTTTGGACTTGTTAGCCAGGTAGCTACAGGCGAGGCCCCGTGGCTGAAACTATACAAGGAGTTGCTGAGTGAGCAGGTGTCTTTGTGTCAAACATCTCACTTGTTTTCCCGGACTAACTGTTTGTATTGCTCTGCCTCTGATCATGAAGGGTAACCTTAATCGTGGTGGGTGAAGCCAATCCTTGTGAGCTGTCATTAAAACGGCCCCCGTGGGCCTGGTAGTGCGGTAGTAATTTTGCACTCAGGGCTATTGAAGTCGCCATCTAAAGAATCACTCTCTTTTTTTTCTTTCTTTTTCTTTTCAACAAGCTGGCTTCAAATCTCTCCCATCTTAATCTTCAGAACAGTGTTTGATTGAACATGACAGCATTGTAACTAAACTTGAAAGGGGGCTCAGAATTCATGCTGCTGTTGTGGCTTTCTTTGGAAGTATCATCAGCTACTTTTTTAGGAAGTTTGAGGAGCCGTGATTAAGTACGTGATTAAGTACACCAAGCACATTTAAAGAGCAGCAAGGACCACCATTTTGTCTAGATTTTTTTTAAAATTTACAGTAGGTGCACAGGAGCTACAATAGATCATTTTGCATGCATGTGCACTGATATCCAACAGTGTCCATTTCCACTATATTTTTATGTGGTACCTTGTGTTTTTATGCCTCTTCCTTTCTTCAGAGCAACCGTAGGATGTAAGAATCCAATCAACAAGGTGGAGAAAACAAAAGTAGAAGCTTCAGACCAAACTGTGATGGACTTGGGGCAATTATAGTTAATTGGGCCCGATAGGTTCCCTTAAAGCTTGTCCACTCACTTCCCAGTTCAGAGTGACTTGGCTGAGAGTCAGGACTGGAGTGATGCCATTGCTCCTGGCATCTGGTGAACTTTCACTGAGCACCGGCTCGCATGGTTTCTCCTTAACCAACCCACAGACCATTGTGACTACTGCCTTAATGCTGCCTAGTTCACAGTTACAGCTGTGTATCCTTGGGCAAAACAAGATAGATGTTTAGAAAAGGATTTACAGCTTTATGGTCACCTTACCAAAATACTGTAGATTACTGATCTTTAATTTCATTAGCAGCATACATTTCAAATAATTGGTGAGTGTGTATGTGTGTATTAGATGAGAACAGAACAGTCCCAGTGTGCTGCTGACTTCTAGTAATCTCCCACTATGTTGTGTGTTCTCATTTAGGGTCCTCCTCCTGCTCCTCGCTGCTGCTGCAGACTAATAAGCTTGTCCTGTAATCACGTTAGCCGCCCTGTCGGCCCCAGCCAGGGGACCTAATTGGGACAGAGGCTTGGACAAAGTGAAAATTAATAACTTTTGTCAAGCTCCTGGCGCATTGTCTTATGGAGCAGCGCAGGTCAATTAGAAAGCGTGATACGATAAGGTCCAAGCAGCAGAGGAGAGCTGACTCAATTAGGACAGGGACTGGACTCGTGAGCCCGGAGTCAGAGCGGGAGATAGAGAGAGATTTCATCCCTAAACTGCAGGTTAATGTGCTGCAGAAATGGACTGTTAGTTGCATTTAAATGTCTTTTGTAAGTTAAGGGGACATGGCATCATACAGATCCACTGGAGATATTTACTATCTGGAAACATTTTTATGTCTCCACACCAAACAAGATGTAATGGTTTTAAGCAGCTGCCTTATTCAGTGTGTATGTGCGTGTATGCACATGTGTGCGGGTATGTGTGTGTTTGTAAAGAGCTTGTGGAGCTGTCACTTAGATAGACTGTTCCCATGCAAGCAGTACAAGCCCCCGAAGCACGTATCAGTGATGCGCATCAAAGGAATTGTGTGAAAGCCTTTATAGTTATAATGGATGGGCAGACACCAAACTGGAAACTCTTGATGTTTTCCCTTCCTTCTTTTATTTCTCCCTCCTGAAAATGATGTGTGGGACCAAGTCCAGGAAGAATGTCAGTGAATCAGTGGCCAGGCTTACTGGAATCACCGACTTCCTCTCCTCTTTACACCACCATCATTAACCGTTTGTTTGTCGTTAAGCTTTATTATGTAGCCCACGATAGAAACATGAAAAGCTTCAAACTTGATCTGAGCATGCACACTGTCTCTCACGACGGCTTCCTTCCTCCTTCTACATGTGCTAATGATTCAGAGTATCTCAGGACTGCCACAACACATGTAATTTAATTATCAGCTTTACTTTGTGTCAATAGTGTCTGCAAAACAGAACCGGCTCACCAGCAGCCAAGAAGTGCAGTGCTGCAGATAGTTTTCTCTGGAGAGGAAGAACACACTTATCTTTGATTCAACATATTGTCCCCATGTTTCCTCTTTTCCCACTACCTGCCTCCCTTGCTGCTTCCCCTTGTGCAGATACAGATCTCAGCCTGTCCCAATTTGCTCTGAATGTGACACAATTTAATGCTGCATTGTTATACTTTATTGTTGTGTTGCAGTATTCATTAAGCAGCACAGTCCCCCCCAACTCTCACTTCCCTGATAGCATGTACTTTAGGACCATGTGTGCCAGTTGGCACAGGTGGATGAGATGTGGCATGGCTGATGGTATCTGGGACAAATCTTCACAAAATGTCCTTTTGAACTACCTCCACAACTGGAGAGAATTTCTCAGGCGAATCACCGTGAACAACGTATTTTGCGGTTTACTTTGGAGGACTTATTGGTATTTAATGAAGTTGCGTGATGTTTCCTCAATTCTCCAACACTTGTGCTTCCATTTAACAAAGGATCATAAGATAGCGCTTGTGCAGACCAGCTATCAAAGGATGTTACAAAACCACTTCCTCTACCCACAAACTGGTATGAGATGGCACTTAGCATACCCTCTGAGCAAATGTGGAAACAGTCACAGTGTAAAGAGTGAGGGTGTGTGGCCAGAATGGGACTGAGCGCACGCTAGGAAAAGGTTTTACATTTAACTATCCACTTGGGGGGTGAAATAGTCAGTTGAATTAAAGTGACCTGAATTTATGTGAATTCAATTGAAATGCATTGATTTGAGTAGTGAATTATGTAAGCTATTATTGAAAATGCTTGGCAAAACCACTAGTATGTTGTTGTTAGGTGCAGCTCCTAATCCAGCACCATGAAACTGATCAAATAGACAGTACATGGTCATATAATGTGATATTGTACGCATCACGCTGTAACATGAGGCAAATGTCTCAATCTGTACTTTCTGAGTATCCCAATTGTTAGCAATTCAATCTTGGGCTACATCTGCGTGTAACCTAGTAAGCAGTCCCTCCTGCCACCACATTATTGTTCTCTCCCAACACTGTTCCTTCTCGTGGAAGTTTCAGCTCCCTTCCATACAGGTAATGCAGACAAATGGGGCTTTAATGCTATTCACAGTCCCATCCTACATTCCCTCGCTTTGTCATCAGTTTGCCTCCCATTTAAACGCATTTCTCAATTTTAAGCAGCACTTTATTGTGGCGTGTTATTTTGTCCAATTGGATTAAATGGACAGTAACTGGGAATCCATTTGAACCTGATCCTTGCTCAGGCTTCCTCAGCCAACTCCATTAACTGTCATACTTGTCCAGAAGCCCTCCTGTGCAATGGCCAAATGTGTAAGTTGATGCATCATCAATAACCATGCAGAGAGAATTGTGCAGTCTTTAAAAAGTAAAACCTTATATTTTACGTCTTTCCACTGAGGCAGCAGATCAAATCAGAAACAGCACAGGCCCCGCTCTAATATGTTTAAACACTGATGAGACGCAACTCTAGACTCCCCTGAATGGGACCACGGCACTCTCACTCTCAGTGTCTCAGCGTAAAGTGGTCTCATCCATGAAGTTATGAGTGTAGACACAGAGACTGGTGCTAGTTTACCCACATTAGAGACTCCTTATCAGGGCTTTTGAGACCCATCCCCCTTCTCACATCTCCATCATAGAATACTTTTCTTTCCTATGGAGCTTTGAAAGGGATGAGGCAAGAGCTTGGGCATGTGAATCCCTATGGTGAGTGCTCCTCTCTGGGCTTATTCCATGGATCTCCCCCTGCTGTCTGTTGGGATTCTCTCTTGATGCTGAGGAGTAAAAGGACACCAATGCCCTGAGCAGCCTCTCAGATTTATTGAAACTCCATGTCCTGTCCCGGTAGCTCATTTGTCAGGAGACCTAATTTACACTGGCCCTTAAGACTAATTGCAAATTTGCGAAAAAATGCTGATGTCGTTGGAACTAAAGAGGGTTTTCTTGCCCCTCCCTCAGTGTCCCTTGCCATCCATTCGCTAATGCATTTCATCTGTAGAGCATAAAATAGACAGTGTTTCTTTCCTCTGTGTGTATGAGAGCAAAGAGAGACAGAGGGATAGGGTGTGTGAGAGAGAAAACGCTCCAAGATAAACCCCTAATGGGACTACTAACAAACAGGAAATCGTGACAAAAACACAAACAGTATTTACTGTTTAATTCAATTCTAGGAGACCAATGCCCTCCCATCTTCCCTATCAAGTTATCAAGGCCAGAAACAAACCCCAAGACACTGGGCCACATGGCACTGTCTATTCTTGGCAACCAGCAGACACCACATGACAATTAGCAGTACAATTATCCCAGCCACTGGGTAGCTCAATGTGCAGATGGCAATTGCTCTTAATGAGAGGGCTTCTATAAGGCTGGAGATGCGCATACAAACTAGAGGAATCATAGTTAAATTGCTGCAGTGTACATTTTGTCCATAACATTTTATATTTCTGCATTTTCACTGTACATTGTAGCTCCATGAAATGGCACGACTGCATGTAGTTTTATGGAAATGTCTTAATCGTAGAAGGGCAGATTCCTGAGGTTTTTGCAAATATTCCCCATAAATGCATAATGTTTCAGACAGTTAAAAATCAAAAGGAAGGTCTGTTGTTAATGACAGATCATGGTTTCACCCTGACCATTAGATTACATTTCATTTAAATAATAAAAAGAATGAATACATTTAATATGTACCGCGCTTTTCATTCAAGTACTGCAGTATTAACAACATAGAACACATAACATAAAGAAAATAGTAGTAAGATTTAAGATGAAAAAGCTTTATTTATTTTTTTATTTTTTTTATTTCATTTATACGTCTTCCAACAATAATGTTTATATCCTTAAGAGGGTGTGAAGTATTTTGGGCTAAATGGCAGAGTGGTGTGGTGTGCTGTAGATTTGAGTGTTCTGGGCAGATGTGAGTGCAGAGCACATGCTGGTTGATTTGAGGGATAATATGCAACCACATGACTCAATCAGGAGATCTCCTCCCTTCATCAGGGTTTTGACACATTCAGTATACTTTGTGGCCATTTTCACATGCAAGTATTTAGAAACTGACAGATTCTTGTCATGGAGAACGTGTTTCAGGAAATCTCCTCTGCATGTGTGCACACTATTGAAAGTGGAACCGTGTACAAATTTGAGTGAGGGTTTCCAGTAATTTTTTTTTTTTTTCCCTGTCTCTCATCGATTTACTTGTAGTCCCTGCAAAGACAGTATACACACATACAGAAAAAAATTCCTTTTCCTTTCCCCTATCATGTTTTGATGAAGCAGTTTTGGCACATTATTTCAGCAGCAACACACATGCATAGAGAGAAAAAAACTGTTTAGGGGGAGTTTGAAGGGTCGAGCAATTATCTGATTACGAAAAACATTATATGTCAAAAAGAACAACAACATGTAATTGGCTTGGTGTGTTAGAGCTGCAGAGGGCCAGATGTAGAAACGTGTGCATGCCTGTCAATATAATGGCTAACAGCTTGACCACACAGTCCATAAGGCCTGCACCAGGAGGGCTCAAACAGCAATAAAATCCAATGCTAGCATTTGTTAGTACTAGACACTCCAATTTGATTGGTAAAATTCACACTCTAATGGGCTTATAAAGGATTTCTTGGGCCCAGAACAATGAGCTGGAGGGCTAGAGCAGTGCCAGGTCATGGACACCCAGCGATTCACAACATCCCCCCCTTCTGGGCATGCTTAGTTTCCTCCATATCCACCAGTTACCCTCTGCAGCTCTTTTTAAAAGCCAGTCGGGATGTTCCAAAGGTATTTAATAGTAGTGGTGGTGGAGGTGGGGGTGGGGGGGGGATTTCTGGACCTCCCACACTCAGGTTCAACCACAGAGCCATGGCTTTTCTGTTTCGCCCCACCCCATCTTTGCCTCTCACTCTCACTCTCTCTCTTTCTTTCTCCCCGACCATATGTGCAACTGTAGAAAAAAAGCTCTTTAACTAGAGGCACCTTTCTCTTGCACCTTGCCCAGTTGCTCCCCTTTCTGGTGAAGACAACACAGAGGGATAGTGAGCCCACACATAGGGAACACATTTACCCAGGCAAAGGGCCAGAGCATTGCATTCCCATGGACCTGCTCGGGGGAAAGAACTGCAGAGCAGATTTTACACGTAAATATTCAGAATTGGATGTGGCACATCCCTTTTTTCTTCTTTGTCCTTTTTTCTCCTCTCTGTTTCTCACGTCTCATCCCCTTCACTCAAATCAGGCTTCCATGTTTTGACTGACCATGTTGGCCACGGTGGCCAAGACAGGAGTAAAACAAAAGCAGAGAGGGGCTTTGGATTCATTTGATTTTGATTTGTATTGCGTCAGGAATTCAGACTTACATTTTATGCCTGTTGTTCACAAAAGACAGCCAACTTTACCTCATGGTTCAGATATTTGGGGGTAGGCAGAAGGAAAACATGTTCAACACTGCCTCTGTGAAACCATGTGTTCTGTATGTATTTGTTTTTCTATATTTGTGTATATGTCCATCGAACTGTCAGTGCTGACTTAAGGCCTGAGGGCTTGTTTCGTTTTGTGTATGTGAATGCGTGTGTACAAGCCTTGTTGCCTCTTTAGACCATTGTGTTTAGTTACATCTACAGTTCCCCTTTGAGGTCCTCACAACTGATACTGATCTTTATAACTGGCACTAATGTCTGCCCACTTCCAAATGTGTTCACATGTGACCGCATTTGTTTTATGCTGCTTGCCTAAAACTCTCCATCAACACCTTCCATTGGCGGCTTTCTGTCCGTTGTTTGTTGTGCCTGTCAGTCTTATGTGCTTGATGTAATGTTGTGTTTAATACTTGCTGCGAGTGCTGGCCACTGGTACCAATAAAGTTTAAACTTGAAGTTCAGCTCTTACTGTTTTTGTGTCTGTGTGTCTGTTTATAATAACAATTTAGTATCACGTTTATGTTATCTCAATCACAGTGTGTGTGTGTTTCTTTCTCTTCCCCAGTGGTGGTGATGGTGGCAGTGTGGTGGGATTATGGAGTGGGTGTTTGCTCCCTTTCAACAGTCTCTCCACATGGCCTCCTGCCTCCTTTGTCTTTTTATAGCCTCCTTCTGGGAGACGCTGCACTCTCCCCGAATGCAACACAAGCCAAAACACCTCTCAGTTCCTTCGCCAGAGCCCATTACCTAGGGAATACTGCTATTCCTCCCCTACTTTTCTAAACACACCTTCTCTCATCTCTCATCCCCCCCACTTTCAATCCTTCTCTCTCTCCAGCCTGGGCTGGACACAGATTTTTGTTTTTGGAGCATGAGTATGAGAGTGATTTGTGAGTCATAGCGTTTCACTTGAAACGCAAGCCTTGGGTTTCAAATATGACAAGTTTAACCTTCTGTGTCCCTGAATTATTACTGTCACCTTTCAGTCACATTCATTTCATCAGCTTCATTTCGGAGTGGAAAGAATGTGGATCATTCTTTGCACTATGAAATCATTTGGACAACTTTGCTGATTTATCGTTAAAGTATGCTGACCAGTATGTCCTGTATACCAAATGTTATTTAGACTTGTCCGCTCCCCATCATTGTTTTAGAGAAAGCTTTTCTCCAAAATCACATTTACACTGCATTTTACTCAATATGAAATTGTGGTTTAAAGGCTATTTCAATGTTTAAGAAACATGCCAGCCGTATTGCCAGTGCCAGGGGAGTTCATTGTTTTAATTCAATTGTACCATACCTCATGATTCTACATTGATTTCCTACTTTCTTGGCAGACTTGTTCATTCATTACAGTACACTATGAAAATCAACTTGGAGAGACTTGGGATAGGTCATCCATCACAGTGAACAATTTGTGGCCTTTATTTTTTATTAACTGGCAAGGTTAAATTGTGTTTGAGTGGTAATGTAATCATGAGTGAGAAAGGATCTCTTGGAGATTTGTTCATGGATGCACTAATATCCACATACTTGGGAGTTATGTGTTGAAGAGCATTACATTCATGTGCTATGCTGTCAGAAAATCAAAGCCGTGCCATCTACAGAACAGACGGTAAGCAAATTAATTTCATCATTCCTTCCATTACAAAGGTTGTTTGGGGGCCAACTCTGAAATCTAGCATGTTGGGTTTAATGCACCAACAAAGGAAGTTTTCAAGAGGGACCTTTTTGCAACTGCATTAGCACTGTGAGGTAATTTCATCAAATAATAAGTGGTAATAAGAAATGATTGTCTGTTTATGTTGTATTACCTTGTATTATTCAATTTAATTTTTATTCCCTGGAAAATAATTTTAAAACTATAGCAAAATGGATTGAAATCAATGGTTGCCTAGTGTATGCTGGGATAGACTCCAGTCTACCGTGACCCTGCACAGGATAAGCAGATATAGAAAATGAATGGATGGTGGCAAGTTCATTTTAACATCTTAGTGAAATGAACAAAAATCTATGGGTGCCTGGAAGGTGGCAAATCAATCGAATTTTGAAAGACAAAAGTTGTGGTATGGTGTGCAAAATTGTCAGCAGTAATATAAACTATATGCATAGTTAATGGACCATAAACGAGCCCTTTGAGAGCAAGTCCGTAAGGTGTTTTTTCTGTTTTTCCACACAGGCCTTATAAGCCACATAAGCCATTGCTTAGTTTTGGTATTTCATATGTCTACAGTTTAGATAACTCATTGCCCTTTTCTCTGTGTGCTGGCAGCTTTTCACACCTATCTCATATTCCTAACCCACTCTGGCCTTCTTCCTGTCTCTGTCCCTCACCACACCCACCCTGCACCCCTGCGTGGCATCAGACATACAGGCGTGCCACTGCACTGACATGGTCGTTTGTCTTCTGACCGCCGTGGCATATGGAGAGGGCTGGCACTGCACAGATGTCCACTAAGTGCTGATGAAGGGAGTGAGGAATGGATGGGCTGAGGCTAAAAGGATCTTTACTGGTGCTGCTGGAGCCTGGTACTGCTCTGCCCTGCTGGTGTTATTAACTTTACTGTACTGAGGAGGGGGGCAATGAGGCTATTCAATAAAGTATGTGTTTCCAGATATCTAGGAAAGTGAGTGAGCATGTGTTTGCCTTTGCTCCCTCTCTCTCTCCCTCTGTGCGCCTGTTTCTATCCTTCTCCCTCGAACTAGTATGAGTGTGTGTGTGTGTGTGTGTGTACAGGCTAGTGGGTGCTGTGCAAGCTAGTGGGTGCTGTCTGGTGGAGATCTAGTGTATGGACGAGAAGGAGGGTGTGGATTAAAGCCGTAGGTAGAGCAGAGAGAGCCTGAAAAGAATAATTTGCAGCTTAAGGCCAATAGCTTCAAAGTCATGAATCCTCATGGGTGAGCCAGCCAGGCTCTGAACCTGTCAATGGTAACTTACTCCTCGGATAGCACGCCAAAGACTTCAATAATGACATCACCCAGGCATGGGGGTAGGGGATAGGAGCTGGGGTGGGGTAAGGGAGAGCTGAGAGACGGGCCAGCTTTTTCAGGGGTGCGAGCGTGGCCCTTCAGAGCACTTTGAAGTCCCGCTTGACGAGGGCTTTGCAGCTGCCTGATACCGGCCATGTTGTTTTCTGCGCGGATTGGCCACAGAAGCCACCAGGGTGGCTTATCAGATTTATTGAGGCTTAGCGGTTGACGTTCAGAGTGTGTATGTGTGATGAAGTGTGTGTGTATGGAGGAGGAACCGGGTGAATAGGGAAAGGGTCATCCCTCTAACAATCCACTCGTCCCAGTTAATTTAGACAGCACCCTGGGGTCTGACAGTGAAGAGGCAAGACTTTGCACCACCCCTCACTAGAGTCCTCAGGACTTCAGCTCAGCAATGCACTTATGTAGCTTCTCACACAAACCTCTTTTTTCTTTTAATAATGCTGTTGTGGTTGTAGTCGTGAGGTGAAATTAAATTTGACAGAACTGTATTTATCTCCCCATGTAGACCTATGGTATTGTATACTATGGGCAACATGATCAAATTCTGTTCTGCCTAATACCACAGTCTGCCTGCATCCAATTGGTAAGTTTACCACAAACTAATAGGATGTGGATATATTACCTTGAATCGCGGTGTTCTTGGAGAAGAAAGTGCGCACCGCAATCTTGTCTGTCAGATTTCCCAAGCTAAGGTTTCAGACACACACTTCAAAGTCCCTCTAATGAGTGGAAAAACATTGCCGGCTCCTGCACGACATTAAAGAGTGCCATTTATTTTTTTTTTGTTGTTGCTGCGTTATATTTCACAAGCTTTCCCTTCCAAATGTTAGCAACTCATTTTCACCTCCAGCACAAACAAACAGTGAAGTATCGCCTATTGTAGCCAGTATCAAAGGCAGCATTTGTTAACAATAAAATGCTGGTTTGAAATAGCTCCAACACAGATTTTTGTGCTCGAACGCTGGCCAACATTTTTTATGCCACAGAAATCAAAAAGGGTAGAAATGGCTGGGAGAAAGGAGGCAATATATAAAGTGTGTAAAGGAATTGCCAGACAAACTACACATAACGTACTTCAGTTTTATTTAATTGCTCAATTGCAGAGGCTTTGTTCTTGTTGCTGTCATCTTTTCAGTTATTTTTCCATTTTGATCGGCACTCTGTTGTTTGGAGAACTTGGCCCCTATTAAAAGCATATCGAATTTGGGACGTGCTTCCCAGCCTCCGTAACAGATATGGAGAATCGATAAGAGCATTACAAGACTGTGACAGAATGGCCCCCACCCCCGCTCCTCTCATGTCTAAAAGGATGGTTGTGTGACAATGTGTCTCGCTCACGCCCCTGAGATCCTATCCAGGACAGATCACATTATCTGTCGGGTGGCATAAGCAGTCATTAACCCTTTAACGACACCATGGGCAGAGCATGGTGACTGTCGAGGACTTTTGATTAAAACCTTGAATAGACACAGCTAGTGCATGCACCAAGATCTAAATACATGGGAGTGTAGTGTTACTATTACAAGCTATTTTGACAGAAAGTTTTTGGCCTCATCAGTGTCTGTTTCTCCATGGTCTCAGTCGCCTGAGCCACATTTAGCTCCCTCAATATCAGTACCAATTCCATTTAGGGGTAAAAATGTAAAAATTCTCCCTCGACTCATTCCCAGGTGGTGTTTGTGAGAGAGAGAAGGAGAGGAATAGTTTAGAGAGACATACAGAGAGACGGAGAGGATAAAAAATGAGCAGTGGGGTTTGTTCAGGTTCAAGATGCATTGTGTCTGTTGGCAGCTTGTTGGGCCAACATTGTTTGACGTTCTACCCCTAGTGCGTTTGTGAGCGTTTGAGGGCTTTATGGCTCGGTGTGACTCTGCCGCCAATAGGTTCCAGATGCCGCCGGTGTGGGAACCAGGGAGTAGAGCGAGAGGGGAGACAAGGAAGAAGCATAACCAGGTGTGACCCATTGCAATCTGGGATGTTCTCCATGGATATTCAGACTAATATGAGTATGCATGTGTGCGCGCGTGTGTGTTGAAGAAATAGGGGGATGCAATGTGTTCTCAATCTGACACTGGACAGACAGACAGGTAGACAGTTGTGGAAACACACAGACACTTATAGACTTTTATAAACAATCTTTTTTTGTTAACTGCGTACTTCTCTACTCGTGCAAGTAGCCCATGCACACACCCTCTGCCAAGGCACGGAGTTCATGGTTTGAGTCGCATTGTTCAGCACATTTGCTGCTGGCACCAGTGAGGTCCAACATATGGCAGCACTCTGAGCCTTCAAGCCCAGCGTTGGGGCTCCGAACAGAACCTGCCAGCTCCACAGTGGCCTACTCTAAGGGAAAATTGTCAGCAGGACCATTTAAGGTCCCAAACCACAAGCACTGATAAATGTCTGCATTTCTCTGTGTAATTACCTTCAATCCGGTGTCCCTTTTCCAAGAGGCTAGGAAGGAAACAACAGCAACACAGCTTAACTCGTGAAAAAAGAAAAACAGAAATGCTCCGTATGCTGGCTAAATTAAGTATGGTTCTGCTGTGAGTGATTAAAAAAAAAAAAGATGGGGTTGGGAAGAGGTAGGATGAGGTGGAGCTGAGTTCAGCCAATGTGTTTTTCGTTTAAGAAAAGGTAAAAGGAGAAATTTGCATCAGTAAAAAAAAAAAAATATATATATATGGTCACTGAAGACAGCAGAAGTTTAACGTCAATTGTCTACGTTCATTGTAGGTTTTTGCAATTTTTGGCAATCAGTTTATCATATAGACCTCCAATGAACAAAACAAAAACACTGAAAAACAACATCAGTGATGCCTTTGGAAAATTGAGAGGTGGACAATCAGTATTCTAACTGAATTCACTTGGCAAATTTTCAGGGCATGCAAACCTGACTCAGACCCCATATAGGGAAACTTAAATGTCACGTATCATCATAGCCTATGTGTTATCACACGGTGTGGCTAAACATACTTATTTCATAGCATAAAAATGTTGATGGAACAGTGATTTGTACCAGTTTCTGACCTCTTACCCCTTTGTGTTTGATTTTTGACTAGAATGGTAACGCTGCACATTGTGTGCACTGCAGTATTACCATTCTGGGTTGAGGTAGCATTTTTTGGATTAAAATGATTTAAGCATCCTTGTTTTCTTTTGAGGAACTGAAAGCATCTGACTGGAAATAGTCTTTTTAGTTTATTTTCAGTTTTTTATGAGACAAAAGGCTAAATCACAGTGCTGTAGCTCACCCAGTGTGCTTTAATGTACAATGAGGAATATTAGAATAACAAATGAATGTCACGAGTCCTCAGTCATATGAAATTTGAAATAGCTGCTATCTGAAGAAATACTTTGTCTGTATAAGGCTTTTTTATAGCAAAAGTAGTGTCTGCTGCTGTTGTCATTCAACAGACTTGTTCACCAGACTGTTGTCGATAATCCCTTCCTCTTCAATCCATCATCTGCAAAATAAACACAAGCCACCCCCACCTGTGTCTGACTTAGAGGGGTGAGGGCCCGTTAACCTGCTCACACAGGCCACCGGCTCAGGCTGCTGATTCCCCGCCTCTCTGTTTAGATTATTTCCAATGAGGTGGGTGACTCTCTTGTGTCACTGATAAGAGCGCAGCAGGGTGGTGGCAAGAGGGTCAAACCACAAGGGGAATAAAAACTCATGAAAATACCAGAAAATATCTTTATCCCCTGGAAAAAAGTACTTTTTCCCCCAAACTTCTTCACCACGGCGCAAGGCTATTACACTGATAGAAATTCTTCTCCCTCCTCGGCAGTCTGGCCCTGAGTACGCAAGGGGCCAGAGTCTTAGCCACATCTCAAGCTAATTTACAAAGATCCTGAATTATTCTCTTATCTTGGGCTTTAAAGGTTGTAAGGTTGATTAACAAGGCCCTGTCCTGTTTATCAGTTTGGGGCTGGGTGTGGAAAATAGCCTGCGATAAGTGCACAGACCATTAAACATTCTATTTCCCCTAATATTTGTCGGCAACCATCTGCTTAACTGATCTCCCTTCACTTTAATTAAAAGGGATTCCCGTCTTGTTGGGGTCATTATGTGCTGGCGGACGCCAGGAGAGGGGTTTGTGATGAGTTCAGCGTTCCCTCTGTCCCTGGGTTGCCAGAGGGCTTTTTTCATCCTCCCTTCCACCCTCTTCTAAGTTAACCCCTTCCTGTCCTGCTGCACTTCCACCTTGTTATTTAGCTGGGAAAGCAGACTAAATCCAACAATTCTAAAAGAGATCCACTGTGTGCTGGTGCAAACTTTTCTCTTCACTAGGGAAGTGTATAGATATTCACACTATCTCCCTCAACTCTGGGGCATGAGACTCCGGCTGTAATGGTTTGATTTGCCCAACACTAGTTGGATCGATGCGGCTGTTTACAGTTTCTCCCTCTCTCATCCCTTTTGTCTTTTTTCTAATTTAGTGTTCCCAAACCATGGACAGGGGTCTGAGTCTGTCTGCTGTGCTTGCATCTTCGCCCTCCTCCCCACTCTCCATCACTGTCCATTGATGTTTTTCCCCTCTCTTTCTTTTCTCCTCTTCCTCTCTCTTTCCTTGGTTGGTCTTGGAAAAAGAGCTGCATGCCTCCACACTTCTGGACAAGACTGATGGCTCGTCAATAGCATTAGCCAGCATTGCAGGCCTCACTGGTGTAGAACCAAATCAATAAGGCCCAGTAAAAAGTCTTATACGTGTATGCGGTCCATCCCAGCCAAGGCTCATGTTACCGCAGATGAGTTTTTATAAGAATTCAGGAGTCACCATCTATTTTATTCCCTTTAATTCCACATTTTCTCAGCAATTCACTAACATTTATAAGTGCCTCTGCTCACAGTCATCCAGTCTCTTTTAGTATAATTATGTATTGTAGCCTTCAAAAAGACGTGTCTCTGGTCATTGTTACATTAAATATGGATATTCAAATTTAGCAGCTCAGGGAAAAAGTGGTGTCATATAAAATCTTTTCTCATCTTTCCCTCCAAATTCTGGTAATTTACACTCTAATTATAGTGTGCAATTACAATCAATTAGTCCACAATGAAAATTGATTTCTGCTTTCAGTGCAGTGACTCAATGGTGTGTGTGTTTGAGTGTATGCATGATAAGTAAAGTTTTAAAAAAAATAATTTTGCATGTTGTAGGTGACAGAAATCAGAGATCGCATTTAAATATATTTAGTTTACATACAGAATTATGTGTCTGTATCTTTAACGTATGACTTCCTTTTACTTTTTCATCTGTTTTTATTGACAGTTTCATACAGTAACACATAGTGATCTTCTTGAGACTTGAGAGCTTTACGCAGTGTTGCGCTGTTGCGAGTATTGCACTGTACTGCAGTACTGTTGGGTTGGTATTATCGTGGTCACTTCTTCATACTTCTTTTACTGACTGACTATCTAATTTCGATATGGCTTATAGATTAAAAGAAAGTGTTGCTAAAAAACTTGTATTATTTCCATAACCAACAATAATATCAAAGGTTACACTTTACTTTAATTTCTACAAAGATGATGTGCAGTACCCATCATTGTCTTTACGACTGTCTGTGTTTCTGGCCTTTAATATCTCATGGTAGATGGCTCTTCCTCACCTCGACACTTTTCATAATGTGCTTTTTTAAAGAGTATAGCAGAAAACTCAGCTCAGAGACCCTTTCTCTTTGTTGTTCCTCAGTTACACACAGTTACAATAGCTCTTATTTGCATTAAAAATCACACAGACTATGGTTAGTAAGCAGATGACTGAAACTATTGTTATATTATCAATCAATGAAGTATTTTGTGTGCAAGAAGTTCCCTGAGTATCCTGGAAATAGTTTACTGTAACTGTGACCAAAAAAAATCATTTTGGAAAAGTTGGATGTGGTTGTTAATGCCAAGCCCCTTTTAAACAGTAGAGAGTGTCAAGATAAGATGTCATCAAGCTTCAGGTGCTGCATCTGACATGATTAGTGAGTTTTACATTAGGTAGCTGACAGCTGACAGCGAAAGTCTGTAGATTCTGTCTGTATTTGTTTGCTAAGATAATGATAGTGGCTGATTTTGCATACTTCCAAAGCTTCTGCCTATGCGAGATTCTCAATAAAATGATTTCCTAATAATGAAATATATGTCAATTTGACTACATGTATACACTGTGTAGTAATTTTAGGGTGGCTAAGTACAGCAGTTAACACTATCACCTTACAGTTGGATTCTTCTGAGAGTGCCCTGTGACATTTGCATGTTTTCTCTGTATTGGACTGGGTTCCCTCTGACAGTACTGGCTTCATCCTACAGTGAAACAGACATGCAAGTCTGTTAAACTTGAGACTGTTCATGTTAGGTGTAGAAATCTGCAGCTGAAACCCTTTCCAGACACTATTGACTTTCATGTAAGTGTTTAAAATAACTTCTGTAACACGTCTCCGCATCTGCTGTGCTTTGAGTGTCACTGCTGCTTGTGTCCTATTTATTTGTCCTACAGTATATATTTACCCTTAGATGTAAGGATGAATGTGAGCAGACTGGTGTGCACAATAATGTTTGCATGACCAATCTGATGTCTTATTGTAACTCTGCCATATCTATCTGTCAAAATGTATCAGCACGTCATTAATAGATGCAGACTCTTCAATGGACTAACAGTGAATTAATTATTACTCCTGGAAACCTGTAAGGTCAGACAGACAGACAGACAGGCCAACAGGCACACAGATAGGCTGGTTGACATCTTTGCCCTGTAAACCTCTTCCCCTTGCCCCTGGCAGCACCCTTTCCAGTTCAGACACAACAAAGCATGCCCTGGCTGTGTCTTTTTGTCTGTATGTATTCTTGCTCTGCCTCTCAAAGGTCAGCAGAGGGCCAGCGTGTTTGTCAGGCCAATCGATGGCCTGCTGCCGTCAGAATCACGTTCAGTTATGTAGAAGGGAGGTCAACTCAGTGGCGGACAGCGCCCACCGCCTCCCTTGTGAGAGGTCGTCACTAAGGGAGGAAGTGTGTGTTTGTGTGTTTAAGATGGGTGGCTGAAGATATCTGTGAGAAGTGGGGGAGTATCTCTTACTAACCCTGCATATAATCAATACAATCCAGCGCTATTATTCTGAAACGTGTATGTGTGTGTGTGTGTTGTGCAGTGATCAACAATGACAGGGGATCAAGGAACTGGTGTGTGACAAAGAGGAATGGTGTCTAATTCAAGGTCAATAAGGCCTATGTCACTCCTTCACTTTCACAGAGGGGAGGGAGGAGGCATTATGTTCCTGTTGGTTACCAGAGCAAACATGACATCCCTGCTGGAGCTCATATCAATTTGTAATTTGACCCCCAGTCACAGCAAATGATGTCAGCACAGGTCATTTTTGCAAAACGACCCTACATTTGTCTCTTGTCATTGTCAGTTTCTATCCTCAGCATCACATCATTGGTCTATTTAACAGTTTTTAAAGAAAACTGATGTTAATATTCATAAATGGTAAGTTGTTTTATGTGAAGTGAACAATGAAAAGATAAATGATTTTATAAAACTCCAAGTAAGTATATTGATTTCAGAAGGCATTATGTTTTTCACACCTTGTGTGCTTTTTTCCTTAATGGTAATTGTGCTAAATAATAGCTTGTGTTACATACATTTAGTGTGCATCTGTCCTCAAGGCGTAGTGCCTTCACAGGTACGTTTTCAGTAATTTAATTTAGGTATATGATCAGACAAAAGTAGTATATGTCCTACGTTTCCCTCCTTCAATGACCATCTTACTTACTAATTTGCTAACACCAGCAGCAGCTTCTCCTCATGCCAGTACATCTTTTAATAACTCTATTAATCTAATCGTCCACTAATTGGTCAAGATAGCCTTTTCCCTAATGATTTTTATCATAGGGTAATTAAAGAGCCCAGTAAAACCTGCTGAAATCACAGTGTCTAGTTAAAATGGTTTGATTGACACATTGCTTCTGTGCTCTGGTACTTTTTCTACATTATGAAGAATGAAATTTTCAGATAATTTAAAAAAATTGCTAGAATAACACTATTTTGTGATTATATCAATGACCAAAATACCAGTGACTGATAAATCTTTAATATAAAAATTGTACAAGAATTCTGATACAAATTACAAGAGGTATTTGGACAAAATATGAATAAAATTCCATTTACATCCCAAAACCCTTATGCATTTTATGCAAAAACCATAGACAGTTATGATACAGAAACAAATACAAGAAAGGCAAAAAAAGAGAGAAAAAAAAGAAACAAGAGTCTTTTAAAAAGAGGACCATTTTTTTTTCCTCCTGTCTGCAAATGGGAAACACCGGTTTAGGTAACATACAGTATTCATGAGGCTTCCAAATCACCATTTTGACACCAAAGTGATACAAGCTCCTCTGCTCTGTTTGTTCTTTGCGGTGCGACTATGTAGCCATGCAATGCTGTCGAGTGCCAGTGCCGTAACACGGGCATTTTAAGACACAGACACAAATGCATTGGATACACAAAAACAAAAAATCTAAATTCACCACGTCCTCAAGCTTATTTATACTTTAAGACTGTAAAATATGATTGGCACAATGGAAAACATTACGTTTTGAGCAATATGAATTTACAGTATTTTTTTTTTTCAGGATTGTTGACATTTCACAGGTTCCAGTTCAAATTAATGAGGGTATTTTTTTTAAACATAACACATGAGACTGAAGCATCTATACAAACCCACGAATATGTGTATTTTTCTGCATATTTCTTATGTCCCATCAAACATTTTAATCCCACCCTGTTCCATGAGCTACATTAACTGGACAGTTTGCATGCAGTGTCACCTCTCATCCTCTCTGCTTAGACCTATTGTGCTCACTTACTCACTCAGTGATGTGAAAAAAAACGGACAGTGATTAACAGGTCAGCTGCTTCAACCGTTTGCCATCCCATTCTCCCTCTGCGTGCTATGTAGAATTACAGAATAATTGATGCCTGACGCTCCTCTAATCAAATATTAAAGATTCACTCCAGTAGTCTGGGCCAATGAGGTGCTCTAAGTGATGTGTTCCTCGTGATCCACAGCCTGGTCACTAGGTAGCAGAATGCACCTGGGCCCATGTGGTTGGAGAAGTAAAAAAGACAAAGATTGGATTGGGGGCTTTCTCAGAGGAGAGGGGGGGAATTGGTGGTCATTTCTCAGAGGAGAACAGAGTGTAGGGGGAGAGGGGTTGGAAATGTGAGGGGTTGCTCGATCGCTCTCCAGCAGGCAATCAAGAAGAAGCTGGCGATCCTGGGGAGTCCTGGCCCTGCTGCTCTCTTGCTCTCTCTGTTCCTCTCTTCCTCCCCTGCCTTGTTAAGTGACTGCCGCAAGGCTCCAGCCAGACCACTTTCTAAGCCCAATCCCTTTCCACCATCTCTCCCTTCCCCTTTCGCTGTCTGTCTCCATGGCTTTTGCTCGACAGTCGTTTGCATGTTTTTCTCAGCTCTATTTCCAGCCTCTTGCAGCTCTGAGCTCTGCTGGCATGACCAGCGCCATGCAGGACTTTAGAAGCCCGTAGGAGGTAAGAGAAGGGTGTTGTAAGGGAATCTCTTTTATGATATTCAGTTTTCTGTCTGGCGTGCACTGATAGAGAAGTAATGCACTGCAGTTGCTGCTTAATAAATGGACAGCAATGAACAGGACATAAGGAATGTGTTAAGAGTCTGAAAACTTGGTTTTCTCAGATCAAGACATAGAAGATGAGATTATTGGGCAGAGCACATTTATATTAAGATGACTTTTGATATGTTGTGTATACAGTACAAATCAGTCTCTGAGCTTGCTGGACTTTTTAACAGATTTTCTTCATTTAATCACTGTCCTCTTTACATAAAATCATTGGCTGTTGAATATGTTGGGATATTTAAAATAAAATAAGAATAACAGCTTCTGACTTTTCATGCCTGCCATTCTTCATAATGTAATGTGATCTTTCTATGTTGTGGCAGAGGCTATAATGTTAATGCTAGATGGAGAGTTTCATTTCCTGTGGTGAGAAGACTCTATATTTCCCTGTCTCCTCCATCACTAGAGGTTAACAAGTCATCTAGTTCTTGTCATCCTTCTGGCCTGTAAATAGGAAGTATATGTGAGTGTACGCCACTCTTCTTTGTGTGTGTGTGTGTGTGGTGTGTTAGAGAGACAGTTGTCAGCAGGGTTCCTGCAGGAGCACTTTTTTATTTCTGCCAGAGCGAGGGCCAGGGGGATTGAATGAGTGAATGAGGCAGCAAGCGCCTCAGTGAAACCCACTCCTGGGAGAAGGCAGGGGTTCCTGTACTCAATTTTCCCTTCACTTGGGATAAACAGGCAATTACCCATCCCTTTTTCCTATGCCATGGCCGTCCAGTGAACTTAAGCATACACTATTAGTGTGTGTCCCTGTAGGACCTGCGCTGTGGGGTGTGGAGGTGGTAAGTGAGTGGCGGGTTGAAGAAATGGGTAAGGCGGTTGTTAAATGACTGTGCTCTGACAGACAAAGAGAAAAACAGAATGAGAAAAAGAAACTGAATTGAATTGAATTACTAGTGACCCTGAATGAGAATAAGCACACAGAGAATGAATAGATTAATTGAATTCAACTAAATTGAATGAGTCACATCGAATTGTTCAAAGCACACTCTGTCTTTCCTTCTTTTTCTCTTTCTGTCAGTGTCACAGTCTTGTCAGCAACCTTGGCGTCTGGCAGTGTAACGAAGTGACAAGTGAGTTATTAGACAGAAGAAGCTGGAATGGCAGGGACGCCTCCAGGTAACGGAGAAGCAGCACATTTTTAATGATCGTTGCTGTCATCCTTTCCTCCCTAGTCAGCCTTCCACCTCCGCAACCTTTCCATCAGCCTCAGCTCTCTGTCTCACTCTCTTTATCTCTGAGAAGAGAGGACTGAAAACTGCATGTGTCATATAGGTTGAGTCTTTAAAAAAAAGGCATGAAATATTTCACTAGAATAGGTCATGTCTATATTGCAAAATGGCTTAAGTATGAAACAAATGGAACTCAACACTGTTATGGATGTAAGGTATTGTGAATACTGTACAGCACACCACATAACACTGCATATTTTTCCCTCTGTGTGTAGCACCAGTCAAGTAAGAGAAGATCTCCTTGTATAGTAACACATGGCATTGCTAATACATTGATAAACAAGTCAAACTGAGGAACAATCTCTTATTTTTTGTCTTTTTACAAAAAATATTCTCATACTGGACAAAAAAAAAATCTCCATGAGGATACATCACCCACCAATAAATACCCCTTCCCTTGGCTACTTTGCCCAGTTACTGGAAATATTTGTACCGTAAGACAGTCATGGACATGTTAAAAATGCCAGGAAAATGGCAACATTTTTCATAGAGTACATTTGTAGCCGACACTCAGCAATGGAAACTGATACCTAAAATATCACAGCAAAAGATTTAAGACTCAAGTGCATCATATCAATCCAATGGGGCATGATTTAAGTACAATGTCTCACTGAAAGAGCTTTTCTTAGCCAAACACTTTTGTTTTGGTCACAGTTGAAGGACTATTTTCCTCTTTTTTTCTCTATTTTCTCTTTTTTTTCAAATCCATGGGAGAGTCATATTTCATTATTCATTGATTACCTTGTTTGACAATGTAACAATAATTTCATGCTTTAGACAGATTACCCCACTAAACCTCTGAATTAACTATTGTGATAACTGGCAACCATACACAGATTTAAACAAAAAAGATGAGGAGAGAATGTATCAGTATTTAAAATCTTTGTGTTTGTGAAACAGCAGTTTATATTCAGTCACACCTATATTACTTTTGAAGCATGACACTTTGGAGACACTTTTCAACATGTTGCCTAGCGATGGGGGAAGATCTTGAGTTTCGTTTATGGAGGACGTTTTCTTAATGTTTTCTGTTGTGAAACTGTGTTTGAAACTGAGCACGTGCAAAAAGAAACTGGCACAAGTATGTTGAAGGTACTGTCATTTCCCCTGGCGCTGTAGCCATCAATGACCCCGAACAACACCTAAACTCACCATTGCAAAAGTCCTCATTATAATAATATTACACATCCCCTTGTATAGATGCAAAGTGCAAAAACTGAATTGGTATACTAAAGCTCATAAACATAACAGACAAAAAAATCAATAGAAATACAGAGAATGATATCAGTGTAGGAGCCTAAAAGAGCATGCCGGCAACCTCTGAATATCTAACAAGTAGATAAAACAAGTCACATGATATTCTTTTTTTCCTAGGACTCAGTTTAAAATGTGTCTTTGAAGCTAACATAAATGAGTCAAGCTAGTAAGATGCTACCTCTTTCTTGCCTAAAGCTGGAAGTATTGTACTGGACTGTAACATAAAACCATAAAGAGAGAGAGAAAAAAGAAGCAAACAACCATCAACACAACTCTTTTACACCAAAAGCCTCTTGGGACATTATTTACAAATGAAGCTGTCATGCTTTTGTAAGGGGTTCATTTAAAAGCTATCATTACACAAATACAACAAGAAGATTTTCTTTTTTTTTTAATACTATCATTTCTGCAGGCAAAGTCACAAATAAGAGTTTGAATAGATTCTTTGGAGACGGACATGAAAACAAAGTGGGGAGAAGTTTGAAAGGAAAGATGGAGGGGTTTATGAAACTGGAGTTTTGTTATAAAGCAAACTCCATGCTCAAGAGTGTCATCCTGTTCTTCCAAAGAAGGAAAAGTCAAAGGTCACAATAATAAACTGTATTTAGAGTCAATTAATTTTATAGAGGGACATAGAAATGTCAGAGGATGGGCAGGAGGCATACAGGCATTTAGCTTGTATTTGATGGCCCTGGGCTGGGGTTAAAAGCTAATTTGAGGAGGAATTAGGATGAGGAATGAAGGGAGGAGCGGGCAGACTGACAGGAGGGTAGAATAGCAAGTCATTATTTAGTCTATTATTGTGGAGAAGGGCATGTTTTTATGGAGGTTGGGGTTCTGAGAGTGTCGATTACGGCTGCGCACAGAGCTGAACACCATGTTGCAACCAGGGATTTTGCACTTGTGCATCTCACGCAGGTGCACAGTCTTGTAGTGCACGCGCAAGGTCCCCTTGTTGCTGTACATTTTGTGGCAGATGTTGCAGAGGATCCCACTGCTGCCACTGTTACTGCCCCCGGTGGACGAAAGGAGGAATGGCGAGGAGGAAGGTTCCAACCCATCACCTTGTCGTCCTCCTCTTATTTCTCCAGTCTCATCCTGATGCCTCCCTTCACCCCGCCCCGTGGCACGCTGGGAGCAGTCCTCCCCCTCACTGTTGCCCTCCTCCTCATCCTCTTCTCCCTCCTCCTCCTCCAGGTCATCCAATAGGATGCCTTCATCGCTGCCCTCATCTGACTCATGTGAGGAGTGGACACTGCTGCTGGATTGAACGCTAGATGTGGTGCTCAGGTCCAACACCATGTAGTCGTCTGGCTGGCCCCGGGAGAAGCCATTGGTGTGGTGGTTTTTAAGGTCTTGGTTGAGAGGGTGGTGGGGATACTCATTGCTCGTGGGGGAACGGGCATCGTGGTTTAGGCCGGTGGGCCCGAAGCTGGCGCCTCCGATGCCCATCCCGGCCATAGGGTCCAAGCCCATGTGGTGCCCAGCATAGATCTTGGCCAGTAACTCGGCTCGCAGGTCCTTGGGCAGTGGCGTGAGTTGGGGGTCCAGGACAATGTCGTCCAGCTCTTTGGTCAGCAGTTTGCGGTGCAGGTTAATGTTGGAGCTGTGCCTAATGTGGGGGAAACATAATTATAGATAAGAATGCTGCCAATGTACAAAAAACACTGTCATATAAAAAAAGCTACCACGTTGCAATATAAATTCTCTGTTTAATCATGTATTTTAAGTTTTCTCACTTCTCTAAAATGGCATTAGACTATAAAGATTCAATATGCAAGAACAGCTACATGTGTAACTATTGTTACTATCAGTCGAGATACACAGACAGTCACACAGAGAGAGAAATCCACCCTGCAGCTCTCCTCGGAAAAGTGCACTAACATAGCACAGAGAGAGAGCATCCTGCTAGTGTTTACTGCTGTCAGCATGTCTGCACTGCACAGCCCTCAAATCCAATAGACTCTGACTCAATTAAATACTCCACCATATTGAATGGGAGTTTATCAATTGATTCGAGCTGTGGTAATGTGATAATCGAGGGGAACTGGATAGCATATTAGCACTAGGCCCTGACAGCATTATCGCATTCGTTCCCTATTGGAGGTGGCTTAATCGAGCACCTCAATGAACATGTCTTTATGTAGCCCTGGATTTAATTAAGATGGGCATTTTTTCCCAAACACAAGGCAAACTGTATCACACAATGTGCTACAGCTGATGAAAGAAACTCAGTAACAAGTGCCATGCTTAAGCCAAGATACGATTAGTGTGGGTTTCAGTTAACATACAAAGCCATGCTAAAGGATGCAAGGTGAAATGGGCCTGAAAAATCTAATTCAATGCTTTTTCACTCCAATTTCACAGTTGCCAAGTTGGACTAAGGAAAAGGGTACCCACGCCACACATGTCACAATAAAACTGCATAACACAGAAAGGAAACTTAAGCAACTAATGACCGGCGTCAAATATGACATAAACAAGGCCCACTCCTTTCATATCAGGTCAGCACTTAAATCAAATAAGAAAATATGCATACACTCAGTGCCTTTTAATGTGAAGGGTTTCCATGCAGGGAGGGCACATGTGTGTATAACAAAACAAAAATTTAAAAAAAAGAAAAGAAAAGGGTCATCCTTATCAGGACGGGCAAAAATGGAGTCACAATGGATAGTAGAGCTTACCAGCAGTGGCAGGGTTGATGCAGTCAAAAAGGGTCCCTTTCCTTTAATTATTTACTTCCCTATCCGACATTGTCCTGCAAGAGGTAAAAATACATTCATTTGAGGGACCCTTTTCTGTGAACCAGGCAACCAGGAGCCCGTCCACTCGAGCATTGTCAGCATTGAGGAGAGAGAGCGTGGCAAATCGATTGGCCGTGGCTGTCACTGCATGTGTGTGTGTGTATTTGTACGTGCTTGTGTCTGTTTGTAGGTTTGTGTGTGAAAAACAGAAAATATACTACTTCCATATAGTGGGACTTCGTTCAAAAAGACTATATAAATCCTTTGTTCTTTTTTATCCTTTGATAGTACAGTTGCACCCATATGGCGTTAGCTTATGGATAAAATATGGGAGTCATGATTCAGTGCCTGTGGCGTTGCATCCCTGTCTAGTCAAATACATGTGTGGACGTTTGGCTGTTGGAGGCCGGAGTGTTTCTAGATAGTCTGACAAATGCCGTAATCAGTGATCAGTATATAAAGAAATGGGCATGTTTTTTCCTTAATTTCAACTGCAGTGATTCCAACTACCAGGCTTTGATGTCAGAGAGGCCATAGATTTGCTCAGTTAAGCCTGAATTTCAGAATGCTGTTGATGATGCTCAGGTAGGCAGGTCCTTTGCAACATGTCTCCATCTCTATAACAACACCTTCTCACTGCTAATAAGCTCTAAGTTAACCATGGCTACCTCAGTTTTAAGATATTAAAGTCAAACATGCTAAATGTCATGCAGTAAGTAGTCTGCGCTATAGCTACAGTAGCCATTTAAAATACTCAAAATGCACACCACATTGTTAGAATACTACAACAATATCTAATGAACAATATTCACATTTATTATGATCTTGTTATCCATTGTATAGTTATATGCAAATAACATAAAATAAATGGAAGGAAAAAAAAAATCAATTTATCATTTGTAACCATAATTTTAAGAACTGCAGAGGAGAAAAAAGCCCACTTTCTGATCATTTGCATAAACATTGTTTAATCCTTGTGTTGGCAATGTCTTCTTTCTCTAAGAAATCTAAATAAGTCAGCAGAATCCACACACAGTGGGCATAATGCACTTATCCCTTCATTTATCAGATTTAGACTTTCTGCCCCATTTCCCACTCCCCTCCATTCCTCCACCTCCATCACTCCACTTCAGTATGCTCTGTCTTTCCTCCCCCAAACCCAACTCCTTAGTCGACCCCCACCCCAACCCACCCCCCCTTCCTCCATCTCCACCTCCCTGTTGGCCAGTAATGTGGCTGGCAAACCAATTTGACAGTCTCATCTTCGCCCAAAAGATGGGGGAGGCCTCCAGAGAGCCCATTTTTGACTGTGCAGAGGAGGTAGAGCGAGAGTGTGCCTGTCCCAACCCGGCGTTAATCATCTTTAGGTTCATCTGATGGCCCTTGCCCTTGTTTTTGTGTCAGTGCGTATGTGTGTGTATACATGTGTGTATGTTGTCTAAATGGCTCATAATGTGTAAATGAGACGGAGGGCTGAGTGGTATTAAACTGACACCAGTGGTTCTTTGTCTTTCCTGTCATTTGAGGTGTGTTATGAGGTTTTGTGTGTAAGTGGGAGGACAAGAGTTTTAGTAACATTTATCACTCTCTGTCACTGCTTTATCTGCTTTGCATTGTTTCAGTCTGTTGAACAACAAAGGCTACAATGATTTGAGGATCCTCAAATAAATGAGTGGATAGACATTAAATATGCATTAAATATCACATGAAAAACATTTTTATGTACAAGTTATAATTTAATGACTTGAAATTACCCACAGATTTTAACTAGAATTCTATTGATGACAGTGTACTTGCATGAGACTCAATATGTTATTCATCTAAGAATATAATAATTCCCCTTATTCTCCTAAAAATACATCACAAGAAAACTGTCAGGGATAAACCAAAGGGATGGAATATTTCAAGCTTGCGTCTTTTAATCAGCATATATTTTGAACTGGGGTGAGTGGCTTTGCTAAGATATTCTCTCTATGAGCAGCGTGCCCTTTGTTTATAAGAGACAAACAGAGAGCTGTTTTTCAAGCAGCGGAGCCGGGCCCACATGCAGTGAGGGGACCGAGGGAAAAGGAGGGAGACAGAGAGAGGAAGGAGTGGGGAGGAAAGAGACTCTCCAACATAATTAACCTTCACTCTCTCCGTTTGCAGTGGCCCATGCTGGGACCATGGGCTGCGTGCTGCTGCAACATGGGAATGTGGACGAGGAAGACACCTAGTTGTTGTAGCGACATAGAAGGAGCAGGTTAAAATGTTGGAGTGAAGGTTTAAAAAAAAAAAAGAAGCAGGGTAGGCTGATAAAAATTAGATAAGTAAGGCAACTCTTGTCAGCGGTTTAAAAAATATGATTAACAAGTCTAATAATGGTGATGATTACTGGTACGTGTGCCTTTCCAGCAGTTAATCATGCAGCTTCTAAAACACTTCTGCCGACGCTGCTCGCTCCCCACAATAAATATGTAATCATTTACCTCCGTGCAGCAGACGGCCAGGAGGCTGGGAGGAAAACACCCCACTGTAAAACCACACACACGTACTCTTGTGTCGCTCTCTGTTTTACACTTAAAAACATACACACATTATATGCTTGCTCAAGGGCACATTAAATGATCATTTCCTGTATTCCTGAGTCTGATTATGTGCAGTATTCATGTGCACACGTGTGTGTGTGAGAGAGAGAGAGAGAGATCTGCTGTTCATTCTACAGTCTTATACTGTAAATAGGGCAAAGATCCAAACATTTGTGATACTTTTTCCATGGCAGCACATTTACAGTGCGTCCTACTCTGACAATGTCATTGGCTCTTGGTTGTTTTTCTCAGTAGATCAAATGACCTCTCCTATGTTTTCTTCCTCACTTTGATACAGGAGCTTTTGATGCCACTGTCTGATGGTGTGTTTACGTGCCTTTGGCTTTTCACTCAGTCAATGGACTAATCAGAAATTCAGAGATACTTCCCTTTTTCTGGATGTCAACAGCTGTTTGGGAGGTACTGAGAAGAGAAAGCCAGGCAGGGTTACATATTACAAAGCTGCTTTAGAATATATTAGTCAGCTGTAACAAAAAGCACAAACAACTACAGATTTACCTTCCCCTTATTAGATCCAATATGTTAATTGTTTTTTGTTTTTTTTTAGAGTATTACTTTGTGTTAAGTATTGTTTTATCAGTTCTTTATGACTGAGGTGAACCACAGGAAAGAGCTGCTTATTAATCATTACTACCAACAGTTTTGACAAAAAAATCTAATTAGCAATAAGAATGGAGTTTGATTTATCTAATTTACTAGTAATAAACATTCTAAACATTATTTTGCGCAAATTCCTTTGTACATGCAGTTTCTTAATCTTATCAGAGCAAATGGTTTTATGAAAACAACCAAATTATATTCTCATTTTATTGCTACCATTACACTCAAACATGCATTATGTCATTAGAGGATTATCCAGGGACAGATTTGATGAGAGCCCGGCTTGTGTATTGACTCGTCTCAAAGCCTCAGGATTCCTCTAGCAATGCACTGCTCTTATTTCAGTTGTTTTGTTCCCTGTTTGAACCAGCAGCAGAGTAATATGTCCCATATGCTATCAGGAATTTATCCCCCACAGAAAAAGTATGGAAACAATAGTGTGCTTAGGTCTTACCCACCCAGAGCTATACTGTACATCCCTGGCTGAAAGATGCATTATGTTCACAGCAGCAATTGTCCCTCCTTGCTACAAAGTTATCTCTGTCTCCCATATGTTTTGCCACTTTTTGCGTTTGAATGGCATTTATATGCTGATGTTTCTCATCATGGACTTAAACTGTCACACACACACACACGCACATCCAAGCTGTCACAGTGAGTGAGCATAGGAAGAGTTCATGTTGAGGTTTTACCTTTTCTCTGTGCAATGTGGTCTAATCTTTGAACCCCTCTGCCTTTCTAAAGGACTCCACTCAACCCTTTCTTTGATGCCAAACCCCTGACTGCATATTTGTGAAAATGCACCTTCTCCACACCATATTTTTGCCCTCTTCTTTTCTGATGATTTTTTTCCCTTCTCATTCCTGCCATCTCATACACTGTGTTTCAGTGAAGTTTCCATGAGCCATCATGGGGTCATTGTAGCAGATGCCAGTGTGAATAGATGACACTAATACTAATGTGAACGACAAAGTTGTATCACTGGCACAAGCAGGGCAGCTGTCAGAATTAAATTTATTTAACTCTGATTCACAATAACGGCCTTAGCATAGATTAAAATCTTAACAACATCTGCTTCCAGTGGTGCTCTTGCCATGTGTGAGCTAGTTTCTGGAAAGGTTAGTCTTTCATTTGAGTTTACAAAGCTCTTAGGTGTAACTACCATTGAAAACTTTTCTCATGTTAAATTTCTATCTTCTTGCTATATGTAGGTTGAAATAAAGCTGTTAATTGTTTACATAAAACACCTGTTTTATAGCAATAGGTGGCTAATTACAAATAGATAAAGTGTATACTAGAACAAATTGTATTCTCTGTTATCTATTTGTACATGCAGTATCCCTGTGTGTGTGTGTGTGTGTGTGTGTGTGTCTGCAAGTGAGCGTGCAAAATGTGCATGCACACAGCGGCCCAGTCATGCCTTAGGCATTCTCGATTCCTAAAGCCTTGTCAAAAGAGGGGAGCTAACAAATGGTGGCAGTACACCACACTGAGGCAATGCATGCTATAATAACACTTCCTGCCATCTTGCTGCTGTTGGCACAGCTGCATCAGGTGAGCAGCGGGGGTTGCACCTTCACTAATGCTAACTCTTCTCCTGTTCTGCTTCCCCTGTTCCCCACCCGCATCCATTCTAATAGAGTCCCAGAGTCACCTGCTCTATTTACATGATGCTAATGAACAAACAGTGGTAGGAACAGATGCCACCAGAACAACAAATGTAATAAAAGGCTTGGGGTGGAAAAGGAGCAGCAGGTTTGGGTGGAGGAAGAGATAAGGGGGGGCAGAGGCAGTGTGTGGGTGAGACAAAACACGGAGGAAAAATATAAAGCTCCCTCTGGGAAGATTTGTTTGCCAATTGAAAGCATGAAGTAAGTTGTAACTTGCCCCTTACTGAAAATAAAGTGTCACTTGTCATGGATGTTACATGATGATTTTTTTTTCATCTCTAGTCTCCCTAAGAAAAACAAAAAAACAAAAAAAGTGAGGCCGCTTAGCAGCTGACTTCTATTAAAGAGAGTAAGCAGTAGAGGTATTTGTTACACTTGAAGTACTGTGTATTTTAGAGGGGTTTGGGGGATTTACATTTTGTTTCAAGGGCCATTTGACACTATGTCCCTGCTGTGTTGATTGACTGGATAACTCAGTCAAGTTACCATTGTTGTTTACATGACTGGCAAGGGAATATGATTTTCTGTGTCATCAGGGCTGAAATATGAATGCACATACAGCTGTTTGTTTTCTCTAATATCAATAATTCTAATGTATATTATTAGCAGCTATATATATATATATATAAAGGATTGTGAAATAGAAATTCTACTCATTAAGCCTGACTGAACACTGGCCAATATAACACTTAAAAGTCACTCTCATGATGGGGGAGCCATCTGTGCTAGCCCAGGGCATGTGTTGTGGCATCAACCTGCTGCCAATGCTGCTACAGTATATATATATTCAGAGGAGTGAGTGTGTGGGACTGATATGTGCTAACAAGCCCAGGTGAACATGGCTAGCCTCACCTCCTAATGCGCTAATAAATGCAGTGGTTTGACAAACCGCTGTCTATGTTAATATATGCACCTTCACCTCCCTGTGACAAGGTGAGGTAGTGAGGGCAGGTAAACAACACACTACAGCTGGAGGGTTGATGGGTATGGTCTAGTACATGTTTGAATGCATGTGTATGTGTTTCTCATCCTGACACCCTACTTTTCTGAACATTGACTTGACAAGGAGCAGATGTCCCTGAATTCATTTTTTTGTGTTCTGTTAGCTAACAGACATTAAGTTGTGGTGTTAAATATAATACCCTAATCAAATACTGCAGTTAAATCTTATTTAATTAACATGAAATTAAAAGGCATATCTCTCTCAAAAATGCTTGTATCTATAGAACTATGTTTTAATATGGCTTTATAAAACTACTATATCCTTAAAAAATATTATATTCTGTAGATTTATGTAGTGCTCTTATTTAGATAAGAATATATGATAAAGATTGAATCAAACATTTCCATTGAACCTACCTGCAACTGTTGCAATTACAGTATATTAAAATAAAATGTTAACATTACCAAGTTTTAGCACTGACCTGTCTCGGCTCCGCCGGGAGGGGAAAGCAGCGTTGCAGCCAGCCACAGTGCACACATGCATCTCTTTGAGATGCACATTCTTGTAGTGCAGTTTCATGCTATAGGAGCTCTTGAAGCTCTTCTTACACACATAGCAGATCTTGGGATCCGGACTTGAGCGTGGGTCTCCCTCTGGTGATTGAGAAGAAGGGAATTTGGGTGGGCTGGCACCGTAGCCCATCGAAGAGATGAAGCTCTCATGCAGAGCAGCCATGCTTGCAGCAGCGGCAGCTGCTGCTGCCATGCCTCCATTGTAGAGACCATACTGGCTCATGCAAAACATGTCATAAGTAGGATCGTTGAGTTCTTCCTTGATCTTGATAGGAGGCTGATGAGGGGAGGGTGAGGAATGGCCCTTGCCTTCCATTTCCTTTCTCAAATGGACTTCCTCTCCACCCTCATCGTCCTGTTCCTTGTCCAGAACCCTTCCACCCCTGCTGTGTTTTTGCTGTTCCTCCACATCCATCAGCTCATCACGATAAAACATCTTGGAATCAGAGGTTTCAGACTCATTCTCAAAGTCTCTCTCGTGGTCCTGATCCTCAGAGGTGAAGCTGTCCATGCAACGTAGCTCATTGGAGCCTTGAAGATCATTTCCACCCCTGCTGTCACTACCAGTCCCCTCCCGGCATTCATCTTCACTTTGTCTCATCATGCCTCTAAGAGCTAGGCCGGGGCTCATCTCGTCCTGGGAGGGGGATTGCTGCCCACTACCACCACTGTGGTTCCCAGTACCACTGCCACCGTTATTGTTGCTGTTACAGTTTCCATTCATTTTGACATTGTTGTGAAGAAGTGATGAGTGGTGATGGTGGTGATTATGGTGGATGTTATCATCATTATCCTCATCTTTGTCCTCGTATTCATCTGCCACATCAATCACTTCCTTCTCAATCTTCACTGGCATGCTAGATTTACGAGGCTTCTTTTTGGGCGTGGGGTCACTGCTGCCAGTGGTGGGGTCCTGATTACAATTAGGTATAGTTAAGCGGTGGGACATGAGTCCTGCCTCTGACACATGAACATTATTATGTGAAGCCACAGCTGCAGCAGCCAACAGCTGCTGTTGCTGGTCCATCAGGGTGGTACTGTTGGTGGTGGTGGGCAGAATGGGGCTGGTGGGCAGAGACACTGGAGGACTAACAAGGTCTGCGGGGGACAGTAGTGTACGGTAGAATGGGGGCACTGGCTGGACTGGCTGCACTGACTTCAGGGAGGGGAACACCAGTGGGCTCTGCAGAGGTGACTGAAGCATAGGGTCTATCGGTGGGGTTGTGAAGCCCAGCGGTGGCCTTCCAGGGCTGGTGAGTGTGAAGCCACCATTCTTGGTGCTTGAGATGACAGGTGTGCCAGTGGTTGAAGTGGCACGGATGAGGTCCTTGTCCCGGTTATTACGCAACATGGGCATGTGCAACCTTGGATTGGGATTGGCACTGTGGCGGTTGCGGCTGCGCAGTGAGCTGAAGACCATGTTGCAGCCTTCAATGGTGCAACGGTGTTTGATCTTCAAGTGTACAGCATTATAATGTATCTTAAGTGTGCCTTTATCATAAAAGGTTTTGCCACAAGAGTTGCAGCACACACGACCCTTGCGTGAGGTGGATCCCATGCGGCGCATGCGATGCATCTTGGAAGCAAAAGAGGGATGGGTGATGGTTTTAGACTGCTCTTCCTTTACATAGTGGTGTTGTACCTGGTGGTCACTCAAGCTGTTGGATTGCTGAGGTTGATTTTGGGACTGCTGTTGGCCCTGCTGCTGTTGCTGCTGGAGCTGTGTCTGTTGTTGCTGCTGTTGTTGAGCCTGCTGGGTGGAAGGAGATGGTGAGATGGGTGATGCCCTGTTATTGGGTTCTGTCTTGGGTTCAATGTTGTTCATGACTCCTAGGGCTCCACGGCTAGGGCTCTGGCCTGTGCGGAAGGGTGACAGGGACACTTCTGATTCACTGGTCTCGACCTGTTCAACTTGGTTGGGCAGGCTGGGCTCCCGGAGCCGGAGAGCAGATTGCTCCATAGGCAGACCATTGGGGGGCAAGCCAAGCATGGGAGCAGAGACTGGGTTGATGTACTGGAAGGGCAGGAGGAAGGCAAGGCTGTTGGGGATATTCTCAAAATGGTGAATGCTGGATGGGCTACTGTTTTCCAGATGTGTCAGGAGTCCCGGGCTGCGGGTCCTGTTGTTGCTTTCTATGAACGTCCTAATCCCGGAGTCTGTCTTGGAGGAGGGAACTGTAACTGCCTGACCTTCCTTCTCCTGAATGGCCATCAGCTCCACAATGGACTTGGTCTCACCAAAGCGCAGGAACTGCTGCAGGGTGATGATCTCCTCTTCTCGGGACATTATGGTCCAGCGGTCCAGCACCTTGCCTGCAGCATCCTACATGCCCCAGAAGAGACAAGAGAGAAGACAAAAATACAAACCATTATTGATTGTGCATAATCAGTGTGGTCAAAGGAGAAGATAGAGCAGGGGTTAGTTTGTAAGGGCAAGCTTTTCTGCTCATGAAATTCAGAGGCCCCTGGAGCAACAAGTAACTAACAGAGCTTTGTCGAAAACCTCCCCCCTCCACTGTCCCTTTTTCCAATCCACTTTTCACTCATTCATTTTTTCTATAAATCAGCCCTGCACATGCAATCATTAATCACGCAGTGATGAGCATAGGCAAGAATTTAATTGAGCCTCAAGCAAACAAATCAAAAGCACTGAAGTGGGCCTATTAGCAGGTCTCTGCGACTTTCAACATTGTAGGGATGTTAATCTGTGACACTGACAAAAACAGCTTTGTAAAAGATGTGAACTCTTGCTGGGTCTCCCTCTGTACACAAACTGTACCTAGGGACATTTACAAAATTGTGTGAGCCAGAGAAAAAATGGCTAACAGAAATAATAGAATAATTAATGCAAGCCACTAATCGCACCTTGGTTGGCAGGATTTTTTCCTGTGTGTTCTTCATCTCATCTCTAAGGCAGTGAAATGCTTGAGGGAGGATGGGACTGCTACACTGAGTATCAGGGAATGGCGTTGGACATTCAAAGAGAAAAATTCATGTTTATTTAAGGTCGCAGTCGAGGATGCCATTACAGTGGTATTGAGCTTGTGTTCCTCACATTGGGCAGGCTATATATTTATCATGCTTTTTAAAGTATGTTTTAAGAGATTTGTATCCTCTTTCACCTTAATGGTCAAAATATTTTGTTATAAACAACCATGTTGCTTAGGAAACTGTCAACTGCATCTTCAGTTCACAATGGCAAGAGGCAGAAATGTAAAATACGCAAATATTAAGTATCGATAATTTACATAATAATTGGCACTTCCAATTCTTGCATTTTGGCTTGGGAATGGTAAGAAACAAATTTCCATTGTAAGACACCAGAATTGCTCAGATGGGAGTTGGAAGTTATCCCAAATAGACTTTACTTGGCTTGTCTTTTGGAGATGTGCTACAAATGGCTGAGAAATAAAAAGCTGAGACTTCTTGCAAATGTACGCATTGTCAAACATCAAGAGATAACAAGGGATTCTGGGAAAAGAATACTGGCAAAGCCTGTGCATTAAATTTGTGGTTGAGTGACTAGATTTGAGGCACTGAATGTTTGACCCTGTGCTTTTGTCCTCATGTATGAATCCACATATGCTCCTGCTTCATAGTAGTCCTAACAAAATTATACTCATACTGTAACTACTGCCACAGCTGTTATTATATAAAATGGTATGGGTATTTTGTGTGAACAAGATAGAGATTGACGAGAGAGGGAGAGACAGAGAGATAGTAGTAATGGTACAGTTCACACACAGGTTCCTGGGGGACCAGGCGCAAGTGACATCAAGGGAGTAACGCAAGCGATGACAATTAGTCACAGTGAAATGGTAACATTTCATATGTGCTCCTAGCTGCTGGCATCTATAAAAGATAAATGGCGACTCTGTTGAGTAAAAAGCTGTAAAAACCAACATCACAAAGCACAAAGGGCCTGTAAGGAGAAAACAGAAGATAAATGTTTAAAGAGAGACAGCGAAAGAGAGAGAGAGAACAGGAGAGACACAGAGGAAGAAGAAGCAGAAAAACAGAAAATAAAAGTGTGAGTGGTTTCATATCATGCCCTCAGATATACTGGAGAAATAGATTCTTCTGAGACGAAACATCAATAGTCTCTGGGGTATTTGTTGTTAAATATACATTAAAAAACATTTTACACTTTCATTCTGTGTACGCTCTGGAGTTTTTGCCTGGAGGTACGACTTTAAATTCTAGCCTGGGCACTATTATTTCATACTGCATGGCCATCTGGGCATTAGTACTTCCATTTGATTTAACTGAAACAAAAAATGAAAGCAAATTAGAAAGTGAATCTTTAAATAGATCTACAACCAGAACATTTCTTAAGAAATTGTAGTTCTAAGAAGTGGACCAGTCTTTCAATATTTTGTAGCGACAAAATGGGTTCATTTGTGAATGTTAAGCATGTAAATGCTCTAAGGTAGCCAACAATTACAACTCTGATTAGAGGCATGAAAAATTCGAAATATTCTAAATATGTGTATTATTCCTGTGAAAAGTGTCTCTGTTTCATGAGGAATAAATAGCAAGAGAGAGTATGTGCTTTTTGGGATTGTTGGTGGGCCATGTTTAATTTAATTTAAGCCAGTTTTAAGACATCTTAATATCAATTTCCTAAATACTCCACTTTGATGTTAGCTCTTCCAACTGTGATAAATAAGATTCATAAGAACAAGAAGCTCTCAAAAGGGGTGTAATTTTAATTGGAGCACAATAAATAAATGCTAGGTATTAGTCTTAACCTGTACTGTAAGTAACGTTAAATACAACTTTGCACGTTTGTACACATCCACCAGATGGCTTGACCAAAGTCGCTCTCCAAACCCACACCCAGTTATCCAGCCCTGTCTCAATCAGTGACTGAGTCAAACAGGGTTGAGACATTTATTTCATCCTCTACTAGTCCTACCCTGTGCCTTCACTTCCCCACTCATGAAGTCAAATAAAAGCCAAAACACAATGACACAGGCCAAGCTGCAACCCATTAGTGTTAGGAAGGGCCAGCCAGCTGTCAGAACATGTCAGCAGTTCTGCTATGCACTGGACCCTGTCTGAGAGGAGGCTATCCAAGCACTCCTCGTTCACTGGTCAATTGAGTTTTGGAGGCCAATCAACAAGCGTTTGGGCTGAGGTCATGCTTGGAGCAGAGAGTCAACCCAAATTTAAAAAAGCGGTCTAGAAAAGGATGTGAGGGGACAAACAAGGTTCTGTCCATGTGGAGAGTACAGCTGTTTTCTATGCCAAATAGCTTTTCAATACATGGCTGTTTCTTAAAAAGCCATTGCAGTAATTTATTTATAACACTATATTTTGGAACACAACACCTTTTATAATAGCAAATTTAAATTCCAGACAAAAATGTTTAATGCAGATGATCCTCATAAAAGTTATTAAATAATCAAAGGTGAGAAAAAATATGCAGGTATTATATGAGTATCTAAAGTATGTATTGACACACATTTGCAGACAAACACAGGCCCCTGTAGTCCTTACTACAGTATGTCTCACAACTCCACTCCCCTGCATTAGCCTTGTGATGCTGTGAGAGAAACAAATATGCCATTAGAAGCACTTTTACAAGTAGGCACTCATCTTCCAATTAGCTTAATGTGGCCCTCTTTCCCCTATATTTTCCAGGCGTGCCCCACCTCTTCTTGTACACTCCCTCCAGTAAAATCTCATTAATCCACCCCTCCCCCGTCTCCCCCAGTGCTATGACATATTAGTCTGTCATTATGCATCCCAGAGTCCTTTAAACAATACAGCTAAACCTCTGTTTGCCAGGTTAATGACTATTAGTCAATAATTACAGCAAAGAGATGATGGGGTACCCACTTTATCTGGTGGACAGCCTGCTGCTGTTAGTTTATTTTATCTGCCTGCCTCCATGTCTCTCAGAATTAATCTAGCAACGGCTGTATTTATTCATCTCTCTGCTGCTGCAATGCATTCTTAATTCATTCATTTGTCTCTAATACTGTGGTGGTGCTGGATGCTGTTTAGTGGGTGTGAAGTGGGGTATCCACCTTGCAAATTGCTGACAATGAGGATGAACGAATGATGGCCTTGTCATGGGCCAGGGCACAACTGTCAGTTAAAACAAATCAGGCAATTATGCAATTAGCAGGTTATGTGCTGAACTGTATTAAGAGCCTGGGTGTCCAGTGTTGTTAGGTTGCATAGTGTGCATTAGGGATTAACAGCATAACACGTGTATGCTCATCACTAATCATCACCTATCATATTCATTGACTGAGTGTATTTGGCAAGCAGTGGGGAAAGATGCCATGCTAGGCACATAGCAAAAAGGGAAAATATTAGCTGTTGATATGCCATATTGACCTATGCCTGTATTCAGTAGATGGGATGTCTCCCACCTTTTATCATTAAGTGTCTCTGCTATTTACATTTTCTTGTAAATATGCAGTGTAAACTGACACAATGTGTTATGTAAAATCTGTAGAATACAAAGTGTAGGGTGACAGCTACACTGGTTCCACATTAACGTAAGGACAGTTCAACCGATCATAAGACCGTATCACTTGCAATAGGGAGGATCAGTTCTCACAATGGCAAAGTGAACCATGGGAACCACATTGATTCACCAATCACCTTGCAGTGAATGCGATCTCCACCTAGCCTCAAGGGAATCCCCATTGATCTTCAGTCCTGCTTTCAGATCCAGTTCCTTAAAAAAACTGCTGTATCCCTGTGTTCGCCACTTCAAGGGAGGTTAAGCAGAAGTTCCTTGTGATCTGAGAAGGTCTTGAACCTTGGTTCTTCCTTTTCCATATTCTGTTTCTCTCCCCACCCCATCTCGGGCTGTATGAATAATGCAGAGGATCTAGTGGCGAGAGGTGCCACGGGGGATGGGTTCACGCAAAGCCCACTGCCTGGAGCCATCACATCAGAGGGCAAGAGCTCCCAAGACACAGACTGCACCCCCATTGGCTCCCCAGTGGCAGGTCAGAGGTCATGTGTGAACAACCGGCTCTACTTCTTCCCCTGTGATGGACCATGGGGAAATCAGTAGCTACATCCAGACGTGGGTGGAGGACATTTGTAAGAATCATAGAGGTTGAAATTTGCACTCTGTGATCATGGTAAACTCCTCATTTATGATCTACACATCAAAAGAATTTGTTATTTTTAGATGTGACCCAACAGCTTGTGTACCTTGGATGGTTGAGGCTTTACTCATGAACAGTTAACTACAGCAAGATGACAATGAACATAGTCTCATAATTAACAACGCAGCAGTAAAAACATGTCATCCTTGACAAGACAGATGCAACAAAAAGATACAACAGGTTCCCTGTGGAAATCTGTCACCCTCTGGTTTCAAGGATGTAATTACACAAAACCTTTTAAAAACATATGCAGGAGGGGCAAAGAAAATCTGTTGTACAGTGCAGTATTCTGTGATTTACTGCTGTCTTCTAATGTCAGATTGCAAGAAAAAAAATTACAAATAGCAGCCAAACAATTGAACTATTTTTTCTTAAACTTTGCCGCTCTACCTCTCTAGGATACTCTGGAGAGTATTGTGCAAAGAATAGCAGACTGGTGTCAGCAGACAGTCTTGATGCCTCCCTAAGAGTGGTCTGGTTTTAATAAGTGACAATGTGCAGTTACAATTTGGTGGGGAATGAGGTACAGTACATAAAACAGCTGCTGAAAATGTTATATGCTGTAGTATCTTACTGGCCCTTATGTCCATTTTTTAAATGAATTTTTTTATTTGTACACTCCAGAAGCTTCAATAAACATGGCAAATACAATTTTTACCATCTTTAATTGTTAAAGGATGATGGCTACTAATTTTAGCATTGATAGAAGAAAAGCCATTCTGCCATTACAGTCTGGTTGAAGAGCATCTGTAGCCACATAGACACAAAAGCTAAACTTCCTAAAACCTGTTTTCCACATAATGGTAATGTCTTTAAAAAACAGCTGACATGGAAATGCGAGCGATTCAATAAAGTCTAGACAGGACCCTCTGCTCCAGCTCATATTCCTGATTACAACTTGGAACAGATCTATTCAAGCTTGATTTCTACTTTATTATTTAATTAACAACCATGCAAAGGGCATTGTCTTGGTCAATATTATGCTCATCAGTGCCAGAGATTCAAGCTTGTTGGCCTCCAGTGTGAGTAAATGTGAAGAGGCTGTAGGGCTTTTTCACTGGGCTAGATACACTGATCAACCAGCAGGCTGCGAGATACCCTGCCTTCACCTCTCAACCTGATTTAACTCATGGCTTTGGTTAAAAATTCATGACTCTGTGTTAGTTGTTGCTAAGGGCACACTAATCGACTGGAGTGAGATTTATAGTGCAGTCCAGACTGTGAAGTTGGGGAGGGGGATGGGGGGGGGGGTTATTATAGAGGACTTTACCACAGACGGGTGAGTCACAATCTGGCACATCCCAGTTTCCAGGTGGCCTTTAGTAAACAGTTTCCGTTTCTTCTCCCACTGAGTTGTCTTTTTTCATTATCTGTTTTTGTGAACAAAACCGTCATTAAAAAAAAAAAAAGGTCTCTAACCTCTGATTCATCTAACCCCCCTGACCTCCACCACTACCATCACCACCCTCTTTGTTTTAAAGCTGTCCCTCAGTATCTTTAAAAAGTGGAAAGGACAGTCCTTTGGCCACAGCCCAGCAGAGTTGCAGATGGGGCGGCACATGGAAACCATTTCAGGCCCTGGTGCGCTGCAGAGCAAAGTCGGCTGTTCTCTGAGTTCAGAACCTCTGAAGAACCACCTCGCAGCACTTACATGTGAGCAGCGTCTGGGTCTGAACTGATGTATTGATTCCCTGTCTCTTCACAAAGCATACACAATAACGTTGGCTTGCCTCTCCCAACTGTGCTAAGGAACCGTAGCCATGGTCAATGTGTAAAACTCAGCGGACCTAACACTGAGCTAGAGGGGATGCCTCAGAGAAGAAGGGTGGAGTGATAGAAGCAGCGAGGGAACGCCTGATGGTTCACATTAATTGAGGATGATTCGTGTGATCTGCTGGGTCTGGATGCAGCAGCCAGGTCTGTCGTGGGCCTGGGAGACAGATGTGGGGGCCGCTGTGCTCCCTCCAGGGCCAATAGAGAGCAGTGAGGCGGCTGAGAAATGGTCTGTCTGTCCAATGTGTGTGTGTGTTGGTAGAGATTGGGGGAAGAGGGGGGGCTGACAACCTGCTTTTCTCTCCCGCTTATATCACATCTCCTTTGTCTTGATTACTATTTTGGCAGGAGGCCGGTGCAGAAAAGGTGCATTAACATATGCTCACAATTTGCTCTTTGGCCACATAGTTGTATGTTTGTACTGTGTCTTGATGTATCAGACATTTCTGTTCCTCTTTGGTGTAATACCCGCCCCTTATCACATTATATCCCCAGGCTAGTAACGGGTAGTAAAACACAGTCTTTGGTGAGTTGCAGTGCTAAAAAAAAAGTAAAAACAAAGAACCTAATATATTTATAAATTTGTATTTGTTACCAACAAAACCTATACACAAGATCTTCAGCTGACATAATCAATAGGTGACATGTTGTTTGTGACTATATTGTGTATAAAAGTCCAAAACTTGCAGCCCTAGTTGCAAAAATGTATTAATTTTCCTCTATACTACCTGGAATGTAACAGTGATCTACAAACAATCAAAATAATCCACACATCACTTTCATGCTACTGTGTAAAAGGAAATAGATGTGAATGGATAATGGATTGTAGTGTAGGTAAACCTCCCCAAGTCATTTTGTTTTGGTCTAGATGGGAACAGATAGAGGTGTCTGTAACACCCAGACACACTGCATTAGAGGAGCTTTTCAGCTTTCTCCTGTGCTTTTGCTATGGAGCATGCAGGAGGAAAGAGAATAAGCTAATGGACTCTTTACTTAATGTGATCAGAGCCATTATTGACATGCTGCCAGGAAGATGCAAGACCATTAACTCGAGCCTCTCTCTCTCTGGTACCTTCCCTCCACCCCACTCCTTTACCCGACAGTATTTCACTGCCTGCCTGACTCACATATAGAGAAAAGGCCACTAGGGGTCTGGGTGCCCCAAAGGACTCTGTGTCTGTCATGTTAACCCATAGAGACCCTCCATAGACCCATTTTGTCTTTTTTAGGGGGGTACAGGAGATCTTTATGGTGAGATAGCAGGTCAACAGTATATGCCACACAGAAGTGTTATACATTATCTAAAAGCGGGGAATCTGAAGATTAATTTGAAATGCAGCTCAGCATTATGTGTCAAGATTTGCTAGTCATAAATCTGTAATAAATATTGTATTATGGTTAGGTGCCTATTCAAATTCTGAAAGTTTAGAGTGTATAAGGGCTTAGACAATTATGATGGAAGTATATGATGGCCATTCCCATGCTCAATTATGTCTCATAAGTTGTTGCAGCAATTTGTAGGGTGATATCATTTGTTACACAGATTTGGTGCAAAACTTAACCATCTTTAACACTCGAAAATTGATTAAAATGGTCAAAAATCCCTGCAAAACAACATTATGACAAAGACCTTGAGGAACTCCATAGAAGAATTCATGCTGTGATTTGCTATCAAAAACTTGACATTTGGAGATTTCTGTAAGTGATTGCATTTTTCGGCAATTTGATGGCGAGCACTTCGGTTCTGGAAATTGCTCAGAAACTCCCTTATTATCTATATACTTTACCAAGGAAAGCCATACTTCCTCTGAATTCTCTAGGTCTCTAGTTTGTGGTTATAAAGTTTCATGAGGCTGTTATTATCCTAGAGGTCACAATACGTCATTTTATACAGTGAGGTCAAGTTTCAAATGGTATCACTACAATGAAATGGTTACTATGGGGACTAACATCATCACACATGAATGCAATTGGGCTCATTGAATCCACAAGAGTCTCAGTTTTCCAGTCATATCCAATTTATGCAATTCCAAGACTGTTTAGTATGCAGTATGCAGAAATATTCAAATACACCATTTTTAGAATAGGCAAAAATAACACATTTATACTGCTTGAAAAAAAAGCATGGTTTTTGCCCAAAACTGCACAGGATTAGCATAAAGTGGGAATGTCTTTAAAGGGGAGAAACAAATTTTCATTCAAATATCCTGAGGTGAGGGGTCAACGGACCCCTTTGAAAATGGCCATGCCAGTTTTTCCTTTGCCAAAATTGAGCCTAACTTTGGAGCATTATTTAGCCCCCTTCCCGACAAGCTAACATGATTTGTACCAATAGATGCCTTACGTCGTCTAGTTTCATATGATTGCAGTATCTTCACTCTAGCTTTAAGCCCTTTACAGCCTGCTGCTGAGCCCACTACAGCCTCTGAAAGACAGTAATGTTGGCCAAGGGTGCAGACGCCCCTGCAGGTCTCTGACGGTTAACTAGGAATCAACGATACAGACTGTTGGCGAATTGGCAACAATGTGTTGCTCAGAACTCTGTATTTGTAAGTCAATCATTATGTCTTATGTTAGCTTTTGTCTTCGGAAATTACATGAGGAACAGATATCAGTACATGCTGGAGAGAGGCTATGCGGATGGTTTAGTTGGCTCGGCAGCCTACCATGCAAATTTCAACATCTTGGGTTTTAAATCAGCCTTCATTACTCTGTTTCTTGGTACTTTGAGCGGTCTAAAATGGCAGTAGTGCCTACAATTAATTTTTGACAGGATACCTTCTAAAAAGAAATCTGAGGGCATGGTGCTCCTACAGGGAGCGTTTCTTTGAAAATATGTCTTTGAAAACTAATGGTAAATTGTTGGCAGTGGCATTTACACATTTTATCAGGGGAGAAAATGTCATTTCAGTCCTTATATTTCTAACATCTCAGGGAAGATATAGAATAATATCTAAGGTACAAATTGGTACAGTATACTTCAATAAAGGCACAAAATTTAATGCAATAAATCAACCATGCTACTATTTTAGTTCCTTTGTTTTAGCAAGATGCTTTTCATTTCTATTTTCCAAAAAATCACAAATAAAAAGATAACTATAAGAGTGGGTGGTTACAGAAATTTAAAAAAACAGAAGTTGTAATTCCTTCTTTCATGTACAAGGACAATTTAGATATTTCAAAATACAGGCCATAATATAGGTTGAAAGTAAGCATAATTATTAGCTGTATTTGTAAGTAAATAATTTGGTGAGTGAAATACATAAATTTATGGTTAAGGGCCCCAATTGCTTCAGAGTGTAGTTTGGCATCTGATAAAAACATTATTCTAGAAAAAAAGACATTGTTTCTCTGTACATTTCAGTTAAGAAAGAAAGGTGTCTAAATAACAATGCTGTAAATTACTGGGCTGCCATGGCTGGATTATACATGAAAGAAGTGCACATTAGTGTGTGTTAAGAATATGGTTATTTTATCAAAGTGAAATAGTGCACTGAGTTGGTAAAATGGTCCCAAATTATAAACAGTGCAGTCTCCCTGTTTTAAAACTGCCTCACTGGAATTGTTGCCTGGCATGTAAGTTGGCTCATTCATCTTGGAGGTGGAGGGTGCCAGTGTAGCTGCAGTGTAATTTACACTACCCCAGCCTATGTGCCAGAACACATCTATCCCTGTGGCCCAGGGGCTCACATCGCCAGCAGCCCAGAGGATGTTCGTGTTTATATGTGTGTGTGTGTGCGAATGTGTGTGAATGTGTGCGTCTGTGATCATGTGGGTACAACAGGAAGTGGTGCTCGCATCTCTCGGGGCACAGTTCCAGGTCCCTGGGCCTGTCTACTGTCATAAGTTCCAGAATGGTGATTACTTACTGCAAAAATAAACACCATTACCATCTGGTGCTGCCTCTTTGTGCTGTAACTTATACACCAAGAAAAGCTCTAGACCATCAAAACACACAGAATGGAGAACAATAACATAAAAAAAAAAAAAATCAAATCTACACTAAAATTTGAATGTGCATTTTTTTGTACATCCCTGTACATCTTCAGCAACTCAGATGAATAACTTTTAATTGTGGATGCTGAGTGAATTGTTATAATGAAACCAAAGTCATTCTCATAACATGGTGAATTTAAAAAAAAAACCAACTCTTGATCTATATGCGGGGGCAGATCATGAAGAACAAAAGGTTTACTGGAACGTGTGGTGAGAAAGGTTGGATGATGGGGGTCATTCAAGACCGTTGAGGCCTTGCAGAGCCAGCAGATGTTTGATTCATCCACGGCACATCTGGTCCTCAACACACTCAATCCATTTCACTCGACTTCTCCCTTTTTAGATTTTCATTGTTCCTCACGGTCCACTAAACTCCGCATTCCCCCTTGTGGCCCACAATATTCAGTCACCGTCGTTCATTCTACACACTTAGTATATTTAACATATAGGATGTTGTTTTTGCATGTAATTTGAAGAGTTTTTTTAAAGATTTAAATATTTGTCCCTTGTCACACATCTGTATTTTATACCCCCCAGCTGCCAGGAAGTCCCTTTTTCAAACGAGTTAAAAGACGTAATACCCAGCAAGGAACTCCAAACTCAGTGGCACTAGGCAGGGAAATGAAAGCTGTCATTCTCATTGTAGTGGGCCCTGTGAGGGTCATACAGCTTCATTGTTTTTTTTTATTGTTGGAAACAGAGAGGGGTGTGTACTGCACAGGTTTCTGAATTCTGGAGCGCGACGTGACGAGAGGACTGTCAACTCCCTGTAACTCACCATGCAACTTCCTTTAATAAATGTCAACTCTATGACCCAGCAGCAAATCCCTGGCAGGCTGGGTGGCCGTGTCAGCAGGCCGGTGGGCCACACAATGTCTGGGCTTGGCCTCGGTGACATGGGGAAGTGGAGCGAACCGCTGCTCTGTTTGTTCAGAGAGGGGATGCAGGGCCACCTGGAGGCTCAGGTCCAGGATCACCAGACAAAAACACAACCTGCGTGTGTACAATGGAGTTTGTGTGGAATTTTAGATTATGTGATAATACATTAAAAATGAAATGCTTAGATGAATTTGAGTGCAAATTGAATGTGTTTGTGTTGCATTTGTGCATGCTGATGACACTTAGGCATGTCGAGATTTGAGCCTATGTGTAATGCAATCTTCCTGTGTTTGGGTCTGGCCTGGTCTGGCAGTGCTGTGCAGTGCAGTGCTATTGATCCCTATAGCCTTGTGGTCTGCAAGGTTCCTGTCAGTAAATGCAATGAGCCGGAGCACCTTCCATTCCCCCCTCTCTGCCCCGTGTAGCACTACAAGCTAAACAGCCATCACAGAAACTCAATACAGGCAGACTGGGCCCTCGTCGTAAGCTAGCAGCAGCAGTGCCCTACAACATCCCGCGAGGCTCCTGCTAAGTCAATTTAGCGTCAGTGTAGTGTCTCACCTCGTGGACCTGTTGCTAGCCTAATATGTCGCGCTAATATGTCTCTCCATATGAATTACAAGGCTGGGAGAGGAACCCAGATGCAATAAGTATGGATTAGCTAATGTCCAGGTTCTGTCTGTATCTTGTTAGGATGGAAGGGGGGAGCTAGTGATAGTAATAGCCTCTAACAGGGTGTCTGGCTGTGGCTTGGAGGTGAGATGGGGGCATACAGGCTTCTGGGATTTCTAAGGAGCTCTGGGAAATAAACTTTCCTCTGTGCTGCAGAAGAAGGGGAAGGGTTGAGAGAGATAACATTGAGAAAATGATTAGAGAAGAACGAGAGAGATGGAGGGAGTGTGATGGGCTGTTAATGTTTTTTTTCTGATTATTGATCAACCTGGAGGGCTAGAGGTGTTTGGGTTAGGGGTCTTAAAGCCCTTATACCTTGTCTGCTGTGTATTTGTGTGTTAATGTGTGAACCCATTGATTTGTATTGTGCTTGTATAGTTGCCCTGTGTGTAGGCCAAAGCGCCTGACAGAGGAAGAGTGGGATGGGAGCAGTGCTCAGAAACAGAAGAAGACAAAAAGGTAGGAGAAGAGGTGAGCATGTGGTCAAACGGGGGTGTAATTAGGAACCATGTTACCACTAAACTCTATATATTGATCAGGGATAATTCACACACACCATATCTTCCCCTCAGCCAATGTGCCTAGGTGCTTTAATAATTCATGTTGCTTGTACATTACCACTCAGTACCTATTTACAAGCAATTGTGTGTCTGCTTTTGGGCTACTTTTAAGAATTCAGCTTTCTCCTCCTACAGTATATGTGAGGAAATAGTACTGGAAACACATGTTTGAGTGATGCCAATGTTTCATCATCAATAACTGGGAATGCTGGGAAATGTTTCATGCTATTCATTATCCTATCCTCAATGTTTGACTGGTGTTTTGTGTAGTTGATTTTCCAAAATGTTAAATAAAATTATTGGAACCTGGACTTGGAATATAGCTGATATATTGTATGATTAAAATTTATGTTGTTTTTCCCTAAGTGCTAGACTTTGGGATGAAGAAGTGGAAATCTGGGATATTTTAGGAAGAAATCTTGGCGATTTCAAACTTATACAAAATACTCTTTAAAAAAAAAAAAAAAAAAAAAAATCTGTGCTGTCACAAAATGTGCAATGTGAGTAGATGTAAACATTTTTTTCAGACAGACATATACCCAACAAACAACATACATTTTTTTTTTCTTCTTATAAACGAACACACACACACACATACACACCAATACACACAGAGGCCATGCTTGCCATTGGCAATCCCTGCAGGCAGATGTGGAGCGTGTGCCAGGGGCCTGCTGAGTGAGTAGGCCAGTGTGCCCGTAGTTCAGTGCTGGGCACTACGCTGAGCTGCTTTGATGTGTGTGTGTGTGTGTGTGTCTGTGTGTGTGTATGTGTGTGTGTAGGTGTAGGGGGAGGTCAGTGAAACAGCAGAGGGACTGTGTAATCCTCTGACATGCCTGTGGAAAAATACAAGGATCCCTCTGACAGTGGCTGAACTAAAGGCTCAGAGGACCAGTTAGTGTGTCCACAGGTTCATGCATACAGGACTGACTGCAGGCTGTGTGACGACACATAAATACACACCACACATACGAGTCATGCACTGACACACGATTTAGGTGCATTGCAATGCTGAGAGTCAGTCTCCGTAGTGAGGTTTCTGGCTTGGTGACACTAATTCTTAAAAGGCTATGTCACTGGCAAGACTATGGTCTAGCCATGTAAGGTGCAGTCCTGAGCTAAAATGGTAGGCTGCATTGCTAAAGGCCCTACTCATACACACACACACATACACACACACACACACACACACACACAGAGGCGGTTACATTAACAAAAACAATTTGGTTTTGCCGTTGGAATGCAGGAGGACAGGCGAAGAGTTTTGGCTCTGCCCTCTCTATACTTTGCATAATTGCATCTTACATTTCCTTTAGTCTGAAGGGATGTTGAATCCTAAACAGTGATGAGAACTGGGTCTGTTGATCATTATGTTTTGGCAGAGTTACCTGCTGCCACATGTGAGAGAGGTAGCAATACAAATATGTGTGTGTACTGTATGTCTGTGCACGTGTGTGTGTGTTCATCTCTACAGTATGTAGCCTCTTGAGAAAAAAACAGGGCAAATAAAAGGACATTAAGTATATGAATTAGCCACAGGTCTAATGTGAGCACTGTGAAACAATAAGCAACAAAACAATAGTAGACATTTCATCTTCTTATTGTCTAATCGCCCATCTGACTGCTTGTATATTTCGCCTCTTAACCCTTGAGATACTTGCTAATGGCCCTCACAGTGGAATTATTTACTACCCATGGCAGGGGGGCAAATGGGTCAAATTGTGTGTGTGTGTGTGTGTGTGTGTGTGTGTGTGAGTGTGTGCACTTGTGCCCCTTGTAGTCAGACTGAATGAAAGGGAATGATGGAATCATTGAAGCACGCAGTGACTGAGAGAAGACGAGAAAGGAGAGGGGGACTGAAGGAGGAGTACTGAGTAGTGCTTGCTAAAGTGAAAAATCATGCCATGGTGCAGAGGGGCCCGGTTTTGTCCACTGGGAGAAGTGACTACATCTATGCTGGCACTCAAGTGCTCTTAAATACTCTCTCTTTCGCTCTCCATCTCCCCCCTGCTTCCCTCTATCTATACACCCCCCCCCACACCTCTCTCCGTCCCCCTCATTCTTTCTTCCCCAGTTCTCCCTAGGTCCAGTCCAGGTACAAATGGCAATTTGCTGTACAACTCCCACAACATGTTTGTGCCTGCAAGTGCTTGTCCCTAACAGCATGTAAAACAAAAAAAGAAAATGGGTTCTTTCTTTATTCACAAATTGCTCCCCAGAATACAAAAGACACTTGAATGGAGATGTCAAAGTGCTATTAGAAATGTCAGCACTGCAAGAGGCTGCACAGCTTCTCTGTCAATAGGCTTTAATTCACCAAGGAGCTGGGAACAGTCGTGTGTGTGTGTGTGTGTGTATGTGTGCGTGTGTGTGCGTGTGTGTGTGCGTGTGTGTGTGCGTGTGTGTGTGCGTGCGTGTGTGTGTGTGTGTGTGTGTGTGTGTGTGTGTGTGTGTGTGTGTGAAGTGATTCAACTTGGCAATCAGTCAATCTTCATCTTACTAAGCATCTCACCACAAGAGGTCAATCCATTAAAATATAAGGGAATTACATTAATTATATTATTGTTTATTTTTTTCTCAGCATCTTTTTTAATTCACTGATCCTATTGTTATTAAATAGTTTTTATATTATAGCAGAAGCCACTATAATAAGTGACTGACGAGGGGAAAAAGCCTTGAAATGATCATTTCACAGTTTCATATCTTGTTCATCCTTAATTGTGTCATGTTGAGACAAAATGCTCACTTCTTGATATAGCGCGGCTAAATCAAGAGGTGAGCACTACGGAGATGGAGGCTGTCTGTGTAAAAGGAATCAACAGTACTGCTAACTGTCACCTGCTGGGGTTAACCCTGCGGTTGCCAACACATACAGAATGTAGATGAAACACAGTAGCAGATGAGCCTTTCATTCTCACACCTACAGTTACAGCAGCCTTTCTGTCAGCAGCGCAAAATTGTGTGTGTGTGTGTGTTTGCACAGGAGTGCATGCATCGTAGACATATTTCCCCCCTCTAATTAGCACAAGGGAGTCCTGGGGGCAATCAGAGCTGAGGTTAATGAGAGGGAGGGGGAGAGAGCGGAAGAGAAGAGGTACGGGTGCGGCAAGTAACACGCACCACGCTGCACGGGTGCTACAGTATAATACACCCTTCTTATCACGCTGTCACCCTGAAGGGGCATCATCCTCACGGCACCCACATTGATGTTTGGGCCTGTGACATATCATAGCTCCTCTCTCTGCACCCCGGTGATCCTTCTACCCATTTTTTGTCTCGTATTATCTCTCCCTTCATGTCTCTCTCTCTGGAAGGCCCAGATGTGACAGCATGTTTCCCAAATCAGAGTGAATTGGTACACTGGGAGAAAAAAAAAAAGTGAGCGAGGGAGCAAGACAGAGCTGCCACAGTGGTCTTGGCATCTGTCTGTTCTCAATTGGTGTGCGGCGGTGCTGGTGGGGAGAAAAGCACAGTCTACCAGATGTCATTGCTGAACATTGCCCAGGCAGAGTGAGCGCTGACTCGCACAGTGAGGCAGCCTCACCAAGACGATTCATCTCTCTCAGAAGGATTCACTTAAGGAGGATATGATTTTGATTTTAGATCAAAAAAAAAAAAAAAAGTGATTCTCAATCATTAAAAATATCCACTAGATCAGTGATTTCTTTGTCAGATTATGGTGTGATAGTTGGCGGACTAAGGTTCTGTCCTCCTCTGCAAACTCCTGCAACACATGCTCTCCACATGGATAGGCAGTGAATCTGATGGCTGCATATTTGGTGCTAATTTGTGGACAGCTCAATTTATGTAATATTTTTGTAGTTACATTTTTATTTATTCATTTCTTCTGTGGACTGTGCTTTAAACTGTTTGGCATTATTGTGCATGTACAGTATTTTAGGAAATAAGTTTTCTATTTATTATTTTGAGATAAGATTTAGACTGCACAGTAAACACAAGAACAGAGAGAGTGAGAGAGAGAGAGGGGGCGACATGCAACAAAAGTCCTCAGTCAGATTTGAACAGGGAACATTGGAGTATTTGTCTTCAACTTTTTGTAAATAACTTCTATGCTCTCCAAAAAAATGTCTTTCATTACTAAATGATTGCAAGTAGCCAATTGTTTTCCCTCTTTGCTCTGCTTTACATCTTTCTTTCAGCCTCATATTCCCCTCTCATGGCCTTGCCACGGGTTTCCCTTTCTCTCTGTGTCTGAGAGGTGACATACAGCAGACAGAAGTGGCTCTGGAATGGTGGCTCATATGGTTGTCACTCCAAACATGATGTGATGGGAATGGGGAGGAGGGACAGAGAAAAGAAGATCCTGCATTATTAAAAAGAGTGCTGCCATTAGAGACATTTATACAGTAGAATGACTCAATCAAACTACAGCACAGATACTCGCATATGCTGCTGTGCACACAGGTTCACAGATGCACGCACATACACACTCCGCCTCAACACTGTGGCCTCAGCCATATTAAACATTTTAGCAGGAAGAAATGAGAGGAATTCAAATCAATGCTCCTGAGAGGGCACACAATTAAACAAATCGCTGGTGTCAGACATTTCCAGGTTTTGCTGGTGACACTGTATTTATAATATTAGAGTTTTATTTCAGTTTCCTTGATTTTATACAGACTTAAGGGTCACATTCATCCAAGCAAAACACTGCTTTTATTCAAAGATTAAAGCTATTGGCTGCACATGTACTTCACATTTTTCCTGTCTGTCACTATTTCATGTCACATAGCAAAACAAAAGTAATTTTCCCCCTGCGATTCTGTGCAGAGCTACCTTTCCCCTTTTAGTCCTCTGGCATGTTTTTGTATCTCTCACCCGTTAACAATAATGATCGAGGCGAGCACAGATGTAAGAAGTAACAGCTATGGTAGGAGAAGAAAAGATGAGCGGAAAAAGATAGAAGATGAGAGAAAGAGAAACAGACGGGTAACGCTGCTCACAAGCATCACTTGTCAATTTACAGCCGTTGCTCCCTGAACCGCACCGTATAAATTTCCAGTGTGACATCCGTTTCTACTGCTTCCAAGCCGACTCAGGCTCCGTCCCACCAGATCTCCTCCCCAGACACATACTTGGAAACCTTAAGTACAGACATTGTGCCAGATGTAGTCTGCCTTTAGTTTTATTTATTAATTTTTTCAGGTTTTGAAATGTTGACTTTTCTGTATTGGAATCACTATGGGGGATTGAGAATGGATGGGGTAATGTCTCACAGGAGCGCTGCTTTAGTGTATTTGATGTGGCCGCTGCCATGCACACAGAGCACATATGTGCACACACATTTACTCACACACATGCATACAGGCACACACACAGGAGTGTATGACAGTAAATCATGGGTGTGATGTGTGTGCAAGTGGGTTGAGGATGAAGAGAAGGGCCAAAGAGCACCAGGGGATGTTGTGTATCCAACGGATAGAGAGACAGAGAGAGAGAAACAGAGAGAGAGGAGCTTGGCACTGCTCATCTTTGAGTGATGGCAGTTCTTCAGGGTTGAGACATGGCCTCCCTTTAATCTCTCTATCCTTAGACATGAAAATGGAAGAAAAGAGGAGGGTGGCTGAGGGGACCAAAGGAGAAACCTTTGCTGGGTCTTGTGCCAGATTGATTTTTACTTTATATCGCTTTTATTTTAAGGCAGACTATAAAAGTCACCTACTTGCTACTAACATGCACACAGCAGATGGCAAAAAACAGAAATGATGTGTTGTGACTCACACTGGACATGACTTTTGTCTTGAGTGTTTTTTTGCCATCACGTTAATCCTTTATTGCTTTTTAAAGTATTGACAAAGCAAGTATATCTGACCCCTAGCAAGTCTATCTTAAAATTACATCCATATCAAAATAGCTTTAATGACTCTAGACTCTAACTCATAAGAAACAAGGTGTAGGCCTTGTAGCCAAGAAAGGAATCTGCAAAGAAAACACAGCCTCGGAGGAGTATGAGCTGAGGTGCTTGCACTAATACAAGATTGCATTATAAGCGCAACACCTGTTTCGACTTAAAAAGTAGAGGCCAGTAGCAAGATTAGCAAAACATGCCCATAAAGGGAGAAGGTGGCTGGGCTTACGCTCTGATAACAACAGAAAAAAAACCTGACTCTGTCCTGCGTTTATTTCAAAGAGCTGAAGGAACTGATGTGGTCATAATGCTGTGGAATTCATTCCACTGGTACACAAAGGCGAACTTCTGTCTCTCAGCCAGAGAAAAGTGCCTGAAACTGTCTATTTTTAGCTTTCAAATCATACTGTGTTGAAAAGAGACAGATTTTTTGTAGAACACGGACCTGCAAAAAACTCTTAAAGCATTTATAAATGGCAAGTCAAGTTTTAACACCCGCCCTTAAGGTTTTTAAAGGTATTAGCTAATAAATACCTAATAACATTGCACCTCGCTCAACAGGCAAAACATATATTTTCTACCCTATAACTGCTATAACCCCAAAGGTATCACTATGGGAATTTCAGTGAGTAATTACAAAGCTTTGAGACATGTTCTGTGTTCAGACCTGGGAATCTGGGAAATCAATGGAATCCGGAGAAATTTCTTTCCTGGGGGACATTAGGTGTGTAGCTCACAGTACTAAGGAGACTTGATCTAGGACTGATCCCAGGAATTTTACCACGGTAATTAGGTTTGTCAGCTTGGCAAAGTGAGAAAACGCTTTGTACTGTGTCACCTCAATGGGCTGGATTTTTGTCAGGGATCAAGTTGGAGACGGCGCACCCCATACCTAAGTACGCCGCGCTGTTTGACAAAGGTGTGATTTGGTGCTTAATGTGAGACACTGGAGCTGACAAAGTCATTGTCAAATTGTCAGGCCCCTTTGGCACATTGTTCAGTGACTTGCTGGGATTATATTGTCAGATCATTTTGAATCTGTATGCTGTGACGGCTGGTGGCAAAGATCTTGACAGGAAGTCAGAGGAGTTTAACACCTCTCGCTACCAGTGCCAATCTCCGTTAAGCAGCTAACAGTGGTAAATACTGCAACACTGGCAAATGGTGGTGACACACAAAACTCTGAGCTGCTGTTCAAAGAACTCTGTTCTGCAACTAGCACTACATAAACACAAACTTGACTGCACACACATACACACAGCCACGCGACTGTGGTCTCCCAGTAATAGCTTTGTACCTCTTGGGGCCTTGCGCTGAGCGTTCCTGCTCTTATCTTTGTTTATGTGGAGGGTAGATCATCATGTACGACTATGTGTGAGTGCCTGTGCACAAACTCTTGCAACAAGGTTGTTTAAAGTGCACATGTGAGTAAGAATGCAAGTATGTGTGTTTGTGTGTGCGTGTATGCCGGGGAGGTGATAAGGCAGTGCCTGGCACCAAAGCACCAGTTGGCACTGAGCCTTAGATCCTGAAGATGAGAGAGAGTAATACTTAGTTGTGTGTGAGTGTACACAGGCACTCACACATACAGAATAAACCAGAGGTTAGGTGGAGACAACACAGATGTGCCTACGCCTGAATGTGTGTGTTTGTGTGTAGTTATCCTGCATGCATGTGTCTGTGCTCACTGAGGTCATTCACCTGTAGCAGTCTATTGATCTTCCTTCTTCAGAAGGCCCTGTTGTCTTTGTTGATTACTGCCTTTGCCTTCTGACACACACATGCACATGCACACACACAGGCTCACTTTCAAGGTAGAGTTGTGGGAGGTTATAACTTAGCTCTGCAGCTTCTACAACAAAATCTAGGACTAGAAAAGTCTTAGAAATGCCACTGGCAGGCTGAGTGGTGAGTGCTGGGAACTGATGCATCATCGAGTGTTAAACCATCATTTCTGGTGACCCTATATCATATCCTGTCTACGCCTGCGGCAGTCAGCCCGCAGAGTGCAGTGTGCCAGTGACAGCACGGCTCACTTGGTGGTCCCAGCACTCAGCCACTTAGCCATTTAATAAGACAGTCTTTAAGAGGACTAAGCCAAGCATATGCATGTAGCTGGTAGAGATTTTTCTTTTTTTTCCCCACTTTTACAAGAGCCCTTTTTGTAGGAGGCCCAGGGCCTGGCTTTCACCAGGGCTGCGTGTATGTGTGTGTGTCTGTTAGGTATCCATTTATTCATTTATTACTACTATTAGTCCCCTTTTCTTTCTCTCTCTCTCGCTCTCCTTCACCTTAGTGAAATTCTGCTAAACAATCAGGGTTGCACCATGCTGAGATGCCCTGTAATGGGCTCCTAATTAGCCACTCCAAACACAGAGAGCGGCTGCTTCACGCCTCGTTTTCTGCATTCATCTGCGCAAAACTGGATGAATTGATTCCATTTGCTCGCCACTTAATGCACTGATTGTTTATTGGCGTGGCTGGGAATAAAAACAACAAACAAACAAAAAATGTCTTTAAGCTTGCAACGCATGCTAATACTAATCACCATTAAAAACAGGCTGACCTACAACGGAATTCAACTGACTTTGAAGTTTCTTGGGTCTTTCTCAGTGAAGTGTATGGCGTTGCTTTTACACTGAGAGGCTTCAGGACTCTCTCCACTTCCCCCCCTAACCACCGCCTCCACCTCTTTCCCGCTCCTCAACCCTTCTGTCCACCTCTCCTCTCCTGTCTGAGGTGAAGTGAAGCCAGACCAATTGGTAGAGGAGAGGCAGTGTCTCTCTTTAGAGAGAGAGAGAGGAAGAGAAAGAGAGTGAGGATGGGTGGGGGTAGCCATCACCTTCTCCTCACACCTGCATGACAGGAGGTCATCCTGCTTAATAAAGGCACTCATGCACAACACGTCAGAGAGAGAGAGAGAGAGAGAGGATAATGAAAGAGGAGAGAGTGGGCTTTATAACAAGCTGGTGAGCTGGTAAGGTTGTGACTTGTTTAGAAATCGCAAAGAATTGCCTGTTTAAAATAAGGAGCCACTGAAATCTAAACCTCCAGTCCTCCATCCAAACTAAAATGGCATTTTTGTATACATGTTAAAATGCCAACTTGGTGTTTAAGTGGGTTCGTTGAAAACAGAGTTTGTGCAAAACGATGACATAAGCTGCGCAGTGAGCATCGGAGGCTGTGGCCATAAAGAACTTTCTGTCACCACTAACTTTCTCTGTGAATCATTGTTTTAAATGTCAATACAGCCAAAAACACAGCAGAGTCGTTGTCTAACATCCTGTATTTTTATTGATTTTGTCAGACAAATAAGGATTTTATCACTACAGTGCATCAATTTGAGAATGACTGCTGGTCAGTGTTTCACTGCGGGCAGACTCCACAAAAACAGCGTTTTAAAATTTAGAGGGCTTAGTGTAGCCGTTGTCTAAGAAGGCTCCATTATGTTTCAACAACCATCGCCAGGGTTGGCCACATTATTTTGTATTCTGTGGTGAACTTCTACAGGTGTCTCAGCACTGGCGTCAGTTCACAGCGGGGTCAGTTAACCTTTAAACCACTACGACATAACATGGAGATACAGTACTGGCTCTGTCCTTTTGCCAATGACACCACAGCATCAAGTAGAAATACAGGAAGTCAAACACAGCTGGAGACATTGGTAAAAAACGAGACAGTGATAGACATGGTGCAGAACACATCCACAGCAGTCACCAGTGTGTGCTTAACTAGTATGTATGTGTCTGTGTGTGTATTTGTGTGTGTGTGAGGTCCTCCAGTGTGTGTCACACTCCTCTCTCTCCACTGGTCTGCCTAGCTCATTTCCTCCACAGGCTGCCTCCCCGCTACTTTATGAGTGAGAGCTTCTACAGCTCTCACCTCAGGACACACTTCAGTGTCTAAATGTTTCCATTTGTGGGGGAAGTGACACACATTCACTCACACCGCAAAGCACCTACCCATAACTAACCATCTTGCATACAAGCAGCAATGAATCATGAAAGTGATTGGTTAAAAATTTCATTCTCTATGTGTGTGTGTGTGTGTATAGGAGGGTGTATTTTTGAGTCTGTGTAGGGATGTGAGAGTGTCTGGGCATACTTTGGCTTTTTGAAGTGGTATTTACAGTGTATGTATACTTTCAACAGCTATAATAAGCATCAGTCATAATGTGGGGGAGCAGTTCAAAACCTTTATGTACTGCGTCAACCAGCACTGTTCATTGTTTGCAATACTCATTTTTGGAGCTGTTATTCATTCTTTTTATGCGAAACCTTCATTTATTTTCTATCTACGAGTAGTGACCCCTGAGAGTGTCTACAGTCCCAAATCACTGTTTATACTACACTAGTGACTTCCACCACACTCGCAAACAATTTAGTGTGACAATCAATGCAGGACCAGAATCTCTCTTGCAGATCGATACAGTGGGATGCTGCTAGACAAACCAGTGCTACACGAGATCAACACCTTCCCACACCGTCATTAGTGTCGCTGACCTTGAAGTAAAATTCAATTTCCCTCTGCAACAACAAAACCCTGTTGCCCCTGAAAAGCCACTTCAGAATTCAGAAGCCATTTCCTCTTTCGGGCGCAGGCGAGACAGGATATTATAACTTATGAAAAAGGATATATGGAGCGAGGGATGCCGACATAAAGAGAGGGATTCTGTTTGAGGAGGTAATTATAACATGGCCCTCTTTGAAAGTAAAAAGGGCAGAGCCTAGCTGAGGTAAATAAAAATTCCTGATAAGCAGGCTGGCAGATCCCCGGTTTCAATTAGGGTGCATGGCTGACTATGAGAGCCTCTCCTGGGAAGCTCCAGCAGCGCCAGCGCGGCAGCGAGGACCTGTTGAGGGAATTCTCGCGGGGCATGGACACTGGGTAAAAAGAGAAAGGCAAATGTGCAGTGAGAGAACCAGAGATCCCATTACGCTGATCAGTGTAGCGCATATCACATGAGCAGGCAGGGAGTAGAGGGAGGAACGGGGTGTTCAGAGGGGATGAGGAGAAAGCAGGCCCCGCTAATACAGGCAGAATATTCTTTTTTATTGTAATTATGACATGCCAGTGGAACTTAGAGGAGAGAAAAGCACTGGTGGCCCCTTTCCTTTGCTTAGATTTGGAGACACCACGGACAGAGATAGCTGCTTTTCTCAGATATAGATTGAAGTGAATGGAGGGGATGTGTGCTGGGGGCCATGGGAAGAGATGCAGCCAGTGAATCAAACCAGCATCTCGGATAAAGCTGTAGGATTGGCTACCAGGCTTTGAAGTCAGCTTTATCATGGGGATTTGAGAGGGAAATGGGTAAGAAGGTGGCGCGCATATACTCTCTGTGTATGTGTGTAGCCTAGTTGAGCATAGTTTGATCAAACCCTTACTGGGGTCTCATGGGAGCCCCTAGACCTGACCATGTATGTTAAACATATCATTTTCACTTCCCATGTTTGCCCTGCACAGCATGTTAACTCCCCAATCAGATTTTATTAGAGCACCCCCTACACATACACACACACATTCCTCTCACTCCCATACGTTTTGACATGGAATATTCATGATCTTTAAATTTGACCATATATACTGGGTCACCCATCCTAAGTTAAAATAACATTTTGAAATATACATGTGGCCACCAAGCATGTAATGGATGCATTAAAGGGATTTCCAAATGTGGTGTAATTACTTAAGTCTCTCTTGAGAAATTGCAGTGTGTATTGGTACTTAATCACGTTGTGTGATACAGTATCGATGATCGTAGACCACAGTGTATGAACTGCTACTACAGGCCTGTTCTGCATGTAATGAGATTCAAGTCAAAAATTATGTTTTTAATTTGTGAACAAGTCCCTTAATAAAAGACTAAAGTGTGCATACTAGCAGGAAAAATAATGTATACTGCATGTATATGTGTGTGTGCGTGTGTGTGTGTGCGCAGTTAGTAAAAAGCCAGGTGATACTAAACATTTACGAGGCATGGAAAAGAGTTGAAGCACAGCGAGTGTTTGATTTCAGTATCTGAGCGAGAGAGAGAGGAGAGGAGAAAAACACATCATAGTGTTGAAAGACGTTGCTGTGGCATTGGTCTCACTTTGAAACAATAATGTAAAGATAAATAAGACAACACAGCACAGTAGTTCATAACCGCTAACACCAGAGTACACATGCTGAGAAAACATCCTTTTCTGCCGATGACAGAGAAGAAAGGGACAACACAAGCGACAGTGATATTACAGTATATTGGACGAGTTGAGCTGCAGGAGGGCTAAAAATGACAAAGCACGGATGGAACGGAAAAAATGAAGAAGGGACTAAGAACTGTGGAGAAAAAATGATGGTGTAAAAAAAGGACAAAGATTAGTATGAATCAAAGATGGGAATGCATGATGTGCAAATTCATCATGTGCACACAGACACATGCAAAAACAAGAATATGATCATGCACCAGCAATCAGTTACAGCATAGTCTTCTGTCTTGTCTCTGTAGTCTGGATATTATCCAAACACTGTGAAAACTATCTAAAAACATTCACAATCATTTCACAATTTTTACTCCCTCTGGGAAACAGTTTCTTCTCAGCCTCCACTTGATAGCATGTGCAAAGGTGCAACAAGTACATAAAACCAGACAGGCAAACTCGTTTCTTGTCATTATTTATCACTATTATCATTTTTTTTTTCTCAATTTCAAACTTGCAGCGGCTTGTGAGGCCTTGTCGAACATCTATGGTAAAATTCAGAGTACCTTCCAAATCCAATATAAGGGGAATTATTTCCCAAATTCCTGCATACAATGTAACCTGCTCATAACCTTGCTTCTCCAGCTTGAATTCATTTGAGGCTCGGGTTCAGGATTCAAAAGCGAGGGACTGAGGATTTGGCATGGGCAGGACTTGTGTAAGGAGCTGGCTGTGAGCTTTGCAAGCTGTGAGAAAAGTGACAGTGAAGAACCTAGCCTTACACTTTGTGCAAATAATTGATCATTTTTAGATTGTTTATTATCATTTAATTCATGCTATTTCATTATTTCTTGTTGGTAAAGCATTTTCTTATCTAAATTGTGTTACATTATCAAAAGCTCAGTTATTAATGCCTAGCTGATAATGCTGTTCTACCTCTCTCTAACTGATCCTCTAATCTGAAATCACATCCTTTTATCTCTATCTTACTTAGAAGTGAGCGATTGAGAATAAGAAGGGAGAAGACACCCTTAAGAGCACTGGGGAGGACAAGTGAGTGTGTGTGTGTGTGTGTGTGTGTGTGTGTGTGTATGTGTGTGCAGGGGGGTAAGAATCACCTTGATTCAGTACACCGGCCCTCTTTGAAGTGCTTGGAGGCCAGCACGGCCAGCACAGAGCCAACCGTGAGCCTTCCAGCAAAAATCGAGCCTGACCTCCCCACCAAATCATAACCATATGAACGTAAGAATTTCCACCTTAGGAGAATGCTTTCTCCCCCGTCCATCTCCCAGGGTGAGGCATTAAGTAGTGATAACAGAAAACAGGTTCTGAGAGAAGGGGAGGCGCTGGGAGGTGATGGAGGGTGGATAGGAGGAGAGGAGGACAGGAGGAAAATAGAGGTTACAAGTGTGCCGTATGGAGGAGATTGGAGAAGGGGATTGTGTCCAAAAAATGTTGTTGCACGGAGCCTGACTACCTAAAATGGAAGTTTCTCAGGCGAGGATCAAGAGATATGGTGACCTTCACAGTTGACAGAGTGAGAGACAGAAAACTGAGAGGGGGAGTGCAGTGAGGGAGAGGGAAGGGAAAAAAAGACAGAAATTTTGAAATGTGACTCTAACTCAATAAATACCTTTCTCAACCACTATAGAGAAGCCGATTGGTACCTTTACTAAGGCCTCAGGACCCACCTGCAACTGGAAATGGTTTCCTGTCTTACACAAACACTGTTGCACCCTAATCCATGTAATTATATCTCATATTCCACATGTGTAAGTACACATGTACAACATTACAGTCACAAGTTTTTTGTTTTTTTTTAAATAAGAGCATAGCGCCCCTGTGGCCCTCTAACACACACACAAAAAAAATATCTATCTACAATGTTCATGCTCATTAAACACACAATATATTTACCAAATAAGTAGATAAATATTAGAAATTGAAGGAGGATAATTTAGTGCATTAATAATTTAAACACACCCTCATGCCCAGGCTTATGCCACTGAAACAAAGCCTGTGTTGGAGGGTAGACGAGTGTGATTTTGTGGCTGTGTGTGTGCCTGATAGTTTGAATAAGCATTCCTCCAAGTGTGTGTGCAATTAGGGTTAAGACTGTTTGTGTGTGCACTGTGTGTGTATGTATGTGTGTGTGTGCGTGCGTGCATGTGTGTGTGTGTGGTTGCGTGGTGGTGGTGGGGGTTGTTAGCGGTTCCATCTGGGTCTCCTGGAAGCCGTGTGGAGTCAGGAAAACCACATCTCATAAAAGCGGAGGCAGCCCAATGTTCTACAAGGACAGAACATTACTGAGAATGTCGCTCAGGAAAACCCTGCTTCGGCCCATATGTTGGCTGCAAAAAGGCTGTATCTCTCTCTCCTCCCATTCTCTTTCACTCATTCTCTCTCTCTCTCTCTACTTATTTTTCACTTGGTAAGGGATAAGACAGAGGAAGACAAAATAGACAGTGTGGAGTGTGGGAGACAGCGGCTGAGACAGAGAGAGAGAGAAGCCAGTACTGATAGCAATTCCATCTGTCTGTATCAAACAGAGAAGTGAGCAGTGACAGGCTGCGGGATGGGGTGGAGCGGGGGGAGGAGGTGGGAGGGGGGGCATCTGGTGCACATTGGCCGTGGGTCCGTCTGGAAACAACCATGGGAGAGGAGAGAGAGATGAGTAGAAGGAGGGAGGGAGAAAAGGATGAAGGGCTGAGGAGTGGGGAGGTAAAGTCCTGCCAAAGTGAAGGGCAAGGAATTCTGGCAATGAATAAATGTATCTGTGTTGTTCACATATTGCCTTGGATTGAACTTGAAGTCAGGGGGATAGAGGAGAAATAGCTGAGAAGTACAACAGTGTAAAGGGTATAAACAAAACATTACACACAGATACGCACATAACTTTCAGTCGTCACAGTCAGGTGAAAACCGTGTTGCTTTAATTTTTGGGGATTTTCATGTTTTCTGATTAGATCCTCTGCAAAAGGTTGAAATTTCTCTGACGTCTTGGACTTGTACAACCCTTTTAAAACCTGTTTGATACTCTGAAAAATACCGTTCTTCAGTCAGATGAAAAAGCTGACATTTTGAAGATAATGTTATGTTATTAGTTAACAGCTGTCTGCTACTTATTATTTTTGGCTGGACCGCAACAACCCAATAAACGCGAATGTCCGTGACTGAGTGACTGACTGACTGAGGCCGACCAATGGTATAACTTCATCGCTCGCTTCAGCCGGGTGTCGCCACGTGTCGCCACTTCCTGTATCCATCGTTTCAAATTAAAAGCCCTGTAGCTTTTCATACATGGTCCAGCCATATACTAATTTTGACCTAGTCTTGTTTGTTTTTGTTTTATCATCGTGATGAGTTTTGACGTTACATTTGCATATTTAATTTAATTTGCATTTTAATGTGGACCACATGTATGCATTTGTCTGTGATAATGGCACGTTTTCAGTGAAATATTTATGATTTTACACATAAAACAAATTGGTTAACTTGAACAAACAGTAGAGGATTGCGATAAAAAATCAAAAAAAGAACAGCAGGTCTTAAATCTCACTTTGCTAACTAAACTGATCCAACCAACATAACCATTTTCTTTAAAAGTTGGCTGAACTTGCTGTGTGAGTTCTCAGGACAATCTCCTTGTGGAATATTTTACAGCACACAAGCCAGCTAGTGGTGAGGGACATTGCAAAGGTCATTAAATAACTTTTAAACTAAAACTCTTGAAAATGTGATGACAGGGAGTTATGCTCTTTTGGCTTGTCTGGCAGCAAGAATGTGTTTACTGAGAACTTAAAAACATCCAGACTCATTATGTTACTGTATGGATATGTGGTTGTTTGAGCACATGTGCCTGCATGCATACATTTGTATATGAAAATAGCAACTGACTGTGTAAGTCTGCTGGTGTACGTGTGTTTTAATGCTATAAGGGAGCAGTTTGTGAACTGAAGGTCAGACTACAAACGATTTATAGAAGGATGAAACAAGAGAGGGAGAGAAAGACAATCATTCATTTTAATGGTTATTGATGTCATGTATAATTCCTCTCCTTTACAAATCAAAATTCCAACCACTTGATAAACCATTGAGCTTTTAATAATATTGATTTCTTCAGTTTAAGGAACCCATTATAAAGGTAAATTGCAAAGTGTACGCATATTTAGTCACACTTCTACAATGTATTTACTTTTGTTATGCCATCCATGACAGGCAGAACAGAGGAGGGCAAAGTTTATCTCAGATGTTGACACTGATGAATTGCTTCTGTAACGCATTTGTAGTATTACTGTACTGTAAAGAATATGAGTTCATTCTGCATCAGTGATAATAAAGATAATTATTCTAAATACATTGACATTGATGTATTGATGTCAGTGTCATTGTGCGAGTTAGCAGGATGAATGCAACAATGATGCTTCTGTTGTGAATGAACAAAGCGCGAGTGTCTCTTCCATGTGTATTAATCCACAATATATCCTCTCTGTAAGTGTATGAAAATACTTCTGCTGTGTATGCTGAGAAAGGCCAGGTGGGTGCCATAAGAGATATACTAAATATTCCCATCGGGAGAGAATCAAACTAAATGAATCTTGCTGATCCAGTCCTGCACTGAGCTCAGCGCAATCCAAGTGGAGGCAGCACATAGCATGGCACGTAAAGACACACAGATACATGCACTTTACAGCTTTAAGATCACAGTGAGCACAACTAAGGACAAAGTTTGTACATTTGTCCAGGTACGAGCCTGTGTGCGCATGTGTGAGCTCTGTGAATCAGATCTCAAGATCATAAATGAGGATAAGAAGTAGGCTGGAGAGTGTTGAAGGGTGACCACTGCCTCAGCTGGGAGGCAGGTGGAGTCAGCAGAGGCGACAAACACTGGCGTTCACTTCCCTCGACAATAGTACTGAGAATGTGAGGACATATTGAAGAGGGTGTAATGCATGATTTTGACTAACTCAGCCTATTGTTTCTTCAAATTAGTGTCATGAGTAGAGAGAAAGTGTTAGACTAACAAAGGAAGCAGAGCTGAAGAAAAGCTGCATTTTTGTTTTCTATGTGTTTGGTAGAACATACATAAATGTGTGTTTTCTTTCCTCCTGCACTGCATACATTCAGCGGTCAGGCATCAGAGGAGCTGCAGGTATATTCTGTCAGCTCAGTGTCCTGAGCTCTCTGGCGCATTACTGACACCCATGCACACTGACACCCAACACAATGCACCGAACACACACACACAAGATACACTTTTCTCTTGTGACATAGTAGCAGTGGAAAAAAAGAGGTAGATGAATATATGTTTAAGTACGCCAACCAGAGCCCTCAAACAAAATGTAAAATGTAAGAGAAACTGCATTAGAGCATAATTCAGAAATAGTGGACATCTCATTAAAATAGAAATTAACATGATTATTCTTTTTTTAAAAAAAATTCTAAATCAGTGCGAGCAAGCGTTTGAAAGGCTGACTGCTAGGATTACGGTGAAGTAATTAATCATCAAATAATCACCCCCGACATCAATATCAAAAAGACAACTTATTATCTATCAACTGCAATACTGTTCCACTCATTTTAGCTCTCATTTAGCACAGCATAGTGGTGGGGAATACACCCCTGACACAAAGCTTTGCCCGGAGGCTCGGGGAAGATGATTGAATTTCATAGCTACTTACAGGCTAATAGGGGCGTACAATGACTACTTACTGTCCTTAAGTGACTGGCTGTTTCTCCGCAGCCGCGGAACCTTTGAAGCCCTTCTGAGGAGATCTAGAGGATTTAGCCAGTAGCGTGACATGAGGCTGAGCGGTTGAGCAACGGTGCTCCCACCAGCTGACTATTAGAACCAGCTGATAAAAACACAGCTAGGCTACATCTATGGGAACCACAGGGCTCCAATGGTTACTCAATACAGGGATTTCTCACAGTGCCGATTTGGCCCATTTAGTTACTTTTTTTCAAAGGGAACTGTTAAAATGAAATTATGAGAAAGTTTTTAGAGCTGAAACGGTCAATTGACAGAAAGGTAATAAACAAACAACTGGCAATCTTGATATTGTCAAACGTGAATATTTGCTGCTTGCCTGTAATATATATATATATATATATGTATATATATATGAATTTAATATAGAATAAGACATCACAAAGATACTCAACCAGAGTTATTGATAATGAAAATAATCGTGGGTTACAGCTCTTATGTTTTTATTTGAAAAAATAAGAAAATGTTTTTAATTTAGGAATATAAAACAATATATTATTATTATTATTATTATTATTATATTTGTTTATTGTTATAAAATCTAAAATATATTTCATTTTCCAGATTTTCAAATATTTATATTTTTACATATGTATTTTTACTCTGTTTTTAAAATGCACAAACAAAATATTGATTTTAAACTGTAATTCCAAACCAGAAAACAGTGTTTACTATAACTGTAGTTCATTATATAAGTGTTAATTTGTTATTATGTGCATTTCTGTGTGTGTATTTGTTCTGCATTTCTGTGTGTGTTCTTTAGGAGAAAGAGATCTGCGAGCGCTTTACTCACAGAAGCTGTTTCCACATACAAACCACCCTCTCCTCACCATGCTGTTCCACTTACACCCTTGGAACACTAAACCATATACGCATACAGATAAGCACATGTGCACACAACACACACATATACACACAGAAAACCACATGCACATGTTCTCTCGCTCTTAACTAATTCATTCAGGAACACTTTGGTTTGGGTTTCAACACCAAAATGTCCGTACCTTTGATTGAGAAATGTGTCTGACTGCAATTATATGGGAGGGAGGGAAGGAGGGAGGGAGGGATGGATAGATGGAGAGAGGAAATGCACTACAGTGGTTTTATAGTTTGCTGGCGTGACATTTTTCTCCACTTTTTTTTTTTTTTTTTTTATTTCTTTCCTTTTTCCAGCAGAGGGGCATAGTGTTGACAGGGCAGGAAAAGGGGGCAGACTGAAGTAGAAGTAACAGCAGGGAAAATGTGAGGAAAATGGATGGGCAATGGGACTGAAGTGGCCTAGATTGTGACTGTTGTGCTTTTGATCAATACCTCTCAAAATAACTGCAGTGCCATAGAAATTTGTAGATACACTTGGTGAGAAAGTAATGGTAGCAATCACTGTGAACATTATCCCCACTTTCAAAAATTGTCAAAAAATTGCAAGCAAATATAAAAGCATGTGCAGGGATGCATTTGTGGGTACGCAGAGCGTTTAGTACTGCTAATATTTGGTCTTGACATTTACACTAAACCCATATGATGCTTTACATGTGTTGGTCACTGACCTGCAGTATGTAGCCCCTGACATAGTCTCGGAGGGTCCAGCCCAGGCCATGCAGGATATGCAGCACCTCCTCCTGCTTGAGCACGGAGAAGAGGCGGTCGAGAAGGATCTTGAGCCTGACAGGTACTGCCTGCGTGCCGTACAGCATCAGGCTGCTGATGTCGAACACCACATTGGACTGAACGATCTCCACCTGGGTTGGGTGGTAGAGGTGCTGGGTGCTGAGCTTGTCCAGAGCTGCATGGATGACCGGATGACAAAGGGAGAAAGACAGAGGGAAATACACACACAGAGAGACAGGCAGGCACGGTTAATGACTATCAAGTTTCCCTCTCATCTCAAATCTGCCTTAGGAGGCCACTGCACCGTCAGCACCCGCTGATAATAACGTATCTATCAGATAAAAGCAATGACATTAATGTAATTATATGCCATTCTTTTCAATTTAATCTAATCTTGTGCTTCACATTTACGCTGCCCTTGCATCTGCATTTTATTTGCCTCTTCTGTCTCCATCTTGACCCCAACCTGCATTTCATCCTGTCTCTAGCCTTAATTCTTTCTATTTGTGTAATTGCATCACTTATTGCATCACTTCACTCATCCTATTTACTTTCTTTACTTGGGTATTTACTATGAAGTCAAGATTGTGGGTTCGGTGTCCTGTATTTATGTTATTGCTATTTTCCTAAATTTATATACATCAATCTAGCAGATAACATTAAATTGGTTACTTTTCATTATAATGGTAGAATAACAAGCAAAAAAAGCTTTGTTAAGCTAGATAGAATGAACACTGCTCTTTACTGTCATATCTTTGATTAATGTTCAGTAGTGTGTTTTAGGAGAATATAAACTGTAAAAAAAAAAAAAAAGATTAAATTATTCTTCTTTTACCAGAAAAACATGCAGAGGAGGGGAAAGTACCCCTTTTTCAGCCATTAGAAGCATCTGCTGTGACTCTCAGGCTGCATACAGTCGCAACATATTCCAACAATAAGATAAGAATAAGATTATCTTAGAATGTATGTTGCCTGAGAGGCAAAACTCGGGTAAAAAAAAGTATAATGACTCGCTGCTCCTCTGAAAGCTGAATTGTGAGTGTTAGATAAGTTTTGTTGGTGCCCACTCTGCAGCCTTAGTCACCTCTTTCTCCTCTCTGCCTGTCTGGGCGACACCTGGCCGACTCTCTCTTTCTTCCTCCTCGTCTCAATCTCTCTCTCTCTTCTCTTACCTCATACCTCACTCTCTCTCTCTCTCTCTCTCTCCCTCTCCCTTTCCCTGCCTGTCTGGGTGACACCTGGTTGGGTCTCTCTCTGATCCTGGGACGGCTTTTTCCTGCTGACGAGGGCTTTGCCTGACAACACAGCACAGCCAGACACGAACATAATAAAAAATGAAGAACTACTTGTCAGAGTCCCTGCCAATGCCGACATGAAATGAAAAGTGGGGGAGAGGAGAGATGGGCGCCTGACAGTTCAGAGGGAGAGATTAAAAAATAGTCAATGGGGTCCTGTGCGATTCGCTGAAGGGCCCATGGCCTGCTCTTGTGCGGACGCAAGCCAAACAGGTGTTTTCTTTTATCTTTTTCCCCTCCTCCTTCTCTTTGTACTTTCTTGCCTTCTCTCCCTTTTTCTTACCCGCGTGAAAAACTCATAAGGTGTGGTCTCTCGCTTCTCTCTCTGTCTTGTGGTTGTTTCTTTTTGTTGTTTTTTTATCTAAGGTGCAAAAACAAAACTTTGAAAGCAACCGAAAAATACAGAAGCAAACAAAAATATCAAAGTTACTTTAACTATGGAAAATAAGTAAAAACACTTTTGGTTTTCAGTACATTCACAACCACAGATAGAGAGAACCTACATACTGCAGTAAAAAAGAAATAATACAAAACAATTCACTAAATAGAGAGTGCAGATATGTAGGTCACGATCTTGTCTCTAAAGAGCAAGAAGAAGCAGCTGCTTGAAGTTCAGTAGTAAGTTTATATTTTTATATACCTTAATTAGTTACACTCATCAACCCTAAATAAAGTACATTTTTCTTACCGTGAGCTACCCAGCCGTGTTTGCACTGGTCACATGTTCGTAGGTGAATCTTGCCTGGCTGGAAACACTCACATGTGCAGTTCACCAGTGTGCAGCGAATGGCCTGCAGGGACACAGAACAGAAACAGACACAGAGAAATCCACGTCAATCACAGCTCAGGTACACAGGAGACATAATGAGTGGGTGAAAAGAGAAAGAACAAATACTAAGAACTAAAAAGAAGTTATCAATTCAACAGTCATGAATACAAGAAAAAAGCAGTAGGACAAATTATTACATAGACTTTTGCAGAACAGCAAATCCCTGAACAGAAAACCACCATCTAAACTGTTACTCTAAAATGTGTCAGCAGCAGCCATTGTCACAAATATTACTTCTTAAAAATGACTCAGCCACCAAATTTCCCGACTGCTGTTTAATTGTAATGTGTGAATCTTCCTATTCATACTGTAATTTCCCAGAGTTCATGTGAAGTGACAAAGGGCTTCCTTTCCTGAAAACACAGAAATGTAACTTGTTTTGACTAAAGCTCCATTACTCAACATTGGAACTGCACTTAGTCTGACCCCAGAAAGCTTTTAGTAGTCAGGTTAAGTGTCCAGACTTGACGAGGGCATCTCAGTACAGCACAATGCACCGTCTGCTGAGGCTTACACCCTCATAAATGGCTGTTAAAAACTACACAAAAACTCAGGTACATTTTACAGAGGGTCATTTGATCCTATAAGATGTTTCATATCCTTCAAACAATAAAGTAAATGTTCAGTGTGGAGAAAATGTATTATATACTTTGAAATCCACACAGACGAATACAGCTCTATCATCCAAACGAGTGCAGCAGCTGAAAGCCGTAAATTTCACACTGACATGGAGAAACAAGAAGAGAGAGTAAGGAGTGAAAAGAAGGAGTAGAAAGAGAAAAAGAAATTAAAAACATGAATCTTAATAAGCATTGGCAGCCCTCTGTTTATCAGACATTTTTTTTACATTATCAAGATGAATTGATGAATAAAGATAGTAACACTTTTGCAACCTAAACTGCCTGAAGGGAATTTGCAGCTGCAGCAAACTTTGCTTATGGAAATCACAGTCTTATCTTTTTTGTAAATCAAATATTGTATTTCCTTAACATCAACATGTAATCTAAGTATATTGGCTGCTGATGTTAGAATAAAAGAAAACCTACAAGTTAATAACTTGGCATAATAAACACAGATTCCACACGATGAGGATAATGTATTTTACATTTGGCATATATGTTGTTGAGTCAGTGGTGAATGACTGAGAGTTTTTTTCCTATGTGTTAATTCTTAAGGCTGTAAAGAGCAAAAGAGAAAAAATTTCAAGAATGCTCAAGGCAGGAACTTGGGTGTACTGTACAAGGTGGCTGCCTATTTATTTTGACAGGAGAATCTTAATGAGCCAGTACTGAGGGAAATTGTCAGATCTAAAAGTGAAGGCACTATCTGTAGAGATACGTGTCTGTCAGAGAAAAGAGGAGGAAGACGATGACAAAGAAACTGCTTGTGCTCGCGGCAAAGCCCGACTTATCACAGTCTGAAACTTTATGAATTTACAATCTGCACTAAATATGCTATCTCATATTGTCTCACTGTTATTCTTATAAGACAATGGTGTGACAATTATGTGACACAGACGCGCAGGGTCGTAGGTTGGAGTCCATGTCTGCGCTAACAACCTATATTTCACAATGTCAGAAACAGTCAGTCAGCACTTCTAGATAAAAGAGGTTCAGCAGCACAGATCACACACAACTGAGGTGAATACATAATCAGTAATGACAGAATATTACTCTGTTTCTGCTATGCACACACCAAATCCACCACCATTAACCCAAGTGTACAGCCTGGTGTTTAAAAGCAGCAAATAACATAACTAGTCTTTGGATTAAACCAATATCCTGTAATTCAGGATATAAAATGCAGCTCACTCATAATCTACTAAGGGACCATAAAATCTATCAGAATCCCCCCTTGCTCGCCCTAAGGTGTTGTAAACCAGATTAGTAACTGGAGGTGTCAAAGTGAACATGGGCTAATCCAAGATTAAACACAAAATTACACCACTTCTAACCATGTCACCTCACAGTTTGACACCGAATGAGACAGGAGAAAGAGATTATTTGACTTTACACCATTTTTAAGCTCTCCAGGTACGAGCATGGCAATCCTAACAGTGTGTGAGGATTATACGCAATGTGTCAGTCGGAGTGTACATACATTATGCACTGAGCTGACTTTCTTATCCAGAAGAGCATGCAATAAGTGCGTTCAGTGTTCCCTCATGTACACTTACCCAGCAGACATGGCCTTTCAAGAACATACATAGGCCATGACTGGGGTCAAATTTATGACCTTTCAGATACAGGATAGACACTAAAAACTCAAGGCTTCCCCGCTGTCCTGAGGTAACTTCAGCTGAAGTCAAAGAACATTTCCACTCTGTAAAAACTCAGCTCTCTCCACTACAGTGACTTCCTTGACTTGATGTCTTTGAAGCATCATCCATGTTCATAAAACTGTTTTATAATGCTGTTAGTCGTATTCACATGCAGTTTTCTATGTTGTCACAATGTGAATATCCCACAATCTTGCCTACAATCTTCTCAACAGCTTATTATTATTAATATTTATATTATTATCTATTAATTTATGGTAAAGGATGCATCTATAATCTATTTTTCTCCCTTTTCATATAGTGTTGTCCCCTGTATTAAACTTAAATTCACACTAAAATGACACTAACTGTCTGTGTTTGGTCCTCTTATATGTCTGTCACCCACTTTAAATTTTGAGTGTAATCTTGAAATGACTGCAACATCAGATTTTTTTGCCAGGGAAGATCGTCATTTTATGTAACTCTTTTTGCATAAAGATAACCTGACAATAACCTGAGAAGTTGTCCTTGGAAACTGTTTGGAAAACGGCAGATACGTTCAAAAGAATACTTGGCAGGTAATTGGATGAACCATCTGTCTATCATCATCTATCGCGGGCTAACTTCTCGCTGTCGCCACACCTAAACCACGGCCATAGCTGCCAGTAGTTCCTCACAGGACACTGGACCAAACCATTGTTGGTTTGGCCACAAGAACATAACTTGAAACCTGACAAAATGGATTCTCGCGTGATCTCGCGAATCCAGCTGCCGCGCAAGGTAAGCGTATAGACGCGGTAAACTCAAATTTACAGTAGCCAAATTTAGCACACTGAGTCACGCAACACAGCCTTTTTCTAATTACCCCTCTCTGCAGCAGCGCTAACAGCAGCAGACAGAAATAAACAAATGGAAATATCAAATGCACCTCTGCTGTTTACGAGCTGGGGTCTGACAGCTGACAAGATAGTTAAGGGGCGTCTAATACGGCAATTAGAGCGTGCCACTGTCTGCGGGGTTGCTGCTGTGACAAGGCGCCCTCTAATCACTGACTTATTACGCTGGCTAGCAGCACCTCTCATATCTGGCCCATTAAACAGACAGCAGCATTAAGAAGCATTAAAGCAGCAAGCCCCCTCAACTGAGGAGGCACTGACGGGAAAAAAGGGAAGGGAGGGGATGTACTTTGCCTGTTATTTCTTGGGATTAATTTGTGCATTGTTCCACATTCAGTCAGGAACGTGAAAGAGAAGAGTAACAGAAAAGATGTTTGTGATATGACGGCATCAAAACGCAATACTATGAAAGAATGCAGACTGATTACAGAATTTAAAAAAAGAAAGAAGGTAAGAGAAGAAACGTTACATGTTTCAAAGATGGCCATCAAAAACAAGATCATCAAGAATGTCTGTGTGTGTGGGGTTTGTCAGAGGAAATAAGAAAGACAAGATCATAAAGACTGCTTCTCCTGATTCTCACGTACTCAGTACTCTGTGGACAGCATAGATCTGCGTTGCACTTGGCCGTAGTTTAACCTGTCTGGCCTGGGTTGGGTCAGGGACAAGCTTGGGCCCAGATCCCACTGCTACACTCGCACATATTTGTCACAGCAGGCCGGGGGAGGAGGTTGTGTTATCTGAGGCTCGGCCAGATACACAGCATTAGTCACTGTGCTAGCGTCTCGCCAGGGTTTCCTCTTTGGCTCACAACTAAAGAGGACAACGGTGAGGAAAAGGACAGAGGGGTGTGTGTGAGCGAGTGTGTGTTAGACTTCGTAAATCACTAGAAAAATGAGCAGCTAGAAAGTGAAAGTGAGTGGAGAAAATCCCACAATGCTGTAGCAATTAGACCCAGACAACAGTCAACACTCTCTCACAGCTGCCGTGTTACTGCTATGGTCAACAACTTAACCTAGCTGCGTTCAGAAAAGCATCATTTTCAGCCCTTATCTGGCTCAAGTGTGTGTGTCTCACTGCTGGGTTTTGTTTAGCTGCAGGCTTGATGTTTCATGGATGTTTTGCTTGGCTTGCAGTCCCTGTCCCAGCCCAATTGTATAAACACTGACAGTCAGCAATGGCCAGCATCAGACTGGGGAGGACTCTCAATTAAAAGAGTGTTAGTGGGACAGATGGACTGAAGAACTGCAGGAAATAGGAGCTTCAGAACAAGATGGTTTCAGCCTGGACTCTTGTAGTTGGTTCAGAGAGGATTTTAAACAGATAGACGGGGAAGCAGGCTACATGCAACTCGGTCCAACCAAGCAGCATATATAGAAGTCAAAAAAGATACTATGAAACCATAGAACTGATGGTGATCCTAAACTAATATCCTGTACAACTGTATTACTACCCTGTCATTTTTAAGGTTGACATTGTAACTATATGCTACTGAAAACACAGCTAAAACACCGGTTGCCTAGTCCCTTTCAGCCTCTCTGTATCCACTCTAGACAGTGCACAATGGAAAGCCAACCCAGACAGCTGCTGGATGCTGGGTGGGTATTGTTCAATCCTACTTTAATTGAAACCTTTACCATGTTCAACACACAGCCACAGACCACATTTCTTGTTTGGTGAGTTAAGCAAAGCCGAGATTTAAATGAAAACCCTGTGTGTACGTGTGCATGTGTGTGCCTCGCCTTTGCAGCAGCAGCTTCAGATTTAAATTTGTCTCTGCTTAGGGTCACTGTAAAACACTGGGAGCATCTTGTCCTCTCTTCCACCCACAAGATATTATCTCATCCATGAGTTAGCTGCTGAAATCCTGTCAATTTCCTGCCAGAAATGTGCAGCCAACGTGTGTAGGAAAAGAGGCACAGCAGCTTTGCGTGTCAAAAAGCCAGCCCTGGCTCCGTCAGATAGATCAGGACTTCACAATGTCCATATTGGAAACAGGTGACAAATAAAACACGCTGAATAAAGCAAGTCTTTGTAGTCAGACACAGCACGCCACAAAATACAGGGGAGCAAATACCTTATGCCAAGGCTAATTTTTGCTTGTTTGATTTTATACATTGGATTTGACTTGAAACAGAGCTTCCTTGCCTCACAAAGTGGTACAAAATAAACAACGATTAATCATTTGTGCACCGACTTCAGCATAAAACACACTTATACTGCACAGGGGGAAAATGTAGTTGACAGAAAAGGCTTGTGTCTTCCCTCAAATCCCCACAGTGTAAAGCCCGTCCTCCATGTCAGTTCTGGTTTTGAGCCCAGCGGCTGGCAGTCACAGAGCCAGAGGTCCCTGTCCTTTGTGCAGCTGTGCGTCTGGGCTTTGACACGGGGCAGAGCGACCAGAGCTATGCTAATGGGAACCAAATGGGGCGTGAGTCCCCGGTGGATTACAGAAGGAGAAGAGAAGCATGTGTTTTCATGTATTCATGTGGAGACCTGGGACCCCTCTCTTTTCTTCCCTTCTTTCTTCTCCTCTCTTTAAGTCAAACAAATGGAAGCAGCCATGTCTGTTGTTTGCACGCACTTTTAATTAATGTACTTTTCTTCTTGACAGATTGTGAGATTCGTTGTCGATTAGTCAGTATATCTCAAATTTAATAAAATATATACAAAAAGCTATTAGTGTTTAGGTTTAGCCCTTTTTAAAGGCGTGTTAGTAACGTACTGTACTGTAAACTAGTTAAAATAAGGGTGAAAAGGGCCAAGTTTGAAAATGAAGTTTAGACATGAAGTGAGAAAGGTAAATAAACATCTAACAAAAAGTGGTGAACTATTAAGTTCATCTGAAATGCATTGTGTGTGTGAAAATCTGAAACACAAGTTTCAGATGTTTGGCAGTGCCTTGCAGTCTTGGTGCACTTTGCGTTCACCTGCTTTTACTGCAGTAAAATTTGTCTTGATGTTGCGGTGTTGGGTTCAGCTGAGGGGAGAAGTTACAGGTGTAGCGGATACATATCAAGTCTGATTTAAATGTAATCAGATTACATTGGCATGAGCTCAGAGTTTTACAATTTGTAGCCTTTCATGTGCGAATACATTTTCAAAATGAGCTCTCTGCTGGTAATTAAATTGCAACACAGTCAGTCATTGAAAGGAATCATTTATCAAGAACATAAATCTGAAATTCATAACTGGACAATCTAAACAATGAATTGTGAGTGATGATATCTGTCATCTATTGTCCTTCCAGATGACGTCCAGTTTCAACTCTGACCAGGTTCAGTCCTGTCTTTTTGTGTTTGTCAGCTGTCAAATATGACTCACTCTCTGCACTCCCTCACATATATACACACAACACCCATGTGATTACTCCAGAATCAAAACACGCACACAATTGAGTGAAATTTCTGCTTCCAACATTCCTACTTCTTCATTGTGGCTTGACAGAGTCACAGAAAGTAAATCTCCCCGTGATGAGCACCACCCCGAAAAATTTCAAATCAGATCAATGACGAAACTTTCAGCCTGACTCACTCGGAAGATAAATAACTGTGCGTGTACTTCAGGACAGTCATGCTTGTTTATGGAGTGGACGGATAAAGGACCCAGCTGGCTTTGATATTGTGAAACAGAGAGGGAGAACGAACATAATATCACAATATTGGACCAGAAACGCAACCCTGTGATCTCGCTATCAAATGCCATGCTCTCAGTCAGTGCAGCCGATATAGATGGAGTACTGTTAACACTGTACTACGCTGTCAGTTCAAATATTCTAAGCATCAAGGGAGCAGCAGTTTCTCCCATCTTTTGTGTAGACAGCAGGTCCAGGCAGAAGCCCCTGGTCCAGGCCCCTGGCCCCTCTCAGCTCTCCTCAAAGCATTTCCCCAGCCAGAGATCAAACCATCTGCTCAGTGACAGACCTCTGGGTCCACAGACACAAGGCCAGGTTCAAAGGAGGGTGCTGGGGGAGGCGGGGAGGGACGGAGGGATAGAAAGAGAGAGAATGAAGGGAAAGTTGGGGAAAAGGAAGAGAAGTGCGATAGCAAGGGAGCAGGGAGGTGAGTTTGAGGGGGGGGAGTCAGACAAGCTGGTGTATCAGAAAGGTGGGGAAGAGTTGTGGAGGAAAGCTGATGAGGAGAGTTGGGAAGGTTGAGAAAGTGCTGTGCAAAAGATGTCAGACTAGATCTCACAGTTCTCTCCCATATGACCCAACTTTTGGCCAAATTTAATATGTCATTTTTAAACTGAACTACTTTGTTGGTGTTATTATTTAGCCAAATAGCTAAATGATTATTCTGATTATTTTCATTAGAGCCAGACCAATTTTAGATTACAACAGATATATCAGTGTCCATGTCGAAAAGAAACTGCAGTACAGCAATTCACAAAATGTGCTAGAGGGACAAAATACATTTTTCAACTATAAAATGTCTATCAATCTATGAATATGTTGTTCACAAAATTTAAGACATCCTTAGTAGTGATTTTTTTTGTTGGTGTTATGTTTTAATAGAAAAAACTCAGATAGCATTTACCCTTTTTTAACCTCAAATTGATATTAGTATTAGTATTAAGAATTCAAAGCTAGGCTTTAATATTTACATTCAATTAATCTGTTGAGTATTTTTTCAGTTAGTCTCTAAATTGTGCAAAAATTGTAGAATTGTTAAACAGAAATCACTCCACAAGTTGTTAGGCTTATCACGGCCCATTGTGTGTGTGGACAGGAAATAAAAAACAATAAAAGAGGCCATTGTCGTCAATATATACTAGATCTGCTCTGACCTTCAGCCTATTGGAGGGAGCGACCTGCACCAGATAAGGACAACTCCCTGTCAGATGTGACACCTGCACTCGCCGGCCCACTGAATGCTAATATCACAGTGACAGCCTGCACTGCAACAACACGCAAGGTTACCGTCTGGAGACTTGAGGGAGTGACATGACCACACAGTGCGACCAGACACATGTTTGGGTGAGGGAGGAGAAAAAAAAAGAAAAGAAGAGAGTGTGGGAGTAAAAAGGGGACAGAGCAAACTGGAGGAGTGGTGAGGGGGGGATCGGGTTAGTGTGTGTGAGGATGACCAACATCATCTGCTCTTTACTTCTCTCCCCATCTACACCCTAACACAAACAGAAAATATTAGTCAGAGCCCAGACATACTGCCGACCCCTCTCTGCGAGGGGAAATCTCCGTGGCGATCATTGGTTGGCGTGGGCGACAGGACACACACACACACACGCACGCTGTGCAGGCTTGACAGCAGCGTGACGACAGGAGGCCAGCACTGCAGAGACTCCCCCAAATTGACATTTAGTCATCATACTCGTCTACAGGGTGGGACTCTCACTCCTGAACTACACACATGCAAGCGCCCACACACTCTCCCACATTCCCTCTCATGCAAACACACACACACTCACACACATTGAATTCCCCTACTCAAACTAGCTTCCAGCCAGAGAAATCTTGGAAGAGCTCCTAGATTTAATCTTGCCAATAGCTCTTTATTTTCTTTGACCATTTTTAATGTAAAAAAGCCTGCGCTAATTGTGTGTAAGCAATCTCCAAATTATGTATATGTGTTTTTTCAACTACACCGAACACTACTGTAGATAGATTGGCTGGTTTTCAAGACACACGACTGGGCAATAATATTTGTTTCTTTCCTCAGAGTTTTGTTCAAACAGTGTGTCAGCATGGTGGTTTACTTGTAAACACCTGGGCCTGCACACCCAACAGCTGTGGAAATACAAAACTATGTATAAACTATGCTGAACGAGGGATAATTGCTTTATTCAGATTATTTTCAACCAAGTGCCACATCCACTTGCATTTTTAGTTATATGTTGCATATAAAATGCTGCGTCTATAAAATAGAATAGCACCAAAAGTAGCAGAACAACAAGACAAAAAAACTCAAGGCCCAGATTGTTGTTATTTACAGATATTTGAGATAATTTACCTCAGCCAGCATAGTGAGAAGACTGCTCTTGATTCAGTTTTCGTAGTTCCCCGTTTAGATACCACACTCCGAGAAAAAACTGCAACTTCCATTAGTATTTACAGTCTCAGACAGCAAATGACACAGAGAAATAGGACACAAAGACAGAGATACAGACAGAGAGGGGAGGGAGAGACAGAGAGAGTATTTAACCAATGGCTACATTACTGAAATGACAAGTGTGTCACTCCCAAAGCCACACAATGAGGGAGAGAAGTGAGGAGTGTCTTTCCAAGACTCTGTGCGCGTGTGTGTGTGTGTGTGTGGTGGGACAGCAAGAGAGGGAGGGAGGGAGACGGCAGACCAAAGGAAAGTCCATCTGGGTGCTTTAGTCTTTATCAGTCTTACAAAGTTCACAGATAGAGGGGCTGAAGTGGAGGCTAGACACTGTTCCAGAGTCACAGGTCACAAAGAAGACACAGAGCAGCTCAAACAGGTGGGAGGGAGGGAAGAAAAGAACCTCACAATTGCGTGAGGAAAGCAGTGCCAAGGCGTGGTGATTGCAATTCTGCAATCGACCTGACCAAATTGCAAATTCCCTCTCAGGACTCTCTAAAGTCCGCTTCATTTGGCTCAAGCCGGAATCCTTATTTCTGCAATTATAAAGCTATTGACTAATTCGACATATGTTAGCGTGTCTTCCAGCCCTTGAGTGCTGGTGTGCCATTGAGTCATTAACTTTTGACAAATTGTGACAGACTTTTTTATTGCCACCCAATCATGAGAAACAAGACTGTGGCCGAGGAGTTAATGAGTGGCATGTTTCTCCTCATCCTCCTCCTCCCCCACCGCTTCGCTTTCTCCCCTTCTCTTTTCTTCTCCACCCCTTCCACTTAGATTCCTGCACCCCCCAAACCCCCCCCTTACCCCTCCATATTTATAATTTTACCACATCCTAACAATAACACGGCCGGTACTCAGCACAAAACACGCGGGCCCTGGCCTAATGAATCTCATGCCTTTACCGCGGTAAAATGGCCAGTAAGTATTACCAGCTGCGACACTCTCTCTCTCTCTCCCACTCTCCCTCTTTCTCTCTCTCCTTGGCAGTGGCATTGAGCTTGGGAGCGCAGGGGTGAGGGAGAGGGGAGAATTCGGGGGGGACCAGGCAGACACATCTGAGTGCAGCTGGACCAGGGAGAGGGGGGCGGGGGGGTTGGGGGGGGGGTTGGAGGGATGAGGAGGAGGAAGAGAAGTGGGGGAGAAAGACCGCAAGTCTCCGTGTTTCCAGCTGCCTTTCTCAGGGGCTCGGTTTTCTCTCCCTCCTCTTGGTTTTTCGCAAGGCCCTTCTGGTCCCAGCTTACTTCAAAACTCACAAACACACACACACACACACATAGACGCACACACATACAGACACACACGCACGCCCTGATCCACCTCCCCTCCATCCCTCACCCCTCACATTCGGCCATCTTTGTTTGGACAGGGCTCAGGAGTTCCAGAAAAGCTCTCTCAGATGTGCTGAAGTAAGGGAAAAACAAAACAAACTGGCCCTCACACACATACACACACAAGCGCACACACTCAAAATTTATGTGAACGCACAGACACCAACAAGTACTTTGCACTCACACACATAATACTGTGTAGTGAGAGAGGTTCACACACACGCACGCACGCACACACACGTGCACTCACTCGCATACATGAACAATTTCACATGTGTGAAAGCCAAAATACCAGCTTCAACCAGAGAACAAATTTGCAAAGAGAGAGAGAGAGAAAAAAAAAGTGGTATACATTTTTCTTCATGGAGGTAGGCAGCCTACCATTGAAGGCATGCATTCTTTTACACAGTGTGTGTGTGTGCGTGTCCCGATCCAGGATCACAGCAGCACCAGGGCAGGCCTGAAGCATACCTCGACATGTGTTACCTCTTTGTAATATTGACTTTGTTATAGCTATACGAGTGGGAGAGTAGAGCCAAGAGCCCGGGCCTTGCAGTAGTGGGGCCCCCCGAGTTCGCCAGAAAACAAATACCCGAACGAGCCGTGAAAATAGAAAACACAGCACCACAATAGCAATCTATAAAAACAGATTCAAATAAACTATAAAACGTCCCTCACTCCTGCTCCTGACCTTTTTACATTTTCACTCTCTAAATTCAGAATATGATTTGTCTGATTCCATTTCTGCAGCGTGTTGCTTACAAAGCCGTGGGATTTGGCAAAGGAGCGATACTTGGCCTGGCTTCCTGTCTGAGCATGTGTACTGGACCAACTGTAAAAGTCAAGAATCCTCTTTCTCTAAATCCTTGACTTACTGCATAATTTCAATTACTTAGAAAACTGCTTCTAGACTAATGCAAACATACTGCCAAGCCTTCTAAATCTGTTATTTTTAAAATTAAATAATTTGTATAACAAATGTCATGGCAACATGGCACTTAGTCAATACAGAATATACAAAAACAAGCTTCTAACATTTCTAGGGAAAAAAAAAAAAACGACAAATGTCAAGAACCCCCATATTTCAGATGACACAAATAAAGAGAACCAAGATAAAGGAAAAGCACACATGTTGTTCATTTGATTGCTTTGCAGAAATAAAAGATTGATTATCATTTTCTTGTTCCTGCGAGTTTAAATCCCATCTTGTCTCTTTCCCCAGTGATGACTTTGCTTATACATTTGAATAATGAAGGCAAGTCATTTGAATATTCCCTCTGTATTAAAAAAAATGATGTTTTTACACGATGCAGCAATATTAGCCATGTTAATTGGGCTCTTTGGACTTTCCCAATAGAAAGGCTAAATTAATTACTTATGTAGACAAAATGTCAGACACGCCGATCTAATAACTACAACTGTTTCCACCAGTGTTGTTTTCAATGTGTGCTTTTTTTCTCTCTTTGTGTGTGTGTGTGTGTGTATGCATGTGTGTGTGTGTGTGTGTGTGCGTGTGCGTGAATGAACTTAAAAACACTCTGAGCATCCACTAGCCTGAGTTAGATCTAATGAACGAGATGGGAACAAAATTCTTTGACATCCTCTCCATGTTTCATCGGTGGCTCTTGAGAGTCCTTCTCCAATATTCATCCCCTCTTCTCATACTAATCAGCCACTACGGTATTGACTGTTTGTGCTTGCAAAGTGACTCGTGTTGGTGTGTGTCCGTGCTGTACACATACATTTTTTATGCTCAAACGTGGCAATCGACGGTCCACTTTGCAATTAAAGTCCTACGAAAAAGTGAATTATTTGCAGGACATTAAGTGTGTGTGTTTGTGTGTGTGATGTGTTCATTAATGTGTGCCCACCACCATACAGGGCTTTGAAGTTCCACATTTTTTTTTTAGCTTTTGGCTGTTTTTCAGTCTTGAAGAAAAACTGTATCAGCGCATTTTACTCAAGTACGAATAAACATTAGACTTTGGGAGAGGAGGCGATGGGGAGACATTATGAGTACGTGTATCTGTGAATGTGAGACGATCAAATGTGTGTGTGTGAGTGTGCGTGTACATGCATGTGTACACCGAGCGAGAGCTAACACAGAGGCCTGCTGATGCCATGTTTCAGACGACCCCTTGAAGTGGAAATGAGCTTCCTCGGTCTTATAACTAGTCCGTTCTCACAAAGTCAGCAAACTCTGCCACCCTTCCGAAGAAATGCAGACACCTCTCTTCCCCCAACCTCCCCACCCAGCCCTGTGGTCAGCATGCAGGATGAATTCACCATCAGACCTAAGAAACTGAATCATTTCATCTACTTTTGTTTTTAATGTACAAAGCGTGAACAGGGTGAAAGAGGTACAGCTTCTGCGTTTTCAGATGGCTTTTGTCATAGCTTTCAAAGCCATGTAGCCTGTAACGTCAAGTCCTGGTTAAGATGGGAAACGCAAATTTGTGGTATTGTAGACACATAAGGCTATGCCTCAAGGTTAGCTCAATGTGGCAAATAGAAGAACCCAGAATGGTTGTTTCCTTAAGATGCATATTCACCTTTTCCAGCTGCACTGCCTTACAGTATACCTCAATAGTAGCACCATTTCAGTCGGCACAAATTAATTTTGGCGAATTATTACTGCTGCAAGTGATATTTGTTTACAATTAATATTTTCATTTACAGTAGAAATATTTTTTCATCCAAAAATGTCAGATTCATCCAAAGAGATAGAATTTATTTAAGGGAGAAAACTGTTGCATTTCATTATTTTTAGGTAAGAAATGATTGAAAATTATTACTCAATTATCCAAATAGGCAAAGATGGATTTTCTGTTGACAAATTAATCAACTTATTGTTCTAGCACTGTTTCTTAGCAGTCTGGCAGCCAAACTCCTTTAGACAAACAATTCCAGACACTAAGTCATTGCAAGAGCTAATTTTATCTAATCCAGACTTAATACATTTATTTTACATGGCACTTCAAAAACATTATTGTTTATCATCCTTTTAATTTGATGAAAATGAGCTCAGTCTCAGAATATTTTATGATCCGGTGCTCATGAATGTCTCTTTTCATGTGCCTAATATAGATTTATATTTCTCTCCTTTGTCTATATTATTATTACTATTATCATGATTACTGTTATTACTCCACGTGTATGCATGCATCTCATGTAGTGTGCATGCACGCACGCTGCTGTTTGAACCTGTGTGAGCACCTGAGGGTCCATCCCCAGCCGTCCTCAGAGCAGGGAGCGACAGCTGTACGGTGATGCTGTAGCGATAGGCATCATCGGCTTGCAAGAGACTAATTGGTCCACAGCGCTCCTCTGAGTGGCCTCGCTAATTAATTAGAAAGGCAGTGGAGCTGAAATTTTTAATCAGGACACCAGGCTCTCCAGCAAGCAGGGGAAAAAAAGACACATCACCCCATCATTCCATGTAATCCACCTAACACTGAGCTCCCATGTTGTCGTATGATGTGTGTTGTGTGTTTAGGTATTCATATGATATGACCAGGGAATAAGAAATACATTTATTACAGGGCTTGTTAAATCATTTTAATTCTGAGAAATCCAGAAATTGTGTGTGTCCTAATACACTATGCATGACTTATATTTGCTTTGTCCCCTAGAGATCGATCTTAAGGTGCTCTTTTCCTCTCTCTGTGTGTGTGTGTGTGTGTGTAAGCACATATACAGAACATATCATGATTTCCACTGATATGACTTGTAAGATGTGGTGACAAATAATATTGCTGCTCAAAACTGGAAAAAAGAGAGTGTTCACAAGGGGACTGGTGCATATGATGATTTCTAGTTTCCGCACACACTACTGATTTTTTTTTTTTTTTTTTTTTTTTTTACTGTTCTTTTACTTTTTTTATAATCCCTCTACACCGTGAAAGCAAAATATTATTTTTCCTTCTTCTCCCTATCTGTACTTAACTAATTAAAAGCAGTCACTCAAACCGACACTTTCCATCATGCCGTAAAGAAGCTGTGGAAATCACAAGCTTGTTAAAAAAATAGTCCCTGGGTTTTGTGTTTCCTACTGAAAAGGGGAAAAAATTACTCTGAGGACGTTGCTTTTGCACCACTTTGGGGGCACATTTGTGTCCCAGAGCTGCACACAGCACACCACAATGATTTGTGGTGAAGGGCCAAAGTCTGGGAGGAATCAGCCAGAGACCAGAAGACAAGAGGCATGCTTAAACGAGAGCTACGCCGGTCAGCCACTTCACACAGAAGACAAGGGAAACAACATGTGTTTATCATCGCACTACTGGGATGACAAACTTGCACCGCTGACTTGAGTTACAGTAACAGGAAAATCATAGTGTAAGGACATGAATCAGGAAATTCTCCTCTATTTAACATACATACATAACAAGCCAACAGCATTGTAGACATTGTAGTCAGTGGATGAGCACACTTTTTAAATGGCAAATGATTACAGACATGCCATCACTTTTGCCCTTTAGTCAACTGGAAAGTTTCTGAAATTCACACACGCACACACATTTCCACCTTTACCTTGTGTGGCGACATTAGCTTTGTGTGGTGTCCTAATCTTTGTGACCGTCTTTGGCTTTGCTCAGCTCTAATCAGCCAGTCCGTCTTATCAGCCCATTGCTTTGGCCAAAATAAACACACACCGCCTTTTTATTGCTTTGTTTTCACAGGTCATTAGGGGAAGTAGAGAAGACGCATTGATTAGTTTTCCAGACCACTGGATTATTGTTGTGTTATGACTATCATCATTAAGTTTCATTAAGCCTGTAGTTGTTCTAGTTTCCAGAAAATGAAGATGTTGCAGGAAAGGTTGGTTGAAGAGGAGTCATACTAATCAAGAAGGTAAGGCAAGTCAGTTTATTTATGTGAGGTCAAAGCACTGAACACTGAGTTGTCAGTAAAACACCCCAATTTGAAAATAAGACTGAACTCTGACCCCTTTCCAGTATTGAAACTGTATTTAAAAGAATCACTCTGGTCCCATCATTCACATTTTTCACGCTACTCTAAAACACTGAGCTACTGTATGACATTCCACATTTATTTGAAGGGCATAAAAGAAAACTTAATGAAGCAGCATCAGTCCCTCGCCAGGTCCTCTTTGCCAGCTTTGCTCTGGAGCTACACATATGCTCCCAAAGCAAGAAGAAACTGGCTCTGTCGCCAGGCTAATTAGCATGTGTTAGCTAGTTAGTGAGAGGGCGGCCCTGTGTGATGTGTACTGAAGTGGAATAAAGCGCTGGGGCAAGGACTGTACTAATGGCCCACTTCCTCCCCATGGGGACCCTCCCTGCAGCTCCGCACGTGCTGGCATCAGTGCGGCCACGGGGCACCCACAGGGCCGCCACAGCGCCAGGGGCAGAGGTGGGTGCACAGGAAGATGCCTGGCTTGGCTGGCATCATTTTCACGCAGAACGGCGCTCTCTGGGTGTGAATGCTCTGCAATGTAACAGCATGTGACAGTGACACCCGCTAGTACACACACACACACACACGTATGCACACAGGAAAACTGAGTGACGTGCAGGCTAACAGATTCATCAGCCTATGAAATAGTTCAGACAGCTGGGGCCACAGTGCTAGCTAGCTGCTTGGCATCGGCGGATGCATTATTTACAGGAGGAGCTGGAGCATTAGCGAGTCATTTAGCACTTGGTTAGCATGCGTAGGTGGTGAGCACCAACGGCAAGCGAGTGTATCTCTGTCAGTGCGAATAAACAAACAGTGGGGACATGGTGTGACAGTGCAAACGGCATGCCACCCAGACACAAACACACACAGACACATGCAAACTCATCAGGGAGCCAAGGGAGAGTGGGAGAAAAGAGGAGGGGGGGGGGGGGTGGCATCCATATTTATAGGCCCTTTCTAGCATTTGTCCCCAGGCCAAATGCTGTGACTACACTCAGCTAATGTCAGAACAGCACTTAACCAGGCATTTCCAGTATGTCATGGGCAGTGGGGAATACATGGGATAGATACAGGACCAGAGTGAAAAAAAAAACAGAGAAAAACGAGGATGGAAATGAAAAGAAATGCACTTGTGTTGTGTGATAAGATGATCATGTTCTCAAGCAAATATGGCAAATTCTCTCTTTCCCTTTATCCTTCTCTCTTTTTCATTTTCTCTTTCAAAGTGCCCGCTACATCAGAATAAATCTTTCAATAATAATAAAACTTTAAAGCAGGCAATACACTTCAGTATTGAATAGTTCCTAGATAAGTTATTTTTATTGTGTCCTCTTATTTGATATATCGCCATTTTCTATTTTTTGATGCTGTAAAACTGTGCCAAAGCTGGTCCTTAGCAATCTTCTTCTTGGATTTTTAGCTGTAACATCAGCTGGACCTGGCATTGTCTGTGTTTTGGATTTAGGATGTACATCTGGCATGAAAGTTGCAGTGTAGTACACTGGCATTTGCACTCAACACTATATTAAATAGCTTTTGAGAACACGCCAAATTTGATTTCGAAATAATAAAAAAAAGGAGCCCTCACCGAGCCAGGCACAGAGAAAGAAAGTTGCCGTTATATCATTAAAATGTCTAACCTTTATGCTCTGCTGTTTCATCATGGTTGTTAACACCAGTGACATTGTTGACTTGTAGCATTTTTTTTTGGCATGTCGTTACTTGCAAACTTGTCTGGAATGCAAGGAATGGTCTGCTTCACTTTGGTCACCTGTCCTCGAGTTTATCATGTGTCAGGCACGGCATTGGCTTGGCATTACGCCCTCTGGCACTCTGGGAGGTTGAAGGGCCTCCAGACCTCACTGGCATGTCCCTTTTCACCACAGACACAAATGGCGTGATACCCCCAAAGAGAGCTGACTAAGTGGGTAAAGTAGCTCCTTTTAGCACAATCTGTCATTATCTCAAGTGGCACGTAATCGTTTTGTGTAGTGAGATCCATTATGCATCCACTGAGAGCAAGGGCTAATTGTGGAGGCTTACATTTATTCGTTTGTTTGCTGCCAGTTGTCTCACCATATTTTTGGGGAGGTACAATAAATGCCAATGTTTGTGTTTCTGTGTTTTTAAATGGTCAGAGCACTCATAGTGATGTGGTAAAAGCCACAAGGTTCCTTTTGCGCTCCCAAAGGAAGCAGACAATCAACATGAGGCAAGAGATTAAGATATTAACCAATGCCCCAGTCATTTTTAACACTTTACTGACCAGGCAGGATGGTAAAAATGATGGAGAAACGGCTGCTATTGACTGAAAAGTCTATTAATTAGCATTCAGTGTGAGTGTGTGTTATTACTTAATACACTTCTCCAAAAGCATGAAGTTGTACTTTTTAGAAACTGTGTGTTCTTAGGACACTGGGAGGTGAATATTGATGAGACAGAGAGTAAGTCAAGAAGACAGATGAAACGGATTCATTAAGTTTGTGCAGTATGTGCATGCGTGCGTGTGGATTTGTGTGTGTGTGTCTTTGCGCAGAATGAAGGAGAGTATATGTTGTTAATCTTGATCAAAGGTTCTTTCTTTCTTTCAGTCAGTAAAGGTAATACTGCTAAAGCCCTTGGATTTAACACGCTGAGATAATGAAAGCAAGTGTAATTAGCAATTAGATATGACCAAATTAAGGCAGACTAAAAATCAGCGTCAAGGCTACTAAACAGTATTATGGCCAAAGGTGTGCGTAGCTTCTTTTTTTTCTCCTTCAGGACATGTTGAGATAAGAGGATTGAGAGCAGACAAAGATGGGTGGAGGATGAGGAAGGCTGCTTGTTCTTATCTTCAAATGGAACAATAACTCTTATTTTGTCTAATGACACCCTTTCTACGACTTGTGAATCTCTTTTTAATCACACCCATTCTACTATTTCTGCTTTATCCATAAATGACGAGACCGTGCCATTGACGAGGCTGTAGCCACACAAGGTTCGTAGACGACAGTGTTTCCCATGCATGGCAATTGAGGTGAGACAGCCACTTAAACCCCCTTTGCACACATATATTATTAGCATTACCATATCTGGGCCTAACTGCAGCTAAGGGGAATAATGTGTGTCAGGAGAGTGTAAAATTAGAACCAAAACCAACACTGCTCTTTAAATCCCAAGTCCCCACTTCCTTTACTTACAGCCAAGCTTACTTACAATGTCAAACACTAATAAGCCAGCTAATTCAATTAGGACTCCACTTCTTTTAAATTCTCGAAAAAAAGTGTGAATAGATTTCCTCACAACTCTACACAGAACTCCTCATCATGAAAAAAGTGGCCTTTATTCATAAGCTTCAGTGTACAAGAGAGGGGAACTTACTGCTGAGCTTGTTAGCAAAATACCCTGATCTGAGGCGAGAGATGTGTGACTAAAGCTGGGTCTCTAAAGTGTCTGTCACCGTGATCTAACCCGAGGAGAGCTCTTTGTAGAGGCTGTGTTTTCTCCGTCTGTCTCTCTTGCTGCGCTCTGGAGTGACTGGGGATGAGCTCCGCCGTGTACAGTAGCTGCAGGTGACAGGGAGCCCTTTTTGTTGTCAAATCCTGATGGAGCTTCCACATGAAAAACATTTCACTTGAGCGCTGCTGCTTCTGCCGCTGCTCTCTTTCTCTTCCTTCCTCTCTGTCTCTCTCTGTAGATCTCAAAGGCTACAACTACAGCAGTGATAGAGAGCAAAGGAGTCAATCTCTTACTCCTTTTCTCCCCTCGCTTTCTTTTTGTCAGAAGCCTTTCTGTCGTACTATTTCCTCCCTCCCGCTCCCTCTTCTATCGTCTCCTTTTCTGACCAGCCTTTTCTTTTCTCTGCTCCTCTAACCCGCCCCTCCCTCCCTCCCCCTCTGGCTTATAGATCTGAGTTGGGTCTCAGGAGGAAAATACAAGTCAAGCCATTGTCATTTCAAACAGCGTGATAACCAGACACTGGGCTGCCCACTGACAACTCTGGGGAACTGGCCCTAGCTTTGACTGTTAGCTCCCCTCTCTCTCTATCTCTCTCTCTCTTTTGCTTCCTGCTCCTACTTTTTTTCCTGTAAGCTCTCTCTCTCTCTCTCTCTCTCTCTCTCTTTTTCTTCCTCTCATGCTCACCTCCTCTCTCTTCTCCTTCCTCCTCCACCCCACCCCCCCGCAGGAGACTCAGTAGCTAGTTGTTGTTTTCTTGCTTGCCGCTGCTGTGTCTTGCATCTGCTCCTCTCTTCTCTCCTCTCTGTGCCGTGGGGGGCCGGGGGGAATAGTTGTCTTAGTGTGTGTACCAAGGTCAGTGCTCTCCACATGACAGTTCTCTGCCTCTCGACAAGGCGGGAAATCAATACTTTCGGACTTGTGGCGCTGCCCTCGGTGTAACAACAACACTGCTTGGCGCAGAGCGTGGCTCAGGCACCTGACACATCCCCAGCGGCCCCCCCAGGCCTCTGCTAGGGAGCCCCTTCCACTCTTATTCTGACCCCTTCATATTTCACCAAAGCCCTCTGTTCCACTTTACTATACCTTTCCTCTCTATACTTTTTCTCTTCAGGGCCTCCAACCTGCTGTATGTCAGATTCCCTGTTTTTTTTTTTTTTTATATATTATGCAATGCATGTTTCTATTAGATCTCTTAGAGTGAAGAGCTGCTGGATGAACTCTGTCTATTGTGTTGCTACATGTGTTTTGGAGAGAGAGAGAGTGTGTGATCTATGCAGAGATCAGACAGTTGATGCGAGAGAACCCAGTAAATGAGAGACATGCTAATTACAGGGTAGCAGAAGATACATACACACAGAAAGCTGAGCCATGGGCGACATTTTTAATTCGGCACTAAAGCCTAACATGCCTCCTTATGCCTTTTCACTGCCAGATAGACGCTCAGAGAAAAAGAGAAAACACTGGCAGTGTGCCCCACACCGATTGTTAAGCCTGCCTCTTGGCCTGCCTCTAATGACGAGAGAGAGTGTGTGTGTGCAAGGCCAATTACAGCTCCCGTCCTTCAGCAGTCAAACAGAGTAAAACTCCCGCTCTCAGCCCCCGTGGAGAGGAGCCACAATCGACCGGAGTCCCCTGGTCTCTCCAAGGGACACATGCAGGCACATACTCAGCGCACATTGTGTGTGCAACTGGACGTCCATCAACAGGGCCATCTCCCCTTATCCCCTGGCTTGCTCCCTTGGTTCAGCTGGAGTGAGGAGAATGCATCAAATAAAACAGCCACTTTAATGAATTAGATATTGAGCCGTTCATTAAAAAAAAATCTAATTCCCTGAAGTCAGCAGGGGAAACACAGTATCAGAGTGTAACCTGGGGATGAACGCGACTTGTTCAGAGGAGTCATAAAACACAGGGATCTGATGACTTTACTGAATGTCTGCCAGAAATGTCCAATGTTCAGGAATTAGGTGACTCGTGTTTGAGAAAACAATATTTTTTTCTGTACTCATGACAATGTAGATTTACTGCTTCCAAGCTCTATGTCACAACCCTTCCTTTCTCCCATCACCTCTCTACAAACAGTTGTTGCTGTACTCTTACTTTCTGGTGGCAATAATTTAGATCTGTGATTGGAATCTGTGCAAAAGAAAACAAAAGGGCTGGGTGACTTCTCAGCTTTATGTGAAGAAATCCTTGGCAAGAGTGAAATTATACATCTGTGCAGGCAGATACCTGTTTTTATTGGCTGAGAGTTCAGGTAGTACTTAAAAACCTTTGCAGCAGCCTCTCCCAACACTGCTGACTACTAGTGTTTCTACATGGACTTAAAGGACAAGAAACACACTCCTGCTCTGCCAAAGCAGAGTACATTGCTTTCTGATAAAGAAAAATTAAAGCTTGATCTGATTCAAATATTCAAGCAGTCTATGAAAGACCACTCAAACAAACAACCGCTGTGATCACTAATAAAGGTGGAAACAAAAGGGTCTATTTTTTCTCCAGTGGTTTTATCTCTGACAAGCCACCAGCAGCCTCACACCCATTGATGGAGAGATTTAAAGGATGCTGTCCTTGCTCTCTTCTCTTCTGCTTCCCCCTGGATGAATGTGATCTAAACAGCCACATCTCCTTACTGTTTTTTTTCACAGTGACAGCCTTTCTCATGAATTAAAAGAGGAACCCATTGATTTTCCCATTGCTTAAATTTGCAACTTAATCCCCCAGATATGTCTAGAATGTACTGCTCTGTCAATAGACGGCACCGCCACTGACGAAAAGCAGCACTGATGCTCAGTGGAGAGAAGGGGGAAGAAAAGGATGACAAGACAAAGGAGAGGGAGAGAGGTTAGCTTAGCGGTGAGCGCGGTGGTTTCTGGCTCTGGGCTCAAATTCTACATTATGCCACTCGAAAATGTATGTTGACTATTAACACTGACTCAAATGAATTACCACAAGCATAACACATCATCTAACTGAGCCACCAAGAGAATAGGAATGAAGCACAACCCTGCCATCTTATAGCTACTTTAGTCCACTTTGCCAAAGAGGCAAACACACCACATCGTTATGTTTATAAGGCTAATAAACCAATCACCACTGTACATCTGTATAGTGTAACCAGCCATCCAGCATGGCCTCCCAACGATCAAATATCGTTATATAACGTAAAGCCAACACACTGGAAATAAGTTGTCTGGAACTGAGATGGAAAAAGCACACTTGTCCCCTCTGAGTGAGGGGTTTGAGGAAGTAACGGGATATCACGACCTCTCCCCAGGAGCAAACAAGGCAGAGAGCCCGTGCCCTAATTCACAATAAGCACCATAATGTTCTCGTCTGACTCCTAATGTTGTCTATAAATCTCTAGTACTCTGCTCTACATCAGTGTAATGCTTGGTATTAATAGCCTGATTTGTACGAGTGCAAAGCCGAGTGTTGCTTTTTATCTCAACATACACAAGATGAAAACAAAGTCATTATTGAGAAATGTGAGAAAGATGGAATTCTAGGAAGGCTTTTGACAGCTTTCCGAGGAATAACTGGACACTATATACAGCATAATACAGGATGACCCTTACAGATTTCACCCTCCTACACTCCGTCTCTGGTTGTAAACCCTATCCCATAAGCCTCTGGGGTGGTATGGCTCCTTGCCAGTAGCTGTGCTGTTGTTGGCAATGGATTTCCTTTGTGGCCTCAGTACTCACTTGTGTAGGCCATAACATGATACACACAAAGGCCGACAAGCGTACACCAGTGCGCACACTCACACACACACACACACACACACACATGATCGGTGTATGCTGCGCACTGTGTACGCACATCAACGCGCATAATTATGCACAAAATCACTATTCTCACCACTCATCCAGAGAAGACCCACAGCCTCATAGGAAACAAGGAGGGGAAAAAAGCACAATGTATCCTTGACGGGTTCATCTGTTTCCAGTTTGGTGCAGATGCTCAGGTTTTATTGCAGCAGTCTAGTATTTCATGGCAGATTTAGCCAGTGGTTTGGTTCTCCACTCGCTACAGCTCTAATGATGGCACATCTCTTGTAAATTGTGGAACACCAATAATACAGTTTGTTCCTTGATTCCACCAACTTTTATCACACGGACATTTACACAGTTTATGTTCCTTTCTGTGTGGTGACAAAAAATCTATTTGAGTGTAAGCAGGCATAATGCATATACAGTGGAGAACATGGAGTTAATGTACAGGTAGTGCCTGCACTAGATAATTGACCTGTTTGTTCAAACTGTTTCCGCAGGGTTGCTGCTGAGGCTGGAACTTGATATAAAAACGTCCACATTTACTGTTCTACTCATTTAGTGGTGAGCTTATAATGTTTTTCAGCCCTGTGGTCCTCATGTCAACACAGAGGGTCTCCATTTATTCAAAATACACAGTTTTCTCCAAAAAAAAGACCACAGGGTTTAAGATTTGTGCCACAAACCAAATCCAACAATGTGTTCTGAATTTGCATTTCATCCTAAATTCGGCCTTCTATTGATTGCTAAGCTTGTGTTGGTCATAGTTAATGTTTGTGGCAAAGTTGCAACAGCAGTACTTATCGTGTAAGTTACTCTTTGTCTTCTACTGCTTTTACACTTACAGTACTGAGTCTTAGGGTTGACCCAAATGCTTCAAAGCTTTGTTCGATGCCATGGTGTTCGAACTGCAAAATCAGTATTTGAATATTCGTATAGATGTTGTTTTTTTTCTTCTTCTTCTTCATTTTTGTTCTCATTTTTCACCTCTCCTCTTGTCTTGTCTATCCACGAAACCTTGCGCATGGAGAGAGAGAGGAAGAGGTGACGGAGGCAGCGGGGGAGAACGAGTCATGGTGCAGGTGCCTCTTCCTCCTCTCCATCCCGCTGGCCTGGTCACCTCGGTGTCGCTCGGTGTTTTGTCGGTTTGCGTCCAGCTCACGCCGAAGCTGCTGCTCCCTCTTCTTTCGGCGGGTCCCCATGCCACGCACCTGCTTCCCTGTTATCACCAATGTATTGCTGCTTACAACTATCTCTCTCTCTCTCTCTAAGGCTGTAATTTATTTAATTTCATTTCAGCGCCCATGTTAACAGGTTAGAGCAGCCAAGCAGCCCACGTGAGCAGCGCGGCTTTAGCTCCCCGACCTCCCCCGCCCCCCGTTGAAGCAAAGCTTAGAATAAATTCGAATAATTGCTGCCAAAGCTTCGAGGCCAAAAAAGGTATCCGTCACAGTCTTTATTGTCTGCTATCATTCCTGGTGGCCAGATGGCCCCACAAACTAAAGGCTGAAAAGTTTCATTTGATTTGAAATTGTGGTTTGTGTAGAACTTGTATTTCAATTACTGTAACATATGGTGGTAAATTTTTAACTTAGAAACTTTTTAAAAAAACTAAAAATTTTAAGTATAGGCACAAATGACATAATTTAGTTTCTCTAATGCACTTACAAACCATTCAATTCAAATTCAAAACACACTATTTAGAATAATTTTGATAGTGGAATAAATTTTACCCCATGAAATCAAAAGGAAACGCCCTCATTTTGAATCCTGTTGGGTTCTTCACAGATACATTTAATAACGCACTTTCGACACACTATCATCTTGCACACGTGCACAAATCTATTTCCCCCTCTGTGTGCGTCAATGCCAACAGCACACCTCTCCGTCTCAAGACAGAAGTGTAGCGTTGAGTGTCTCTTAACTGGCTCGTTTAGTCCTGATGGCTTAAATGATTTCATCACTATTAATGACAGGGACCGTGGCTCCCCGCGACGTGTTGCCAGATGCTCGGGGACCGCTGAGCTTTCCACTCTCTTCTTCTCACATCCAGCCGCCTCTCCTCATCCCTCCTTCTGTGCAGTTTAATGATTGTCCTCTACATGCCCCCTACCATCCTATTCTTCCTATTTTCCTCATCCGCTGTGGCCTCCTATGGATACTTAAACATGTTGTAGAGACACAGTGTTGGCACTCACATTGCATGAGTGCATGCTCAGTGTGCTGCTGCTGCCGTACACAAGGCTGTAACACTGTTAACAAGTCCTCCAACCAGCATGGAATATCTATACCAAGTATCGAGAAGTTCAGTAAAAACAAGATTTAAAAGAACACACTCTCCCTCTCCTTTTCTTTGGGCTATAGGGCAAGCCAACAAATCAGCTATCAGCTCAGTTCCCGAGCTACTCCATAGGTCAGAGGTCAGATAAAGAAGGTCAGCTGGCACCGGACCAGGCTGCCCTCTGAGGTCTTTCCTCCAAATGGAATCAAAAGCCTTTGACGGCTGCAAGCTATTGCCACACTAAGCCCCTTCCTTCATTAGCTTCATCATGTAATTGTCGAGTTAATTTCGAGACAGATGCACGGCCTTGTCTTGATGCATTGATGTGATTTTCATTCATTTGGATAATGAAAGAATTAAGTACCATTTTGGTCTCTCTTTTTCTCGTTTTTTCCCTCTCTCCTCTGCCTTGTTGAGCTCCTCCATCCTAGCTAAGTAATGACATTTTAATTCTAATCATGTGAGTGTGTCTGTGTGAGTGTGTGTGCGCATGCAAAAGAGCCTCTGTCTTTCCTGGCATTGTTACCGATAAGCTTGGTAAGGGTTACATACACACAAGTTGCACAACACTAAATAAATGAGCCCTCATAAATAGAAAAAGGTCTGCTGCACAATCCGAGGATGAATTGTACCGTTGTGAACTGGAGCATATTACAGTACAATTAGGAATCACTCCTTCAACATGTGTTTTCCCTGTGTAAAATGCAGGTACAGTTTCCCCTCGTACTTGGCCTTTGGATTTAATACAGTAACTGATTGCTACTTTTAAGAACTGCCAAATGTCGTGTGCTGTTTTTTGTTATACACAGAAATTAGAATGTCGGTAAAATTAAATTTAATTAGTTCCTTTTACCTGAAAAAAGAGACTAATAAAACAGTATTCATTGTCATAGGATGTCACTCTGTGTGCACTCTGTCTCACAGTGTGACTGGAAAACGTGTGAAACTGAGTGTTTGTGTGTGTGTTGTCCTGGATATAACCATGCATATTTTCGTGTCCACATGTGTGTATGTGCCTGTGTATGTAGTTATAATTTCCCAGCGCCTAAACCTTCATTGATTCAGATGCTCTTGTCTTCCCAAGAAACAGGGAGAGGATTATGCCTTTAAAACGAGCTTTCTCATTGCAGATATTAGGTCATTAATTTCACAGGCTTACATATGAAAATATTGACTCTTCCCAGACACCCCACTATATCCTCTGTTCCAGCAGCAGCCTTGCAGAAATAAATCTTTTCAACTATGCAACATTGATATGCCATTGATTTATTAGTTTGAGGATCTCATAAATAAGCAAATGTATTGAATTACAGTTTAATTACTAAAGTTCTCAATTGATTTGTATGGGAACATTTGAGCATTGTATTTACCATAGCAGAACATCCTACCTTAACTTAATACCAGTGAGAGGACAGGGAATCTTTTATTTAATTTCTAAACATTTCTGTTTCAGTGCTGTTTGAAGTGTGAAGGTCCATTTCTCCTCTGTTGCAAGATGCTTCTCTTCTCTTAAGTTCCTGTGACTGTTCCAGTTCTGATTTCCAGTTCAAATGATGTGTCTCAATGAAATGCGAAAGCGACTGTATGACACAGTTATTCTTAGAAGCCACACTGACTTGTTATTCCGGTAAATTAAATAAATCTCTGATTCACTGCGTAGACAGAGGGTCCCTAAAGAGCAAAACCAGTCCACACACATATATCAAAATGATCCAGGTCACACACACAGACACAAAGAGGTAAATAGTCTCATAATAAGACACGCAGTCATCCAATGGGAGCGGGTGGGAGATGGGTGCAGCTTTATGTCCCCACATAGCGGACATGGGATGGGCAGGCTTGCGGGAAACAAAAGAGCGGGAGAGAGTGAGAGTGCAAAGGTTGTCACAGACTAGTCACAGCACAGGAGGAGGGGAAGAGGAGAGGTGGAGGGGAGGGTACGTTCCAACCTCTCACATCTGTTATTCGTTTGTCCCGAGCTGGGAAGAAAATAGCAGGAAGCGTTCTGGTGGTGGCGGAAGATGAAAAGACAAGAAAATTGAATAAAAAAACATGTGTCGCATATGCACTGCGGCTGATTGGATGTGTCCCATGGATTATCCCCGGGAGGCGCTGCCAGCTTGTAAAACACGCTGCGCCCACGAACGTACACACACATAAGCAAGACGAAGATTCCCCTCATTCATAAAGCAGCTTGGCATACACCCCTTCCCTCTGTCTACACGGCACAGTGTCAGAGTCAGATCTACGCCTGTGGCCTTGACACACTGGTGTCTAACTAAACCTCCCAGTTTTGTTTTGGCCATCATTACACTTACTGCTGCTACAGCTCCTATTACACTGCCTACATCAGCTCACATCTGGGCTCCTGTGTTGAAACGCGCTTTACTCAAAAAGCAAACGCTTGTATCATTTGTCAGACTAAGTGGCAGTCTTTTGCTTTGTTCATTACAGACACACCGGGTGTGAACAACAGACGCAAAAATAGAAACAGATGCAACAGTCATCGAAAACGCGACATGACAATGCCAAGTGGCAGCCATTAAAAACTCGTCACTCGCCCACACGGTGGGACCTCCCATCGCTAATGAGCTCAAATGTGGCGGGACACAGACAGGTAGGAGTGATGCCTCTACAATTATGCAAAGCGCGCGTGTGTACATATGTACGTACATGCATCAGTTTGTGTGTGTTTGTGCATGTGTGTGAGCATCCGTGTGCACATGTGCCGTGCCACTTAGGACCCATCCCACAGCTCATTAACAGTAATAAGTGACTGCCGCCACTTCTTTTTTGTCAGTGGGGATGCAAGCCAATCAATAGGGTCATTTCACATCATAACGGCTTACCAGAGCACATTATGGCACTTGTTCATGGCTGGGAATGGCTGCCATTAGTGGCATAGCCAGATTAGATAAGGGCTGGGTGGGTGAGAGGTGGGAGGGAGGGGGGCAGATGGAGACAGACTTAAAGAGGAGGAAAGAGGGAGGTGGATCAATATATGGATAGTTATGGAGATAACATCACAATAGGGTGTCTGGGAAAGATAGCATTTTACAGACTCCTGATTTTTTTTCCTTATGTGTGTGTGTGTGTGTGTGTGTGTGTGTGTGTGTGTGTGTGTGTGTGAGGAGCTGGAAGGTTTGCTCAAGCCTAGATGTGTATGAGCACTTGTCTATGAATGAGTCCATTGAGTGTGTGTGTGTACAAATTTGAGCATGTGTTATGAGAGAGTATGAATTACACAGCGATCTACTCACAAATCTGCACCGTGTTCTGTGTGTGTGTGTGTCTGGGGGTGTGGAGGTGTGTTTGTGCGTGCTTTACTTTGGCATATGCGTGTGCAATCCTGTTTAATTACAGATCAGGCTTTGAGGCAGAGGCAAACAGTGCTATAATTACAGGAAACACCTCCTTTAATATTTTATGGAAATCTACCCTGTGTGTGTGTGTGTGTGTGTGTGTGTGTGACTTGTAAGTTGCACTTATTTATTCAGTGTGAGAGAGCAACAGAAGAAGAAAATCGGGAGAGAGAGAGAGAGAGACAGATATGTGTATGAATATTTGTTCTGAATGACTTCTGGTTCTTGCCTCATGATCTTGCACCCTTCCCTTCATTCCTCCTTTACTCTTTGCAGTCTCTCATTTCAGATTTGTGTTGCCAAATAGCTACGCTAAACGCCCCGTTTTCCCCACTTTTGAACTGCTTGCCTCTCAAATATTTATACTCCCTTTTACAGGGCCGAGAGACAGAGGGGTGAAGAAAGAGGGAAGAGACTTAGATCTATCTATTAAAGATGAGCAACATCTCAAATGCATAAAGAGGAGTGATGAACACACTTGCTGAAGGACAGCAAGGTGTAAGCTAAATGCTAAATGACGTACTATGAGGAAGGTTTACTTTTGATTAACTACATGCGAGAGGGAGGAGGGAAAACAGGATATGTTTTAAAGGGAAATAAAACATTAGATGGAAGTGATAGAGCAAAATAAAAGCAACACAAACACTGTTTGTTTTATGCAGATTTGAAATTAGTTCTGCATCTGTTTCGCTGCATAATCTAACCGTCGTCTGTCATGTTTTCCAGTCCCTTCAGAATAAAATGTGTAAAATGTGTGTATCAGCAGCACCCGAAAATAACGACAGCTGGAAGTATGTATATCACAACCACACAAAGAAATCACAGTCATGTCATCGAGTCGATGGTAATTTATTTATTTGTGTTATTTTTTTTATTTTTTTTTTTAGGAGGCCAGGCAGAGGCCAAGCTGAACACATGTTCCTTCTTAGCCTGCAGTGACACAAATGTACACACATGGACATACACACAATGGCAATATGCTATCACTCTAACACTATGCCAGTGCCCCCTACAGTGCCTGACACACTGGGGGACTGGGAGCAGGCTTCACTGGTAGCATGCTTTACTACTCTTTGATATGCGCCGGTCATTAAAAATAGATGGCGAGCAATCATTACAGGCATCGGAATTAATCTAATTAGCCTAGCGCACAAGGCCTCTCTGGTATGGAGGGGGGAAATGGGGGGGGGAGTTCTGCAAACAGAGCCACCCGGCCGCAAATACAGTGTAAGCAGAGAGGACGAGGACGCTACGGGGCTACGGTAGAGGTGGGGGGGATAATCCGCCTTGACTTATTAATACGCGCAAACAAGATTTAGCTCCTCAAAGCAAACAAATGAAGCAAGTGCTAAGAGGAATAGGGAGGGGGGGGAGAGGATCAACAGAGAGCGACATGTAGAGAAAGTGCAAGATAGGGAGAGCAAGACGAGGTAAATTATTTAAGCCTGTGTGGACTGTATGGAGAGCTGCAGCTACTAGTGGTAAAATGGATTTACAGTCAGAAAAATGTGGGCTCTTCAGTCCATGATTGCACCTTTTGAAAATGACCTTTTTTCAGTAGTGATACGCTGTAAAGCTTCAGCAAGTCAGAACATGGATCATAAACTGTTGATCTCACAAACATCACCGACATACAAATACAAATGCACATTGCTTTCTCACCTAAATACATTACTATAAGGGTCATTGTGGACAGACGTGAGTCCCTTATTGACTCTAAAGTCGATGGAGTGCTTAGTCCACAACCCTTCTTGACCCCTGTCATGGTTAATGACTGCTGCAAGGGGCTATGGGTAATATGCACTAAGGAGTGGGAAGCAGTCCCTCTTTTTACATATTCTGTAGGACCTGTGCTCGACTGGGGAAGGTACACATTACGCACACCCATACACAACCACTTGCTCAACTCCTGATTCCACAAATCTGTTTGTTTGCTTAAGAAATGTCTCCGCAGGCAGACCAAAAATAGTGCTGTGTTTTAAAAAAAACAAAACAAAAAACTGCTGGCGTGGGTGTGTTGCCACAGATACTGGTGAGAAAAATAAATATAATCCAGGAGGTCCAGTTTCAGTAATACATTTATGAGTTTGAAAGCTTATCAGTTGCTAAAACATTTTATCTGCCATCATGATGATTGTAAGGTAAACAGTAAAATGTGCACTTGCATTTATTTTATTGGCCTGCGTTTTTTGGGTTTTTTTGCTGGAGCTCTCTGCGTCAGGACCCCTGCTGTGCCAACACATTGGTCTCATTTAAAAGAATGAGGGGGCAGCATTTTTTTGATGTGGGGCTATTGTTGATCTGAACATGATCTTACTCTAGTATCTTTGAATGCATACAGTATTCATTTAGCTAATTATGACCCCCTACTCAAATTATTTTCCAGACCTTTTTCTTTGTAGAGTAAAATCTGTCAACATTTAGTCTCACTCATTAGTCCTCAAGACAGGACAGACAGAGGTGGCAGTGGTGGTTATGTGCCCAGGCTCAACACAGTGCCAAACACTCCTCTCTCAGTGGGTTTAGTGGCCATTCTTTCATCCCAGCTTCTCTAATGCTAGCAGACGGTCATTACCATCTCTTTGATAGTGGGGGTCCCAGCTGTGTTCATGAGTCTAATACCCCTCAACCTCTGCCCAAGTCTACCCCTCCTTCCTTCTTTCCTCCATCCATCTCTCCATCACTCCCTCACACAGCCAGTGTCAGGACAGTCTGGATGTGAATCAGAATAAAACCCACAGGAGAGAGGTAGAGAGAGAAGAAGAGAGAGAGAGCTAATACCAAATCTCAGATGACCAAACCAAATGAAAGTCTATCAAAAGCCAGCTCAGCAAACACAACTGCCATACTGATGAGGGGGGGAACATCGCAGGGAGGGAAGGGAGCGAGGACGGATGACTAACTGTTGGTTAACAGTTCAGGGGAAACGGTCTCTGCAGTGGTCACAGAGGATGCTCATCTTCAAAATATCTATCTATTTCCAAAAACTCATCAAAGCAGATAGTGACTAGTATTGTAGGTGGTTATGACTGTTTTAACTATTTAAATCCTAAATGCCAGCAATTTGGCAGGTTAGAAATTCTCTTATACACATTAAAAACAGTCTCTACACTCAGAAGAGAACAAGAATAAGTAGATTAACATCAGCTTCACTTTTATTGATTTTTATGAATGAGATGGGGCTTAGTATAACATTGCACAGTAGGACTCTGGCGTGTTAAAGAGACACAAGACAAAAACATTTGGAAGATATAAAACTGAGGAGGAGAGACAGAAAAAGACAGAGGGAGAAAGGCCAATCTCTCTGTTTATGTTTGAATAGATGGTATCACACGGCGGTCGAGTATGGTATATTTTTCAAAATGAAAGCTCTTTTTGCTGTTATCAACATTTGTTACACTGTGCGTGCACACACACACATACACACTAAAAGAACTGTAGGTGAACTGTAACTGTAGGTGCCATGCGGAAAGACACAAACCGGAGAAAAAAACCTAGAGACAATTTCACCAGCACCTCACTCGCACGAAGGACATAATAGCGCTGAAAGCAAAACGACTCAATGAAACAGGAAAAGTGTATTTCTTGGAATCCACTTACACTCAAATTACAGTGACATTCTTGGCAGAGCTTGCAGCGCAGGGGTAACACAATGTACTGTAGCAAAAGAACTTTTGGGACACTTATCAGCACTGTGACACGAAAAACCAAACTATTAACATGCAAAAAGAAAAATCACAGGAAGAAATCAAATCAACCAAAGAATAGGAAAAAAAACTGAGGGCCTGTTTTCTTGGCAACGTTTGAATCCAACTTCTTCTATTTTTTTTTCTTTCTTTCTCTCCCTCCTGCCCTCCGTCACCAGGTTAAGTTACAGACATGAGGCGAAGGAATGAGGGAGGCAGAGTGGTAACATACGGTACCATGAGGAGCGAGACGCCGGCCTTCCCTGACATGGCGTGCACCGAGCAACAACCCCTCCCTGGCCCCCACCATCAAACACACAAACACACACACACACACACACACACACACACAGAGCATATGTACTGTACATATACAGATCAATCTGCCAAATGCAAGCAGATGATATGATTGCGCTCTCCTGAGTGTACACACATGGTAGATATACACACACACAAACACACACTTCTTGCTTCACACCAACATCCCCCCCCCCCCCTTGCTTCACTTCCTTCCTCCCTCCCACTGCGACTCACTCTGCATGTGTCCTGTCATATCTCCTTCAGCCCATAATTGTCCCAAGTTATGGTGTTTCTTCCTGCAAGCCACAGTTTAGGGGAAGTGAAATCCTTCTAAGTGACTGTCACAATGCATCAGCCTCAGGCGAGGGACGCTTGCTCCTCTCCCCCTCCCTTCCTCCTTCCTCAGTCCCCCGGCTGCCTCCCTCCATCCCCCTGCTCACTATCTCTCCCTTTAAGTGTTTTTCTTGCTGAGATGCTCCACTAGTGCTCTGTCTCTTTCTGTCGCTGTCTTTTTTTTTTTTTTTTTTTTTTTTTAATGTGGTCACCCTCCCAACACACTCCCCCCCCTTTCACTCTCTCTTTCTCTCTATCCCCACCCTGTATTTAACCTGAAGGGAGAGCTGTAGTCACAACATCACACTGCCATTAGGGCCCTGCCTGGGACCTGCTCTCCGCACAATCCTTGTTCCCCTGACTACACCACCTGGGAGAGACAGAGGTTGAGTTATCTTCCTTCCCTTTTCCTTCATAGGGACGGTCATTCCTTGGCACACATTCACACACAGAGAGGAGCTACAGGAGATGAGTGTGTGTTCTCTGGACAGGCAGGGTGACCTTTGCGCTGACCCTGGCATGTCACAACCCTGTGATGCATGTGTCACTTCTTCTCTGCCTCTGACCTTGGTCACGCCTCTGTCACCCAGGCAAGCTAGAAACACACACCCTTTTTCTCTTGTTGTGCCTCACTACACATAAAAACAGTGACTGGTCTTTCCCATCAACCAGATTTTTTTTTTTTATATTTCTGTTTTTAAGGCCACTGTATTAGATATGTGGACTAGGGCTGCAAATAACTATTATTTTCATTACTGATTAATCTGCTGATGAATTTCTTCATTAATGATCTTCATTATTATGGTCTATAAAATGTCATAAAATAGTGAAAAAATGCCCATCACAACTTCCCAAAGCCCAAGTTGACTTATTCAAATGTCTTGTTTTGTCCAACCAACAGTCCGAACCTCAAAGAGATTTAGTTTACTGCGATAGAGGACTAAGAAAACCAGCAAATTCACATTTGAAAAGCTGCAACCAGAGGAATTTTTGCCATTTTTTTCTCAAAAAATGACTTGAAAGATTAATCGAATATTAAAATAGTTGTGGATAAACTTTCTGTTTATCTACTAATTGCTTACTTGACTAAGTGTTTCCTCTCTAATGTGGACAGTGGACAGAAAAAAAAGAAAAAAAAATTAAGATTACAGTAAAATAAACTAAAATGAAAACGCTTCATGTCACTCCGGCTGGAACACAAGGGGGCCTGTCTAAATGAAGCATGCACAAGAAAAGCAAATAGCTGAAAAATAGCAATGTGGTTTCTCATTAAACTAGCGAGGAGATATGTGCTTATTTTGGGCCACAATGATGTGTGTGTGCAATCGTGTGTACTGTATGTGTGTTTAGGTGCTTTTTCCTCTTAGGTGTTTTTCTATTAGGCCTGTTCAGGACCGGGATTGGTGCTTTATTGAGCATTTTATTGGCACTGTGGACAGATAAGTCGCCCATCAACCTTTCATCAACCAATCATGTGCAGTGAGGGGAGGGACCTGGGAGGTCTGGCAGAGACGGACACTCGGCAGGGGAGGAGGGGGTGGCGGGTGGTCACTCACTCATCACTTGGATGCAGTCCGGCACTCAGTGAGTGTATATGTCTGTGTGTGTGTGTGTGTGAGACAAGGAAAGGGTCAGGCATTGGTCACCAGATGGTAACTGTTTGGGCTGGACCACAGCAAGCAAGAAAGAGAGGGACAGTCTCTTTACTCCCTTTTTCTCTCTCTCTCTCTCTCTCTCTGTTTCACTCACACACGCGTATGAACATTGTGAGCACACACACAGCGAAACACAAACCATGAGAGTGATGGGTGATAATGGAGCAGACACTAACAAATCTGCACCTCTTGGCTAGAGGCCTTGACTCGGACTCAGAAAGCAGACAGCCTGTCCGACTCATAAGCCCAAGTACAACACACCACTACATACTCAGCAGACAGAGGGACCAGTGACCCTTACTGTACACCGCTCAGTTTCCAGAGGCACTCATTTGTTGTTAAATGACATTTACACCAGTGGAATTCACTGTGGTTAGAATGAAGGGTTTGTAGATGTGTAAGCCATTGCTCAGCGCTACAGGAGTTGGGTTGGTTTTAAATACAGCGAGCTGTACAGGACCTTGTCACTGTGTGTGGCCTTACAATGTGCAGGCTACTGCTGCTCTGGATATTAGCTCTTCTGTATGTCTGGCTATTAAATACCAATCCCCAGCCACACACACACACATACCACTTCCTTCTCAGTCTCAAAGTCGGGGACATAACAGTTTTGGCTGGCGAATATTGTGTGGGCCACAAGAAGAAGGGGAGAAAAACCAACTGTTCTTTTAGGTGAAACCTTCCAGCTGTAGACAGAGGAGGAGGGAAAAGAGAGTCAGACATTTGCCAGGAAAACCGAGGGGAGCAAAGTTACTTGAAGGAGCACTTGTGACTGAGCAAAAGGTGTGTCAGACTAGAAAAAGGACGAGTCAAGACCTCTTGTTCTCACTTGTACAAAGAGAGGAGACGAGAAAGTGCGTGTGAGCTGGAAGTGAAATCGAAAGAGAGGAAAAAACAGCATGTGAGCAATGAGAGTAAAACAACAAGGATGGAGTGAAAGAGAGTGAGTAGGAGAAGTTAGGAGAGTGAAATTGTAAAATAGAGAAAAAAGGAAAGAAAGAGGAAGAAAGTAGAAGAGCCAGCAGCTGGACTGCTTCTGCTTATTCAGCACTTTAACAAATCAATGCCACTTGAGAAGTACAATCCGCACCCTGAGCTCAGCTAGATGCATCAGTGAAGCTGTAGGCGTGTTTGTGTGTGTGTGTGTGTGTGTGTGTGTGTGTGTGCGCCTGGAGGGTTGATGATGTTGGTGTGAGGTCGTCCACAGTAGTCCACATTAAGGTCCAGTAATGTGTTAATTTATAACTCTATCACACCAGATGCCTGCATTATCCATCTGTGTCACACGCTAGGCCTACTATATCTATCATCCGGAGGGGAAAAATGGCCAGTCCAGAGAGATTAAGCCACCGGTCGCACAATTTCTTCTTTTTTTCCCCCTCCCTTTTCCCTGTAGCCTTATCTGTTGCATGCTTCCACACACTCCCCCTCCCTTTGTCCTCAGCTCCCCAGGTCAGGGTGATCAATTAGGGCTTGACAGACTTCTCAGTCCTGGCTGACCACTGGAGCTCCAAAGGCCCTGCAGACATCACTATCTACCCAGAGACAGAGCACTTACACTGGACTTTAACACCCTCTCTCTCTCTCCCTTGGCCCTGGAGGCCTGTACGGGTGGCTGTTTGGATATCAGTGATCAGAGATTGAATTACACTTCACCGTGACCTTTGTGAACTCAAAACGTGTTATCACTCACAGTAGATTGACAAAACAGATTGTAATAATGAAGAATGTAAATGTGTGTGTGTGTGTCTGTGTGTGTGTGTGTGTGTGCATGTGAGCTGAGAGGACAAAAATTTGAAAACACCCTTGACGCATATAATTCAGTGACACATAACCCAGTTTGTCATAACACTACTGGGGTCGTAATTTTACAGGTTTCCACCACCAGCTCGTAAGTTATAATGTAGCAGGAAAGTGTACTTTTTCCTTGTTGGTGCAATGTATTACAGTTGTCAAAACATGTAAACAACATACTGTATTTTTTGAGTAAACATAGCTCCGTGTGTGTGTATGTGTGTGTGCAACTCTGTGTATGTATCTGTGCGTCAGTGTAAGTGTATGTCAGTTTGTGTTTGTGCGGGTGGCTCATGCTCTCTTTGTCAGTAGCAGCAAGCACTAATAACACACAGGGGGAAATGATCAATACTCACCCTCTCTATTCAATTTCACAACATCATCACTGGACACACACAACAAACACACGCACAAACCCGGGCTCACATGTTCACGTAAATACACCGACATGAATGTAAAACAAAGGGCCTTCGACTAACAGATGTAGCCAGAGGGCTAGTCGGAGCAAGAGAATTGGCTTTGGTCTAAATGCGAGCCATGCATTAATATTTATTTCATTAGATATACTCCCTTCTGTCCTAGGAGAGAGGTAGTGAACATGAGATATAGAGAGTAAAGGAGGGGTGGGGGGATAGGAAAGACAAGCTGGCGATTCCACCTTTAAAGAGTGCAACAGTCATCACGAGAGGAGAAAGGGAATCTGCCCATTAAGACTAAGTGGATGTCTATTAGATCATGGAGGTAAGGAGGTGGGCATTTACCATCAGTCCAACTCACAAACAACCTTGTCTGCCCCTGGACCATGCCAACGGCCGTTAGTATAAAACAGCCATCTTGTAAAGTTTCTCATATACTTAATACAGATTTTTTTTTTTTCAAAATAAATTGCTCTCTAAACTTTAGAAAATTTACTCAGTCTGTATTTACAAGAGTTTGTTCTGAGGACGTCTGCCAGGGACATCACCTCTGCGAAAATGAAGGCAATTAAAAGACTATCAAAGTCACCACCCAGTCCTATGAGATCAAACAAACCCTCTGCCCTCTTTCTACTTCTCTTTCTGTCTGTCCCCTACATCCCCCCCCCCCCCCCACTCTTCTTCCCCAGTGTACTGTAAAACCCCTCATTCTTATCACTGCGGTACAGTTAATCCTCCCTCTCTCCTCCTCCTTCCATCGCGGTGCCCCTCAGGGGGTACGTGAAAGGCTAAAAGGAGGGAGCACATTTGCCACTTGCATGCGACACATAATACAGAGCAGGCAATCAACTTTGGCTTGACATGTATTTGCTCATCTCTGGGACACCCAAAGATGAGGCCCCCCCCCCCACTGCTGGGAAATTGAGGGGTGAGGGTGGGTGGGAGTTAGGAGGGGGAGCCTAAATTAACACTTGACATTCAATACGGTCAGGTCCTTAATTGGCCGGGGCCTTCCTGAGAAGGCAATTTTCTATTCCCCAAACTGCCCCCGCACTGCGCCATGTGCCAGTGTCATCTGTGTATGTATGTCTACGTGTCTGTGTGTGTCTGTGTGTGTGTGGGGTGTGTGTGTGTGTGTGTGTGTGTGTGTGTGTGTGTGTGTGTGTGAGGTAGATAGAAATTGCATCTGTGTGTAAGTATGCGCCAGAGAAAAACTGAGACAATGTGTGCATGCATATATCTGTGTTGCTGTGTGTGTGTGTGTGTGTGTGTGTGTGTGTGTGTGTGTGTTTGAGCCCGGGCCCTGTCCTGAGAGAGGCCCTCTGGTCCCTTCCCTCTCTCTAATGAGGCTGGATGAATTAGCGCTACGTGACATGATTTGAACAGCGGTGGGCCCCCCCACCACCCACCTCTCCCTCCTCCTTCCCCTCCCTCCCTCCCTCCCTCCCTCTTTGTCCTTCTCCCCTCCTCATCCCCAGCTCTTTTTTCTTGAAGCAGTGACAGGCATCTGGTGGCCGAAAAAATGCCAGGAGCAACCCTGCGGCTCTCGCCTTTTATGCATGCTGCTACTACTTTACACCACGCACATACACACATACACACGCAACTAGACATTAAACTGCACACAATGAAACACTTTCGCCTTTCCTCCCGCTTCTTTTCCACTCACTCGCGCGCACGCAGACTCACTTGCACTTCCCCGCGGATCCAGTTACACTTCATGTTATTACAGCTTTCAACCTGAGAGGTATTAGGCTTCCTTTAACAGATCTGACAGCATTTACAACACAGGCAAGTCGACGCCTCTAATCGCCTCTGTGACTTCAGCCTATTACCAATTGATCTCAAAGAGAGCCTCCTTCTCACCTTCTAACTGATGCACAAGCTGTCAGCTCCTTTTCCTCTTCTTTGTCATAATGCGCTATCTTTCTTAGCTGCTGCATCCTGTAAACTTGACTGATCTTTGAGTGCTATCATTTCACTTTTTTTCTGCAGTAAACCTCACAGCCATTTGCTTATATTTTTGTTAAGATGCTATATCTGGTCATCCATTGATCAAGCATAAAGAATCACCTTTTCCCCTCTTGGTTTGTTTTAGTCACAAACAAGATGGTAAATTTATGAGCTTAATGGTTGTGCAATTGTGGTAAATCTAGGTGATAAATCCCTTGTTGCCACCTTTTACAAATCCAAACTGATCAACAAGCTGTGAAGTAATGGCCTGGATAAAAGAAACAAAAGCTGCAATTTTATTTTTTTGTTTTTTGGAGGAAACATATCAAATGGATTAAATGCCATGAAATATTAAATGCCAGTCAGAGTCATACACATCAAGCAACAGACGGCGCTCCAACAAAGCACTTATCGCTGAGTGTGTTTCCCGACAATGGAAGAGGCAAGTCAGGCCATTTACAGAGAAAACATCAACATAGACGAAGTGTGTATGTGTGTGTGTGTGTGTGGCTGTATGTGTGCCTGCACGCATGTGTGTGTGTCAACAACACAAAAAAAACATTTTCTGCCTTTAACACACGTAAAAGAAAAAACTGTTTTTTGCTTACAAGAATTCTCACTTTGTCCCGTTGTGAAAGACCGGAGCCGTCACTTCAATTGCACAATAAATGTCACGAGAGGTTGATGGCTAACAATGTGTGGTGCCAGAGGTCATGCGTGGTGACCTCCCAACCCTGGCTGGTTGCCGCGGATACAGGGTCAAACCAATTGATGTCTATCACAGAAGGCTAATTAGATCATTTGTGACTTAATTGACATTATAGATTGTTAGAAAGTGAAGTGCAGCGCTGCTTAATATGTGATCGGCTCACATACAGACCGGCTGTGTGTAGGGTCGGTCACATCTAAATGAACAGAAATGGTTCTGCTTCTTCTATCCAGCCCACACACACACACAGTGGTATTTCATTGCACTAGGTATACACACACACACAACACACACAAAAGCCACCCAGAGTCTCAGTTTGCCAGAAAAACACGAGCTGTGGGATGCCAAGGCAGCTGCATTTAACAGTGGCCATTAAATGTTATTAATCCAACAGCGCAAACATCTTTACAAAGTCAGCAGAGATCACAAACAAATGCTTACACATGTTGCTTTAACACTTTGCTCACAACAAAAGGTAGCTAATGAGCTTAGACTTGAGTTTAGAGGGTTTTTTTCTAGAGGGTTAAAATGACAACATTGTTAGGAAGCAATTTACACAATCTATATAAAGAGAAGACAAAATAGGAGTGTGTGAAAGCAGGTATCTATGCCTGTAGGACTTAAAATCTTTGTGTGTGTGTGTGTGTGTGTGTGTGTGTGTGTGTGTGTGTGTGTGTGTGTGTGTACGTTGGCTACAAGCCTACCACAGCCTGTACCACTAGCCTCCCTTCTCCAGAACCTCCCTAAAATCCTCCCTGGGCCTCTAGCAATCAAATCTCTATGGTAAGCTGGAGACAGAACAGAACAGATAGACGGAGAGTAAAACATGGGAGCAAAAAAGACTAAGGAAAGAAGATGAAACAGGAAAAAAAAAAAAAAAAAAGAGCCTCACCCCTCCTTCTCCCCCCCCCCCCCCCCCCCATGCACACATAAGCCACAGAGTTCAACATATGCATTAAGAGATGTATCGTATTTATACTTGCTTGGTTGCACACAAGTTCTCCTCACCTCACATGTGAACTGCAGACATGAAATCACTGTTACCTGTTGGAAAACCATTTTATTTGCACAACAACTCTGGTAATTTGCCAGCACATCTAAAGCGTACAGTACAAACACACACACACACACACACACACTCTCACACACACAGTACATGTTGGATTAGCAGGGGAAAGAGACGGAGTCAACTGTGAGCCCTGAACAAAATTACCATCATTATCCATAACCATAAATAAGCCTGATGATGATGATGGTTTTAACAATAATAATAGCAATTCACCCTGAGTGCTTTTTCAACAGTGACAGCATTAGCCACATCGCCAACAGAAAAATGAAAGGCTCTGTGCCTTGAGAGCTCTTCTTCGTTGCCACTGCTGATGGGGCAAATTGGCAGGCAGAGCGAACAGACAGGGGTCCTTAAAGATGGATGTAAAAATAGTAGGCTGTTGATTTGCCCGTTGTGCTGGCGCAGCTCCAAGGAAAACAAAATAACAGGAGTTGAGGAATAACAGGAAAAGGGAGAAGCCGTGGTGAAAGTATGCCCTAGTTCCTGTCACTTAGCACAGGTCACACCTAATGTCACCTTCCTCTGGATACAGACGGGAAAGAACAGTCTCTCACAACAATGTCTCTGCCATATGGTCCTATCTTAAAATACTACAGACCACTGCGAAATATATATGTTTCCTCTGAGTCCCTCTTTCGCTTTTCGGTTAAGTCAATTACGTGTGATGATCTTCTCCGCCTGTGGCAAACTCGAGGTCACCAAAGCCAAAACGAGCCCCTCCTAGCTCTCAACACCCACATGACTCCTGGTACTGCCACTTCACACTCACGCATACACCCAAGACACAACTATACTTCAACCCTTTCATAACTGCCTGGACCTTGGTGACAGCTGCTGCATTCCTGCTGTGTCAGTGTGCGTGTGTGTGTGTGTGTGTTGCTGCACTGGCTCAGTGCGTGTGTCCCCCCTCATTAGCCAGTGGCGGGGTGGTGACATCCTGAGCGACTGGCCCTTCAAACACACATTTCCTTTTTAAACCGGCGACTTCTTCCCACTGCAGGAAACTAGCCAAAGATAAATAACTAACACCCCTCTTTTGAAAGAAATGTAGAAAAGAAAGAAGGAAAAACAGAGAGGGGGAAAAAAGTAGGTTTCAGTTAATTAAACAGGCATCAAAGAAAAACAGAAGTGAAGGGGAAAAGATTAATATGGTCAAACTACAATATATCTAGTGAATCTACAAAATAACACAAATATTTCTGCAAAATTTCAAAATATTTAAAAGACAATTTCAGCTCTTTCATGCGGTTTGACAAGTATTTCTTCATTTGTATTTTATTTAATTTTTTGCCTTTGTTGTAAGGGTTTAATCCCATGCCACACAGAAGGCTGAGTTTAGTAAATTGTATTTGATTGCTACACAAACACAATATTTGTTTAAAATAAATCAAATCTAATTAAGCCTTTTGGTCACACAACACAACGCAACAGCCTGAAATACAACATGAATCTACTTAATGTTACATGTTGAGGTTTTCTATTCAGATTACTGGTACATTATTTATTATCTTGTCAAAAGAACCTCACATAATAAAAATAATTAGAAAACAACAAAAGGATATAAATATTGCATTTCTTTCCATTTTCTATACACATGCCCGCACAGGACTAAAAGAGGTCCCTGGGAAAGACTCAGCTATAGTAGGTTTCACCACTCAGCCCCCTGATAAGAGGAGAGCAGATGGATCTGCATTTCTATCGTTCCTCAACACGCAAACAACCAAAGCACTGTACACTGCCCCTCCACATATACAGCGTGATAAAGAAAAGCCTTTTTGACTTCCATGATAGCGTCTCTACACCGCTCTGTATCCTCCCCATTATTTGGGCATTCACCATAGTGGTGAGGCGGCTGCCTCCTCAGGACAAACAAGAAACAGCTGACATGGAGCCCGTGAGTGATGCTCACATGATGCTTATTGATCGCTGGTTGCCCCGAGTCTAGCAAAGCACAGAGTCAGGGTCGGTTCTTACCCATAACACTGGACCTGCAGGGCATTATAGCATGGCTACAGAGGTTACTGTATGACCCCGGACACACATGATCATGGCCATGTGCAGGGCGGAATATTTATTTTGGCAAGATCATGCATATACTGTAAAAGTGTATGTAGTATGGAGTCGTATTGATGGATCTCTGACACTGTAATACCTCGTAAAAGCAAAAGGAAACTGACAGAATTAAAATCATGGATATTACATATTCACTTAAACATCTTAAGTTCATGAAATATAAAAATATTTATGAAATGGAATAACAAGGGCAACAAATAATATTAAAATATTTTCCAGTTTCTGTTAAAATGTAACAACAGAGTTTAATCCTTTGCTTTCAAAATACTGTGATAAGTGTGAAACTACTGAAGGTTAATATTTATTTTTGAATGCTTTTGAATCCTTTTTAATGCTCCTTGAATGCTTCTTGTTAATGACTTCTGGGTCAAAGTGTGTAAAGAAATTGATACTGTGTTTAAGAAAAAACTGTCCCTTTCTGCATTTTTTTCAATACAGTCAGCAGCACTGAACCTTAACCCGTCTTCACTGAAGCTGTTTAAGGAGCTTCTTTTTAGTGCAAGGAGATGTGTTCTTCTTCAGTGGATTTCCAATACCGTCCCTACGGTTTCACATTGGATTCGGAGTGTTATGGAACTTATCCCTTTAGAAGCTATAAACTTCTGGCTCAAGGATGAACCATTTAAGTTTTTTTCATATTTGGGACCCCTTTCTGGATTGTACTTGAAACGACGGGGCCCAGGCCCTCTGGAGTGGTCTCTGGACCAGCATGGACTGAGATCTCGATGTACATTTCCATGTAGTGTTTAACATGCTATTATCCCATCATTATGCCTGATTACCCTTGTTATATCTAATTGTATAAACCCTCTGTCTTGGTGTTTTGTTTTGGTTTTTTTTATTATCTATCTATTTATTTATTTACTTATTTATTTATTTATTTTATTTGTGTGTGTGTGTGTGTGTGGAGAATGTGTTTTGTGTTGAGGATAAGTTGGAAAAGAGGGTAACATATTTGCCCTTTCATCCTTAATTGTCTGGCGCTTTGGAAATCAATAAATATACTTTTTTAAAAAGAAAAAAAATGTAACAACAGGCCTGAATTAAATGGCTCTGTGATGCAATTAAAAAAAAATGTTTTGAAAACAAGTAAAAGTAAAAATGCTGCGGACGTCATATCTCCTCTGGTTGGTGCCTTGGTAAATATAACGGGGACCGCAGCATGAATGGGACCTTGTACATCCTCTTACTCTGTCAAACTAGATGGGTCCTTAATAGTCCACACACACACACACAAACACACACACACATATGCTAAATATACAAGTAGCTGCAGCCACCTTCCCACTCAATCTTACTCTCACATTTCTGTGCTCCCTCTTGCAGAAATAATGCTGCCTTCAGGAAACATACACATCCCCGTAGTTGCATATGCTCAAAGACTGAGAGAGATGCCCGCTGACTGAATGCCACAGTGGCCTTTCTCTCAGCGCTGTTTATGTTATCTGGACCTTCTAAACTGGCCAGTGGCACTGCAATAATTGCATTAAACAGTGGAAGAGCAGACCGTAACTTTATATTATCGAAAATATATGGAGAGATGCTGTAAGTGGGACGAGCTCTGGTGGAGAAATCATAAGCCAGACTAAACAAACAAAAACCTGAAGACTGATGGAGAGACACACCTAGTCCCTTCTCCTCAGTTAGTTGTTCTCCATTTAAAACGCTTTTCACTTATCGCACTGACGCTATGCAAAGACAGTAGCTGTAGAATAAAACAATCTGATTCAGCATCTGGAGGACTGGCGGTGGAGATAGACTTTTAGGTAGGAAAGATAGTCGAGAAGAAGAGAAAGGAAAAGAAAGGGGGGTTGAAGTGTGGGGGAATAAGAAGAGAAGGGAAAAGGGAGCGAGAGAAGAAGAAGCACTGAGAGACAGAGACGTAGGAGAAGAAGACGAAGAAAAAGAAAAAGTAGTAATGGGGGAAGTGGTGCGTGTCTTTTCTGCAAATCTCCTCTTTCACCTCTGCTCTCCTCCAGCTCTCCAGCCAAGGCCAGCCAAGAGACACTTCACCTCGCACCCGCACACACATGGAGCCAGAGCCAACACACAGGCACACACACACACAGAGAGGGAGAGGACATACACTCACCAAACTGCACTCACTCGCTTTCTCTCATGCACACACACACACACTCGCACAACTGGCTTATGAGTATTTAGCCACCCACTCAGAAAAATAAATGGCAAAAGCACAGACATGAACACCCAAGCGCACACATGTGTATACACACACACAAACCTCAGTGTCAGCGCGCACACACACGCACACACACTTGACACCAGATACATGTACATATAGGCATCCCATATGCTCTGTGTGCAACGACCCATCAAAGACAGACATGGAAATATAACAGTTGAGTGTAACGACACACACACATATTCACTCACTGTGGATAATTCTACACATATGCATCAAATCACTGCCTCCCAGTCCCGCACAATGGCAAGAAGCAATGCATATGCACCACATATGCAGCATGCAAAACGCCCCGGACCTCACTGTGTAAAACAACATGTGCACACAGACACACACACACACACACACACTCACCGCTGTAAGTGTATCAATGTGTTAATAGGCAGATTAGCATGTTCTGAAGAGGATATAATAAACCCCATTTCTTGACTTAGACAAAACAAAGCAGAACATGTTATTCCACAAATATGTCTGTCATGTCCTGAGAGCGAAAAGCATTCACTTTTTAAAGGTTTAACACACACAGACAGGACTGAACAGGCTGCACACTGCTGTAACGAAGTCAATGAAATAAGAGAGAATCAACCGTTGAGATTGTGAACAAAAAGCTACAATATGACACAAGACATGAAAACATGAGCAAATATTAAAGAAAGATTGAAATGGAAGAAATGAGGCCAGACTTTAGTGACAGAAAAAGGTGGATATTTGTTAACATGCGTGTATGCTTTTTAAAAAATATATCTTATTATCTATTAAAAAAAGAAGAAAGAGAATAAAATTGTGAACTAATCACCGGACAGCTTTTATTTGTATTTAAGAGGGAGACATTATTAAAACATTATTGATAGAAGATATATAGAAATATTGATTTTATTACAGTACTGTTTGGGTATAGTTTTTTTTTAATGATCTGAAATGGATGATGGAGAGAAAAGAAAATGCTGCAGAGGTGTGGATGAGTGTTTTTTTTATGTCAAAGAAAAAATTATAATGTGGCAAATTGCAGATATGGTACAAATCAAAGAATGTAAAAACTCTGAATTTTAAGAAATTTTTTTTTTTAATATTGTTATTATGTATTGTATTATTGTCTAAATTACTACATTTATTTCTTATTGATAATTCTATATTATAAAGCCCTGTATTGATATGTGGAGTTAAGTCTCCGTGTGAGATGAAGCAGGCAGCACTGAGAGCAGGCAGAAGCCACTGTACCTCTTCCAGGTCTCGGCCCATAGTCGACCTGTCGCACTTCAAAGGAAGCCGCGTTACAGCACCCTTGCAAAAAGAAAAGGAAGAGGCTATTTTAGAGATAATTTTAGATTGAAGACATACACTGCTTTTTGTTGTTTGTTTTTTTTCTCCCCCACCTACGAGGTCTACAGTGAGCCTGGGTGGCAGCATCAGATCTTCAGGTGGAGGTGAGGGCACTTTTTTTTTTTTACGAGCTTCTCTAATCCTTTACTTGTTCCCACATTCCTCCGACATGAAGCGGAGAAGAAAATAGAAAAAAAAAAAAAAAGACGAGGCCTACGGCTGCTGTATTGTGAGGGAATTATCCCCGATGAACCAATTAGGCTCGTAGTATCACTTAACTCCGGGGTTTTAACTTACAAGGGTCGATATTCACATCCACGCATGTACAGTACAGTACAGCAGCGGGTCAATTGGGCTCCAAATATTATCACTCCGTAATGCTTTGGGAAATAATTCAACTCCTAATTAATGTTTGTATGTTTTTTTTTTCCTCCATAAAAAAACAATTATGAAATCTCCCTCTTGCGGTGTTTTGTAAAATGTGAACCAATTTCACTATTTATCGAATCCATGTCATTGATTTCATTTAAATTGCAGAGCTGTTTATGCTGTTTCCTGTTGACACTTCCGTGGTTTATGAAGGTTGTGAATCTCTTGCTATGTGGCTTTTAAAAAAAAAAAGTGTCTTTAAAAACCCATTAAGGCCTCTTATGAACGGTGTCAATTATTTACATTCAGTCATGCCTTCATCGCCTCTGTTCTTAATTTCGTTAGTTTAAAGAAACACAAAATGATCAGAAGCGACTGCAAGTACACAAGTTATCAATGCCCCATATTAACAGCCTAAAGTTAATAAAACATATTTAGCTCTCCTTTAAATTTCATCTGTTTCTCCAGTTTGTAACAAAATCACATGACAAATATTTTGAGGGCAAAAAAAAAATGTTTCATCGTCCTGAAACATCTGAGTGAATATGGAAATAAATTAATGTATTAATTCTGAGGTCATTTACAGCCGAAATATAAAACACATTAAAATGTCTCAAATACAACAGTCAATGAAAAAGGAAATCAATAAATTCTGAAGTGTCCTTCGATTTCAAATGGACATCTATTTTGTTCCAGTAATTTTCTTTACGCAGAATGAAGCAGGTGCTGCTCTTTATGGCTTCATTTACCCATAAAACACCGTGAAGAGAAGAAAAACTGAGATTCACTGTCAAATCTCCTCATTTGTAATTTGATCATTTAAATCTTTGCTTTACTCTCATCGGTCACTGATGTTTATGCACCGAGATGATCAGACACCTGCTGTAAAGCCACAGCTTATTTATGTAGTTGAAAGTGGGGCTAGAAAACGCCTTCATTCATGTCAAAGTGGTATTTTTCTTCTTTTTAAAGTCTTGATTTGCGTGTTTGTGATTTACAAGGAATTTCAAAAGTATTGCCAAATGTTTTTTGGCTTGGTGATGCCAAGCATCTCAACCACAGCCGCATCTGTCCTGAACGCGCTGCGCAGAGCTGTCTCGCGTCTCTATCGATCAGATGGAAATATAATTTGGCCTAACAACGATAAAATACCGCATCCCTCGTGTCACCTAGTTGATCTTTAAGGGAGAGAGGAGAGATTTTGAAACACAAGCCCATAACGCATTTCTCCCCAACACCCCAGGGTGCGCCAGCCTCGGCAAACACAAAGTCATTATCGGTTAGATTCCAATAAGGCGAGTCTGTCAAGGAACAGGCTTCCTTCGGAGAATTTATGTCATGCCTACTAAACATGGGAAGATGTCTTCTAAGTGGTGCGAGGAAGGATAAATAACAGCGAGTCCCACAGCTGATTATATTGAAACAACGGTGCGCATTTGTAAAAAGGATTGGGGATGCAAACGTGGGGTCCCAGCAGATGCTGAGCGCAGGGGCCCATCCACCTGCTCATACCGGGAGAGGAGGAGAGGAGAGGTGCGCTCTGCTCTCTGAAACAACGCGCCCGCCTCTACCAATTCACTTATCAATAGTTTTTATGATTCTATCTTTAGTAGAGAAAAAAAAATACAGGAAAGAGGCTTGTTAAAAAAAAAAAAAGTTGTTGATGATGTGCATGAAAAGTGCAAGGATGCAAAGTGTTAAGAATATTAATACTATCAAACTCTAATATTTGGTGCAGATCAGGCTGAGTTAAATGTGCAAAAAGGAAATATTTTATTGAGAAACACCAAACAATATCGGAAAGCCTGCCTTAGGAAACGTTTTATTTGAAAAAGTTACATCGGGATATGATTCAGTCTCAACACATCAGTTTCACCTTCACCATTAGACCTTTGGGATTTAAAAAAACAGAAAAACAAAACTAAAATAGATCGTCAATGTGACAGAATAAGTTTCTCATCGTTTACAACACAGAGCCGCGGCGAGGCTGTTGCGCAAGGATCGCTGTGGCCTGAGTGCGTAACAGCATGTGCATGGTACGGAGAGCCTGCAGGTCCCGCTATGATTAACTGCAACCTAACAACCATCCTCTATCTTTACTGTCTCCCCCTCACACACTCACACACACACGTGCGCGCGAACGGACGCACACACAAACGCACACAGACACACACATACAAGCCTGCACAAAACTACACTCCTCTCTCCCCTTCTCCTTACCTGACATTTATCCGACGAAACCACAAAACCTCCCCCCACACCCCCCTCAATCCCTTAAAAATAACTCGCTTGTTCTAACTTGGGGCCACTTGGAATATATTAAAAAAAAAAGAAGCTACAAAACAAAAGAGAAATTCAGTGTAACATCCACGATAAGAGGCGAGAAATGTCGGGAGGAAATGTGCACTTTCCTCAGCCGGTGCAGGCTATCCGTTATCATCATTACTTTTCCAGACGAGCCTGTGCTCATTCACGGCTCCTCTGCTGTTCTGTAGCCGTGCAAGGGGCTTCCTGCCTCGGCCACATGAAGTCAATTAGCCGGTCCCAGAGGGGTGCCCCTTCCCGAGTCTTTATCGGCACTGAGGTTACCAAAACACTGCTATTGCTTGCTTTTAAACTCCACACCGCTCATAGACCAATTACGAAGACTTAAGCATGTATGTAACGAATCCGGACAAGGGATAATCCATCAAACGGGGAAATAAATGGGTTCTGATATTGTGCAAATTTTTGCATAAAAATGTGTGTTTTTACAAATAACTGCATGAAATATACTATTTTCACTTATTTTATAGAGAAGAAAATTATCCATGCACTGTATTAGTAAAATTTAAAAAAACAAAAAACAATACACACACACACACACACACAGACATGAATGAAAACACTTTCAGGCATGGTGTGTGTAAAACAACTACATCAAGTCTGAAATATTCCAGAAGTAGGGAAAAGTTGTGAACACCAGGGAAGATATGTAATTTTGCAATATCATAAACAAAACACTTCCCACAAAACGCCCCCCCTTAACCCTCAAATTACACAAACACACACACACACACACCGTCTGACACACATACACAAACAC